>NC_060138.1:476349669-476664252 GCF_021461385.2 Schistocerca piceifrons | reverse complement strand
AGTGTAGCCGATATCGGAGCCCCCGAGACGTCACGCGACGGACTTAATCTGCAACTCGCATGTGTAGCACCGGGCTGGTCAGTCGCCTCTCGCTCTCAGCCGTGGCCGGTAGACGTGACTGGCCTACAGTCGACCGATAAACTTCAGGGGGACATCCGTGACGCATTGGTTGAATGTCCTGCTGCCTCCTTATTCACTATGTGGTGAAAAGTGCAGCTGCTTTCTTTAGTAGTAGCATGTACTCGTTTCTTCAGTCCATCTCCGTACCCGAGGGAGCTAATGCACGCCTGTACGAAGGCACTCGACACAGTTGTAGATAGTTCGAATCTTGATGGTGGGAAAAATTTTCACCACCAGTACCTGGCCGGCGAGTGGAGGAGAGATGGAGGCATAAAGTTTCCGATCACCACACTTCGCGCCTACGTCCTGAATTAAGTTCCATGCGTTCCCACAGTGCCTCATGTAGTCTTCTGGTTAAGACTATCTACGAATCACTTTCTCTTTGGAAAATACTGATGTAGTTACTCCATTTATAACGATCACAGCCAATAGTTCGCTCGACAAATGATCCGTACCAAAGGACTTCAAAGTTGCCCGGTCACCAATATAGAAGAAAGGAAATAGAAGTAATGCTCTGAATAACAGATCCATGTCACTGACACTCATTTGTGTAGGATTTTGGATCATATGCTGTGTTCATGCCTTAAGAAGTATCTGGTGAAAAACTTTCTATTGACACATCATCAGCACTTGGATTCAGTAAATATCATTCTTGTAAAACACAGCTGGCTCTTTATTCACACAGAGGATCGAGAGGGCCTCTCAAATTGATTACATATTTCTAGATTTGCAGAAGGCTTCTGTCACTGTTTCTCCCAAGCAGCTTCTAATAAATCTGGTTGTCTTGGACTATCGTCCCATTTGTGCGACCGGATTCGTGATTTCCTGTCAGCAAGGTCACAGTTCGTAGTAACTAACTGAAAGTCATCCAGTGAAACAGAAGTAATATCTGGCGTTCCCCAAGGAGGTGTTGTATGTACTCTACTGTTCTTACTGCATACAAACGATTCAGGAAACAGTCTGATGAGCTGTCTTGGATTTTTTGCAGACGATGCTGTTGTTTACCATCCAGTAAACTCACCACAAGATCAAGACCAAATGCTGAATGTTTGATAACAGATTACTGTTTGGTGTGAAAAGTGGCAATTGACTCCAAACACCATAAAGCGTGCGTTCATCTACGTGAGTACTAAAAGGAATGCTCTAAATTTCGGTTACACGATAAACAATTCGGATATAAAGGCTACCATCCCAATGAAATACGTAAGGATAACAGGGTAAATTGAGCATGTGAATGCGTGGTGTCTGTCCTTTCGGACATGTCCGAAAAAATAGACACCACGTGGAAAATCGTAGCTGTGATACATATTATGGAAAGGAAAGGAAATGAAAGGAATGTTTGATGTCAGCTGCATCGGAACATTATGCGCGATGAGCGATGATGAGTGAAAGTGCGTGCCGGACCGGGACTTGAAACCGGTATCTCCTGCTTACTTGGCGATTATGATAACCACTGTGCCCGTTGGCATCCTTATCGCCACATGTTCACAACTTTCAGCGCTGATGTACAATTACTTTCGACGTCCTGCAGGGATCTCAAAGAAGCGAACATGGAGGACGTAGACGGGGACTGTGGATAGGTGGCGCTCGGTGGGAGTGTGGGTCGGCAGGCATGCGTGCCGAGATAGCCTGCGCAGGTGCGACACACGCTGTGTCCGGATGGGGCAACGGTTATCACAACTGCCTAGTAACTTGCCAGCACGGTAGCTCAGCGTGTTCGGTCAGAGGTTTAGTTGCCCTCTGTAATAAAAAAAACTGAGTGAATGGATCAGCGATGAACTTCAACAGGTGTCTTAGGACGTCCGCCTCGACCATATCCAACGAACAATTACGCATAAAGTGAGATCAGCAAAAAAAAAGAAAAAAGTAGGCAGGTGATCCCGGGTTCGAGACCCAGTCCGGCACACATTTTTAACTCATCGCTGCGTAAAGTCCCGACACAGCTGACAACAATAATTCCTTTCTCCCCCTCCTCCTTCAGTTTACAAAAAAAGGGTAAACTGAACCTGAATAAAGCCGCAAGTGGCTGTTAATTCATGATTTACTTCATGATGTGAATAAATCATCAATTAACAGCTATTTACGGTTTTCTTCAAGTTCAATTTATCATGAATTTCAACGGCTGTGTCTGGCCATGTTATGAAGTACTTTGGATAACAATTACGAACGACTTAATTTGGAATAATCAAAAAAATGGTTCAAATGGCTCTGAGCGCTATGGGACTCAACTTCGGAGGTCATTAGTCCCCTAGAACTTAGAACTACTTAAACCTAACTAACCTAAGGACATCACACACATCCATGCCCGAGGCAGGATTCGAATCTGCGACCGTAGCGGTCTCGCGGTTCCAAACTGCAGCGCTTAGAACCGCACGGCCACTTCGGCCGGCTGGAATAATCACATAGAAATGTTGTAGGAAACGCGAACCAAAGACTGTTTTATTGGCAAAACAGTTACACGCATAAAATCTATTCAAGAGGCTCCCTACACTACGCTTGTCCATCCTCTCCTCGTGAACTGCTGTGCGTTATGACACCCCAGCCAGATAGGATTTACGAAGGACATCGAAAAAGTTCAAAGAATGCCAGTTTCTTATCGATACGAAAAAGGAAAGAGAATGTCGCAGATACGATATGCGAGGTGGGGTGACAATCATTAAAACAAAGACTTTTCTCGTTGTGGATAGATGTTATCAAGAGATTTCATTCATCAACTTTCTCCTCCAAAAGTGGGAATATTTTGTTGCTCCCAACTACATAGGGAGAAGTGACCATCGCAATAAAATAAAAACAATCAAGAGTTCGCAAGGAATGGTTTAATTGATCGTTCTTCCCTTGTACTATTCGAGAGTGTAACGGTAGAGAAATAGCCTCAAAGTGTGTTTTCTGTCGACATAGGTAATTCTGTGAATTGTGCACTGAAGGTTTTTGCGTAGGACATAGTAAACTTCTAACCAGGGTATATTATTCTGAAAACTGTTGGTGCAAATCATGTAGAAAGCTACTGATTCATTAACTGGTTGTACTGTAGCAGGGTAACGCTGTCATTTACTTTACGGACAGACGTTTAATGATTATTAAAAATGTCTTCAAGGTCAAAAATGTGCAACAACGAGGAACAAAGGGGCGATACACATTCATTCAGCTGTTGGACAATGTTGTCGTTTAAAAATTTTGCGATGGCTGAGGAACGACGAGCAACCTGATTGACAGAAATGAATACATGTTTTGAACTCATCTCAAAATGGACGCAAATATACCAACGTTACCACTGACTTCTCCTTTCTTTCCATTCACTTCAATCTACCGGGGTGTAGAAAAAGGGCGAGTGGAGACCTGCCAGACTTACTTTTAAAAAAAATTTGGGTTGTGATACGAGGCCCTAGACAAGCTGTTCAGTAAGTAATGCAAAACTTTATTCTCTGAAAGCAGTTTCGTTTTATTCAGGATTCCAATACGCCATATTATTACCAACTCTTTTAGCTGCGGAACCCCCGTTTTCAACACAATATCGGATCAGTGCTGTGGTCTTACGCCACCTTACTGAGAGGTCCTGTATTCGCGCCTGGTGCCACTCTACTGGTCGATGTTGGAGACAACGATGTGCTGGATCAGTAACCTCTCCATCATCCACGTGTTGCTTCCTGCGGAGTGCTGGGCCAAGCAGATGGAAGTCGGAAGGTGAGTGAACCGGACTTTAGGGTATATGAGAAATAAGAGTCCGAAGCAGTTTTCTGACTCCTCTTGGGTGCGCAGACTCACGGATGGCCTTGCGTTGTCGTGGAGAAGGAGAAGTATGTTTGTATTTTTGTGGCAAGGACGAAGGTGGGGCCTTTTCTTCAGTTCCCTGAGGGTAGCACAGTACACTTTCGAGTTGATTATTGCACTATTGGGGAGGACATCAAACAGAGGCCTCTTCGGAGTCCCAAAAGACCGTCACCATGATTTTGCCAGCTGAGGATGCGGTTTGAACTTTTTCTTCGGAGGAGGGGTGGTGTTGCGCCACTCCATGGATTCTAGTTTTGTGTCTGGTTCGAAGTGATGAAGCCATGTTCCATCGCCAGTGACGACGTTAAAAAAAAAATCTCGATAGGTATCGTAAAGCGCAAGCAATTTCGCTCAGATGGTCCTTCGTTGCTGGTGTTGGACTTTTGTTAGGCGAGCGCATACCTTTGAGTGTGTTATAACTATCACCAGACGTCCAGATGAGCACCGAGATGTTTTACTGTGTCAATCACCTCGAATGAGAGTGTCCGATTGGAGGGGTCACAACTGCGAGCGGCAGGCCGGCGAGCTTGTTGAGATGATGAAAGACGCCTAGTCCAACGACTCACCTTGCTTTTGTTCACTGCCAGGTCTCCGTAGACATTCAGCACATGCCTATGAATACCTGCAGGACTCTGGTTTTCCACAAAAAGAAACTTAATTACAGCTCTCTGCTTTGATCGCACCTCTCTTACAGACACTATTTTGAGGGCTACGTATAGCGCCTCTACATGTCGGAACTTCATGAAACTACAGGTACTAAAGCGAGAATATTTCACAATGTCCCACAAGATCAGGATTTTTTCAAACAAAATTGCCCGAGGAAAAAACGTGTTGCATTACTCATCGAACGCCCCTCGTACTATGCTTCCTTTTTTCAATCGCGTTTCGAAGTTGAACTATTCTCAATGAGTCACAGACATACAGTATATAGTACTTACTCAGACGCCTGTGGTGAATGCCAATTTTACGCACTACATCTATCTTGTTTGGGTGAACGACACGAGCACCCTCCGTCCCAAATAACTCGGCCTTCGTAAACAGCAGGAGCGGATTTGTTGTTCCGGTAACAGGCGGCAACCACGTACGAGGGCGATAAGGGCCAACAGGCGCAGCAGCTATCGTGATTTATGCCTCCCTTGACATAAATAAATCACGCCAGGCCATTTACATAGTCTTTTTTGATGGCAACAAAATGCTTTCCTTCTTTTTCGCGCGCTGGACCTGATTTAAGATTACAAGACAATCTCAGAACAGTAACTCAAAATGAGCCATTCTTTGGTAGCAATAAATTGGATAAAGATGCACAACGCAGTAGCGTTATAATATTTAGACACGATGTCAATCGTCCAGTGGGAAGACAGTAGAAAGGAGGCCGTGGTAATCGGCTATCTCCCTCCTACTTTATGTAGGTTCGTCTCTCGAGCGATCATTGCTATCATATCTGTGGCATACTGCTCGATATTTACGGCTGCTTCAGATAAAGAGTATATCTACCCAAGGAGTTTGAAGCGCTGTGGTTCGGCCACAGTCTAGCGAGGGCGTGGTCGCCATTAGAGTTGTAAAACTATCGTAGACTATCACAAGTAAGAATATACTAGGGTGGTTTTACACAGAAGGGCCAAAGAAACTCGTATATCTGCCTAATATCGTGTAGGGCCCCTCCAAGAGCAGTCAGAAGTTCCGCAACTCGACGCGGCATGGACTCGACTAATGTCTGAAGATGTGCTGAAGAAATTCGACACCATGAATCATGCAGGGTTGTCCATAAATCCGTAAGAGTAGGGTGGAGATCTCTTCTAACAGAACGTTGCAAGGCATCTCACATATGCTCAATAATGTTCATGCCTGGAGGTAATTGGTGGCCAGTGGAAGTGTTTAAATTCAGAAGAGTATTCCTGGAACCACTCTGTAGCAATTCTGAACGTGTGGGGTGTCGCATTGTCCTCTGGAATTGCCCAAGTCCGTCGGAATGCCCAATGGACATGAATGGATGCAGGTGATCAGTCAGGATGCTTACGTACGTGTCACCTGTCACAGTCGAATCTAGACGTATCAGGGGTCCCATATCACTCCAACTGCACATGCCCCACACCATTACAGAGCCTCCACCAGCTTGGAAGTCCTCTGCTGACATTCAGGGTCCATGGATTCATGAGGTTGTCTCCAAACACGTACACGTCTAACAGCTCGATAAAATCTGAAACTCGCCAATCAGGCAACATGTTTTCAGTCATTAACAGTCCACCGTCGGTGTTGACGGGCCCAGGCAAGGCGTAAAGCTTTGTGTCGGCAGTCATCAAGGGTACACAGTGGGCCTTCGGCTCCAAAATCCCATATCGATGATGTTTCGTTGAATGGTTCGCACACTGACACTTGTTGATGGCCAAGCATTGAAATCTGCAGCAACTAGCGGAAGGGTTGCACTTCTATCACTTTGAACGATCGTCGTTGTTCCCGTTCTTGCAGGATCTTTTGCTAGCCGCGAGATCTGATGTTTTACCGGATTCCTGATATTCACGGCACACTCGTGAAATAGTCATCCGGGAAAATCCCCACTTCATCGCTACCTCGGAGATACTGTGTCCCATCGCTCTTGCACCGACTATAACACCACGTGCAAACTCACTCGAATCTTGATAACCTGCCATTTACATATCTCTGTATTTGAATACCCATGCGTACACTAGTTTCTTTGGAGTTTCATTATATTAATAGCTTTGGTCTGTTAAGGTCGTACACGCGTTACCTGTACGTTGGGTGTGTTGCATACTTATCGCGCCGTACATCAAGACGATCGCTTTCTTTACGTATGCGATCAGTGTCTTACTAGATTCTCCCAAAAAGCGGAAGCGGTAAACCATCTAGTAACTGAGAGAGCATATATATAGGGCTGGGTAATCGACGGATCATTTTTATTCAACATAATTATCCTCCTGTCTGTTACGTAATAGCATATAGTATTTAAAGAAAAACGGAATTTTTCAGTGTTTAATTCAGGTTTTATTTGAAAATTGTTGATTTGTAACATGAAACGGAGGGATGTTGTAGTAAAAACAAAGAAAAAATACAGATTTATCAAATAGCGGTAGAAAATGTAATAGCCTCAACAATAAAGGAAAATAAACATAACCGAAAAATAAAAATATATCAAATATCACTTCAATACTTCGTCAAACCTATACACAACATGTATCTGTTATTCATAAACTGCTTTCGCATTTATCAATAATGTCAAAAAACTCTTGCCTTTGATCATGATGAAGAACATTCTGTTGAGTACAAAATAACAACAATATTTATACACAGGGTGTCCCAACAAAACACTGACTAATCTTATGGACAGGTTCCTGATATAAATATAAGCAAACAGTGTCTAGTAAACATGGGTTCTAAAATGCATGGCTTAAAATATATGAGCACTTTTTCATCTTCGATACTATGAAATAGATCTCTTCTACTACAAGGTCTTTTCTTTCCATATTTTGGGAGGAGGGAGTACTGAGAAAAACAAGGAAAAAAGTCCAGTAATCGTACTTCGAGAGTTAGAAGCACTTGTTCACCTTTGCTAGTATGAAACACATTTCTTCTACTGAACTTCTATCATAGCTCTTAAGGTATGCATTTTAGAGCCCACTTTCAGTAGAATTGTTTTGCTTGTCTTGGTGCAAGGAACCTCTCCCTAACACTTGTTGGTGTTTTTTTGGTACTATATATATATATATATATATATATATATATATATATTTGTGCATGTAACTTGTACTCGCATCAAAAGTAATTGCTTTAGTTACATGAAATCTCAGAAGTTGCGCTATCAGTTAATTTTTATCACTTATAAAATGCAACTTATATTCTGTAAGGATATAAAATACATGGTGTACTAACACTGAATGATGTGTGATTCTAATTTTTTACAAAACAAACAACTAAACAAAAAAGCAAAGAGAACTCGTCGGCTCCATTTTTCTCTCCTACACATTCATTTGTGTTTCTTTCCCTACCAATTCTACCGATACTACCGGTAATCTTACCATTTACAACGACGTTTATGTAGTGTACCAAAACCACTGAACCATAGTTTGGTAGAGCACAACTCTAGTCGCCACGCATTGCTTGCTTCTCTTGAAGGAAAACAATGCGTTATGCTTCAGTCTGTTCCGTTTGATGCTGTTCTACAGGGAAGTCGTGTTTTTTTCGTGACTGATATTGTGTAGTAACGAGTGTGGTTACAGTAACATATACTGAGAGAAATAGAGCGAGCAATGCATGCCAATGGGCTTTTATTAATGATGATAACAAGCCTGTACAGCTCCCCTCTATGCACATATTCTGCAACGCAGGGTAATGTGTTGCTTTAATTTACAACCTATCGAGCTAAATTGGAACATTTTAGTTGCTTAGATAATGTTATCGAATGAGTGGCGTTTGCAGTTACGATCAGTGTGGGCAGTTCCTATTCTTTTACCTGTTGTTTCTGTTTCGTGATCGCTTTTGGCAAGCCGATATCTCATTCCCTACATATGTTTTACATTTTCTATGCCTTTCAAAATGTCTGTTAACGAACAGATGTTCGCATGACTGCGTTGAGAGTAGTAAATGTTTTGCGTAACCTTAATCAGTTTGAACTATGTAAGACTTCTGTGATTTTGAAACACAGTTATAATTATAAAATTATTGCAAATCTCATATCTTTACTTCAAACTTTCACTTTTCATACATTTAACTAAGTACCAATATTATCAGCTAGATTAAGCGAACACGCATGAAGCATATCACAATGCATACGTGTAAGTAATTAAACTAAATAGTTTCTGCCTAACCCAGATCATCTTTTCAGTTAAAATCGTTTCTGCTCGAAGTAGATGTTCAAAAAAACACTCTTTGGGTTGGTAGTTAGTTGCAGATCACAGACGGTAAGTTACCTCGATAGCTTCGAGACAGCGGCTACTCCATATTTTATTTACTGGGTCTGCGATACTGTCATGTTGCAAGTACATTTCAACGAAATAATAACAACTTCTTACATGAAAACATAAATCATGGTTTCTGTGTTGTTTATTAGACAAGTATTAAATATTATCACGAGGCTTCAAGGTGGACTCGGCAGTGGGAAGATTAAGCAATAGGCAAAGTAAATTATTACATTAAACAAAATGTTACGTTGCAATTGTTGACCCAGTTCTAGATACCACATTTCATTATGTGTATGTGTCTGGATAACGTATCGTCGTGGTATTTCTGCTATACCTAGGAATTGTTGTCTGTAGAATTATAACCGAAAATAGTAAGACTGCATTTTTTAAATCTGGGTCTTGTTAATTTCTGAAGGATGGGTAACCTCTACGTGGGACTTAGTGACTACGAAGTGTTGCAGTTAAGGTCAGAAGTAACACCCATTCACTCATTCACTACACAGACACCACACACGCTGAAAACAATTGTTTACAGATATGACCATATGGCCAAGAAGTAGAAACTTCTGCATACTTGCTGTGTTCTCCCATAGGATTACGACACTGTTCTCCTACACGCACAAGCGTTGCACTTGGTCAACATGTGGCCACGATTGGAGACTGTTTGGTTGAGAGACTGTAACAAGCACCACAAAACAATATCTGTAGTCAGAATTCAGGACGAACATCAGTCTGTCAGATGTAAATAAGCAGGGTGTTCACGTTTCTTCACTAGAGAAGGTGCTGGCGTCGAAACAGTGTTACCTTCGACTTACAGCCGTAACTCGACATAAAGCTTGGAGGAATCGGACGGTTTACTACGTTATATTCACTGCGCTGTCTTCTCACAATAACTGTTTAACGTCACGAAACTAACAGACACTATTTCAGAATGGGAGCTAACGTTAAATTCAACTTAAGACAAGTCCAAAATAATCTAGGACTTTTCGGCAAGTATAATTTGGGTAACATCCTATCAGCCATGGATCGAGGAAATCAGGTAAGTAGTTTATTTCTTGCTTTCTGAACAGCATTTGCCTAGGTGCCACACCGTTACTCAGAAGGTATGATTATATGGGTGTGAAACTAAATTTGAGACTTTCTTGGCAGGCAGAGCGCACCATGTTATGGATGGAGAGTGAAGGACATAAGCATCGTGTGCTGAGACCCCTGTTGTATATTAATTATCTGATAGACAATACTAACAGTAAGTTCCGAAATTTTTTGTAAATGATGCAGTTATCTGTAACGAAGTGTTATCTGAAAAAAACCTGAAGAACTGCTCAGTAGGATCTTCATAGGATTTCAAAGTGGTGCAAGGGTTGGAAACTTGCTTTACATTTACAGGAAAACTGCAAAATTATGCATTCCGTAGGAAGACAAATGTTGTATCCTCAAAATTACTTGTACTCATAATATTGCGTAAGTATGTGGTACCTGTACCAAAGAGGACTAATACGGGATATTGAACGTATGCAAACAAGCGCAGCACGATCGGCCGAACAGGTTTGTTTGACTCACAGGAGAGCGTCACAGAAATGCTGAATACCTGAATCGGCAGATTCTCGACGAACGTGCGAAAGCGTACTTACAAAATTTTTAGCGCCCATGTTAAGTGGAGAATCTAGAGATTTTGAACATGACTGTGTTTAAGCAACTGTGCGTGCAAGAGCTTCAATGCGTAGACCAATTGCAAAATATTGATTTATTAAACCTTGGCCATGGTTTCGACTGTTTTAAAACCGTCTTCCTTCGCAACTGGTTGGCCGTTATTTCTATGCATTGAATCTAGAGATATTTTTCAGCGCCCTCGATATCTCTCATGTACGAACCGTGTCCAGTTACAGGCTGGCACAGAAGTATTTAAGCAGTCACTCTTCCAGCACTTCATACGCGATTGGAACGATAAGAAACGTTATCATGTGGCGTCATACTAAGTACCCTCTATCAGGCACTTCACAAAGCTTTGCAAAATAAGTATGCAGATATAGAAGAAAGCGAGCACAAGGGACCAATAGATAAAAACAGGTTTTGGCATAATGAATATTTAAAAGACAGTACCAAGAAACAGAAATAAATTCACTGGCTGCAATTTGAAATAAAGTCAATGCGTAGACCTGGTACAGTAGTTAACGATGCATTGAGTAAGAAAGACCCGACGCCTTCGTGGTGGCTTCCACCCTACCGCCGAGCTTAGAGACAATGCATGAACTTCATCTGTGCGTTGCACAACTCATAACAAACTCAGGTGAGTTGATGCACCTTCACACAGAGCAACAAAAATAAAATTAGCCCTGTATTTGATGACAACGTAATCAAAACAGTAAAACTGTACGAAAACCATAGAAAATCGAGCAAGTGAAAGGTAGTCTGCAGAGAAGTCCCACTGCAAGTGGAAATTAACGAATCACTGTCGCACCACATTACCGAAAAGGTCCTGGAGCTTTATCCTTCCGAATTTTCTGTTGGGAATGAGATACGGTTTCCAGAAGAACTAACACGTATTCAGTTCTACAGGGGGTTTGTGAATGAAGTGGTATTTAGAGTCACCTTTTTCTTGATTTTTAATTTTGTTTCGCTTTTTTTAATTATTTTAATCTTCAGATGAAGTGTGGAAGGTATCTACAATGGCCAAATAAATTCCATTGTACATCAGTTATCAGTACTTTGACCAGCCATTGCTAGTGCTAAGACTGATGTTTGGTGCACAATTTGGGGTCCACTTTCATTTTGACCACCAGTGCTTTTTGATGAAGACCTCTCAGGCAACCGATAGCTTTCATTCTGTTCACGATACAGGTGGAGAAACTTTGACGGTTTTCCCCATTTTATGCAGTAACTCGAAATGAGCGTTCGGCATCATTGGCAGGGAGGCCACTTACGGGGCCGGTCCGGCCGCCTTGGTGCAGGTCTTATTACATTTTACGCCACGTTGGGCGACCTGCGCGCCGGATGGGGATGAAATGATGATGAAGACAACACAACACCCATTCCCTGAGAGGAGAAAATTTCCTATCCTGCAGGGAATCAAAGACGGGCCCGTAAGATGGCAATCAGTCACGCTGACCACTCTGCTATCGTGGCGGATTATGCAGTAATTAATTGCAAGAAATGCACCGTTAATCGAACCATGGACCTTGCCGTTGGTGGGGAGGCTTGCGTGCCTCAGCGATACAGATGGCCGTACCGTAGGTGCAACCACAACGGAGGGGTATCTGTTGAGAGGCCAGACAAACATGTGGTTCCTGAAGAGGGGCAGCAGTCTTTTCAGTAGTTGTAGGGGCAACAACCTGGATGATTGACTGATCTGGCCTTGTAACATTAACCAAAACGGCCTTGCTGTGCTGGTACTGCGAACGGCTGAAAGCAAGGGGAAACTACAGCCGTAATTTTTCCCGAGGACATTCGGATTTACTGTATGATTAAATGATGATGGCGTCCTCTTGGGTAAAATATTCCGGAGGTAAAATTGTCCCCCATTCGGATCTCCGGGCGAGGACTACTCAAGAGGACGTCGTTATCAGGAGAAAGAAAACTGGCATTCTACGGATCGGAGCGCGGAATGTCAGATCCCTCAATCGGGCAGGTAGGTTAGAAAATTTAAAAAGGGAAATGGATAGGTTAAAGTTAGATATAGTGGGAATAAGTGAAGTTCGGTGGCAGGAGGAACAAGACTTTTGGTCAGGTGATTACAGGGTTATAAATACAAAATCAAATAGGGGTAATGCAGGAGTAAGTTTAATAATGAATAAAAAAAATAGGAGTGCGGGTTAGCTACTACAAACAGCATAGTGAACGCATTATTGTGGCCAAGATAGACACAAAGCCCATGTCTACTACAGTAGTACAAGTTTATATGCCAACTAGCTCTGCAGATGATGAAGAAATTTATGAAATGTATGACGAGATAAAAGAAATTATTCAGGTAGTGAAGGGAGACGAAAATTTAATAGTCATGGGTGACTGGAATTCGTCAGTAGGAGAAGGGAGAGAAGGAAACATAGTAGCTGAATATGGATTGGGGGGAAGAAATGAAAGAGGAAGACGCCTGGTAGAATTTTGCACAGAGCATAACTTAATCATAGCTAACACTTGGTTCAAGAATCATGAAAGAAGGTTGTATACCTGGAAGAATCCTGGAGATAATAAAAGGTATCAGATAGATTACATAATGGTAAGACAGAGATTTAGGAACCAGGTTTTAAACTATAAGACGTTTCCAGGGGCAGATGTGCACTCTGACCACAACCTATTGGTTATGAACTGCAGATTGAAACTGAAGAAACTGCAAAAAGGTGGGAATTTAAGGAGATGGGACCTGGATAAACTGAAAGAACCAGAGGTTGTAGAGAGTTTCAGGGAGAGCATAAGGGAACAATTGACAGGAATGGGGGAAAGAAATACAGTAGAAGAAGAATGGGTAGCTCTGAGGGATGAAGTAGTGAAGGCAGCAGACGATCAAGTAGGTAAAAAGACAAGGGCTAATAGAAATCCTTGGGTAACAGAAGAAATATTGAATTTAATTGATGAAAGGAGAAAATATAAAAATGCAGTAAATGAAGCAGGCAAAAAGGAATACAACCGTCTCAAAAATGAGATCGACAGGAAGTGCAAAATGGCTAAGCAGGGATGGCTAGAGGACAAATGTAAGGATGTAGAGGCTTGTCTCACTAGGGGTGAGATAGATACTGCCTACAGGAAAATTAAAGAGACCTTTGGAGAGAAGAGAACCACTTGTATGAATATCAAGAGCTCAGATGGAAACCCAGTTCTAAGCAAAGAAGGGAAGGCAGAAAGGTGGAAGTAGTATATAGAGGGTTTATACAAGGGCGATGTACTTGAGGACAATATTATGGAAATGGAAGAGGATGTAGATGAAGATTAAATGGGAGATACGATACTGCGTGAAGAGTTTGACAGAGCACTGAAAGATCTGAGTCGAAACAAGGCTCCGGGAGTAAACATTCCATTAGAACTACTGATGGCCTTGGGAGAGCCAGTCATGACAAAACTCTACCATCTGGTGAGCAAGATGTATGAGACAGGCGAAATACCCACAGACTTCAAGAAGAATATAATAATTCCAATCCCAAAGAAAGCAGGTGTTGACAGATGTGAAAATTACCGAACTATCAGTTTAATAAGTCACAGCTGCAAAATACTAACGCGAATTATTTACAGACGAACGGAAAAACTGGTAGAAGCGGACCTCGGGGAAGATTAGTTTGGATTCCGTAGAAATGTTGGAACACGTGAGGCAATACTAACCTTACGACTTATCTTAGAAGAAAGATTAAGAAAAGGCAAACCTACGTTTCTAGCATTTGTAGACTTAGAGAAAGCTTTTGACAATGTTGACTGGAATACTCTCTTTCACATCCTAAAGGTGGCAGTGGTAAAATACAGGGAGCGAAAGGCTATTTACAATTTGTACAGAAACCAGATGGCAGTTATAAGAGTCGAGTGGCATGAAAGGGAAGCAGTGGTTGGGAAAGGAGTGAGACAGGGTTGTAGCCTCTCCCCGATGTTAATCAATCTGTATATTGAGCAAGCAGTAAAGGAAACAAAAGAAAAATTCGGAGTAGGTATTAAAATTCATGGAGAAGAAGTAAAAACTTTTAGGTTCGCCGATGACATTGAATTCTGTCAGAGACAGCAAAGGACTTGGAAGAGCAGTTGAACGGAATGGACAGTGTCTTGAAAAGAAGGTATAAGATGAACATCAACAAAAGCAAAACGAGGGTAATGGAATGTAGTCGAATTAAGTCGGGTGATGCTGAGGGAATTAGATTACGAAATGAGACACTTACAGTATTAAATGAGTTTTGCTATTTGGGAAGCAAAATAACTGATGATGGTCGGAGTAGAGAGGATATAAAATGCAGACTGGCAATGGCAAGGAAAGCGTTTCTGAAGAAGAGAAAATTGTTAACATCGAGCATAGATTTACGTGTCAGGAAGTCGTTTCTGAAAGTATTTGTATGGAGTGTAGCCATGTATGGAAGTGAAACATGGACGATAACTAGTATGGACAAGAAGAGAATAGAATCTTTCGAAATGTGGTGCTACAGAAGAATGCTGAAGATAAGGTGGGTAGATCACGTAACTAATGAGGAGGTATTGAATAGGATTGGGGAGAAGAGAAGTTTGTGGCACAACTTGACTAGAAGAAGGGATCGGTTGGTAGGACATGTTTTGAGGCATCAAGGGATCACAAATTTAGCATTGGAGGGCAGCGTGTAGGGTAAAAATCGTAGAGGGAGACCAAGAGATCAATACACTAAGCTGATTCAGAAGGATGTAGGTTGCAGTAGGTACTGGGAGATGAAGAAGCTTGCACAGGATAGAGTAGCATGGAGAGCTGCATCAAACCAGTCTCAGGACTGAAGACCACAACAACAACAACAATCGAAAGAGAGATGGAAAGCGGTCGCAGGTTCGAATCCTGCCTCGGGCATGGATGTGTGTGATGTCCTTAGGTTAGTTAGGTTTAAGTGGTTCTAAGTTCTAGGGAACTGATGGCCTCAGAAGTTAAGTCCCATAGTGCTCAGAGCCATTTGAACCATCTGAACCAGAGATGGAAAACTCGTCACGTATTACCAGAATCATTGTTTATGTCCAGATGTGGCGAAACATAGAGATGTTTCCAGAATGAGATTTTCACTCTGCAGCCGAGTGTGCGCTGATATTAAACTTCCTGGCAGATTAAAACTGTGTGCCACACAGAGACTCGAACTCGGGACCTTTGCCTTTCGCGGGCAAGTGCTCTACAACCTGAGATACCCAAGCACGACTCACGCCCGTCCTCACAGCTTTACTTCTGCCAGTACCATGTCTCCTACTCTCCAAACTTTACAGAAGCTCTCCTCCAAACCATGCAGAACTAGCACTCCTGAAAGAAAGAATATTGCGGAGACATGGCTTAGCCACAGCCTGGGGGATGTTTCCAGAATGAGATTTTCACTCTGCAGCGGAGTGTGCGCTGATATGAAACTTCCTGGCAGATTAAAACTGTGTGCCGGGCCGAGACTCGAAGGTAAGAGACGAGGTACTGGCAGAAGTAAAGCTTTGAGGACGGGGCGTGAGTCGTGCTTGGGTAGCTCATGTGATAGAGCACTTGCCCGCCAAAGGCAAAGGTCCCGAGTTCGAATCTCGGTCCGATACACAGTTTTAATCTGCCTGGAAGTTTCGAAACATAGAGACTCACATTTCATCCGGAGCTCTACCATCTCTTGCCTAATTGGACGACGTGGGGCTGAAAATGAGATGAGATAAGAGGGAAAAACGTAATAGTTCACTCCTATATGGAGCAGCAAGGATCTCACGGAAACGGACGCTTTCGCCGGCGCATTATGTGACCGTATCGGTCGGTGCGCAGAGGTTCCCAACTTACTTAAGGTACTTACTACAATCTACATTTTCCACACTACCACACTGCCACCTCTTTTCGCAGTCACTACGTGGTTTGAAAGCAAATTCGAGTCAAATAGCGACACGTAGATTTAGCGAATTTATTCACGAAGGCCGTCTCTTGCCTCTACACAACCTTTTTTTACCGGTATGAGAATAGTGACAGAGAAGAACAAAAAGAACCACGAGAGGAAAAACGAATGAGAGCCAAAATACAACGGAAGTACTGGCACAGAAACGGAGAGGAGTTGCAGAAAAGTGGTGCGGCCGGTGCCGAAAGCTCATTCCTCGGTGGTGCATTTCTCGTAATTAACCGACGCCTGCTGCCGCTGCCGCCATCCCTTTACAGAAATGTTCCCGTAAGCCTTCCGCGCTTCATTTCCAGTGCAGGAGTAAAGCTTCACAACGAAGGCCCTGGACATAACTCCGCGATAAACGAAGCAAAACAACGTGTACACAGCTTGCTCGGGTGGAGTGTAGCAACTATAACAATAGGAAGGGACAAATGGGGTGTTTGGTAAAGTACTTGCGTTTCGACCGCGGACGCATATGCAACAGATACAACACTGGTATGCAAAACGTAATGACGAAAACAACTTTCGAATGATGTGTTACTGCCAAGTAACATACCTCGGTGAATCTAGGACCACACATAGGAAGAACTGCTGCAGTGTAGTACAGATCCGCGTAACACGGTTCTTCATTGGGTGTGAGATACCATCAAACTACAGACCGATTTCACTTTTGCCAGCATTACCAAAAATTTTAGAAAAAGTAATGTACAGGCAGCTTCTCAACCATCTGACCACAAATAACGTATTATCAAGAACACAGTTTGGATTTCTGAAGGGTTCTGATATCGAGAAGGCTATTTACACCTACAGTGAAAATGTACTTAATTCATTAAATAACAAATTACAAGCATCAGGTATTATCTCTGATTTGTCAAAGGCATTTGATTGTGTGAACCACTACATCCTTTTAAATAAATAAGAATTCTATGGTGTCACAGGCAGTGCTGCAAAATGGTTCAAGTCATACCTTGCCAACAGGAAACAAAGGGCGTCAGTGCAAGGGCCTAGTGAATTAGGTCATCAGTCATCATCAGAATGGGAAGAAATTACATGTGGTGTCCCACAAGGATCCATCTTAGGGCCATTGCTTTTTCTTGTGTACATTAATGATCTTTCATCAGTTACACTGCCAGAAGCAGAGTTCGTTTTGTTTGCAGATGACACAAGTATTGCAATAAATAGTATGTCGAGTGTAGTTCTAGAAAGATCTGCTAATGATATTTTCATGGATATCAATAAATGGTTTAAAGCCAACTCACTGACATTAAACTTTGAAAAGACTCACTATATGCAATTCGTAACCTGTAAGAGGTTTCCACCCATCCCATCCTGGGATTACAACTTGATAATAAATTCATTTGGGAGGGGCACACCACAGAACTGCAGAAACGCCTTAACAAATCTGTATTTGCAATTCGAGTGTTAGCTGACATAGGCGACATAAAAACGAAAAAGCTTGCATACTTTGCCTACTTTCATTCCATAATGTCATATGGTACAATATTTTGGGGTAACTCTTGAAGTCAAACAAAAATTTTCAGATACCAAAAGCGTGTAATACGTATTATTTGTGGAGTAAATTCACGGACGTCCTGTAGAAACCTCTTCAAAGAACTGGGTATACTAACTACTGCCTCTCAGTATATTTATTCCTTAATGAAATTTGTTTTAAATAATATATCTCTTTTTCCAATAAACAGCTCAGTTCATACGTACAATACCAGGAACAAAAATTATCTGCACAAGGACTTAAAAACACTTACTCTAGTTCAAAAAGGGGTCCACTACTCGGGAACACTCATCTTCAATAATTTTCCAGCAAACATAAAAAATTTAGTTACAAATAAAGATCAGTTTTAAAGGAGCCTGAAAGACTTACTAGTGGCCAACTCCTTCTACTCCATTGACGAATTTTGTAATAGAAACAAATAATGTATTGTATATATTCATACTATTAGTATTGTTATTTCAGCTCAAAAAAAATGACATGTTCCACATCCACGAGGATCTCCTCAGCACGGATCTATGGAACGAAAAACTTAAAAAAAAAAGAAACTGGACGTGTCCTCATATGGCGAGATATGTCAACATGTTATGCACCTAGTAACACTGCCCCAGGTGTTTTGATGTAGGGAGCGATAACATTGGATGGGCGTACTGAACTCCAAATCTTTGAACAGGTTACACTCACCGGTCAACGTTATTAGGTGACTGTACGCCTCCAGCACGTGAGGCTTTTCATGAGTGTATTCGGCCATGACGCCGGCCGAAGTGGCCGTGCGGCTCTAGGCGCTTCAGTCTGGAACCGCGCGACCGCTACGGTCGCAGGTTCGAATCCTGCCTCGGGCATGGATGTGTGTGATGTCTTTAGGTTAGTTAGGTTTAAGTATTTCTAAGTCTAGGGGACTGATGACCTCAGAAGTTAAGTCCCATAGTGCTCAGAGCCATTTGAACCATTTTTTTCGCCCATGACTTCGTTTTTGAGGATGAGGATACACGACGGCAACGAACAGCGCAGACTGGGAATGAGGAGACATTTCCCCCGATATAAACCCCATGGAGCACCTGTGGGATGCATTGGGGACACGTACTGCAGCACGTCCACAAACACCAACGAAAAGACAGCAACTGTCAATCGCACTGGTGGAGAAATGGAATGTCCTGCCACGAGAACTGCTTACCAACTTTGTGACCAGCGTGGGAGCACGTTGTAGAGCGTGCTTTGCCGTCCGTGGTGATCATGTACTAAGAACTATGTTTCGCTTTTTTTTTTTTTTTTTTGAAGTCCAGGGGACCAACATAAATCGCGGGTAACTTCAATGCATTTCTGGCCTTGAATAGAATTGTCATTTCTGTTCCTCTACTAGCATATTTCTTTCAGTTACCTTCTGTCCTTTTTTTGAAGTAATATAGAAACGACGTACTTTAGCACCCAGCTGCAGCTAATATAGGTGAATGATATAAGTTGAAGTAACAACAGTACGACAGGGTAATGGGGTGGCAGTACCCTGCCCGAAACACAATGTCAGAATTATTGAACGCCTGACAGCAGTTAAATATGAGTATTTTAATTCTTAACTTTTACAGGAACCGTAGGAGAATTTAAGTCTTTTCTTTTATTTATTTTTTTTTCTCATCAGTCTTCTGACTGGTTTGATACGGCCCGCCACGAATTCCTCTCCTGTGCTAACCTCTTCATCTCAGAGCAGCACTTGCAACCTACGTCCTATATTATTTGCTGGATATATTCAATCTCTATTTTCCTCTATAGTTTTTGCCTTCTACAGTCACCCTATAGTAGCATAAAGTCATTCTCTCATGTCTTAACAGATTTTCTATCATACTGGCTCAAAAATGGCTCTGAGCACTATGGGACTTAACATCTGACGTCATCAGTCCCCTAGAACTTAGAACTACTTAAACCTAACTAACCTAAGGACATCACACACATCCATGCCCGAGGCAGGATTCGAACCAGCGACCGTAGCGGTCGCGCGGTTCCAGATTGAAGCGCCTAGAACGGCTCAGCCACACCGACCGGATCCTATCATACTGTCCCTTCTCTTTATCAGTGTTTACCACATATTCCTTTCGTCTCCGATTCTGCACAGAACCTGCTCATTCCTTCTGTACTATACTGTAATAATTCTTTCTATGAATGGTCCAAGTTTCATCGATATATTTTACTTGGCAGTAACATATCATGCGAGAGTTGCTTTCGGCCTCAATTTTTACTCACCAACGTATTTCACACGTATTTACCCAATTTCACACAGATTTGTACACGTATTTCGTCTATATCTGTAGACAATTTGACACTACAGTTTCAACTGAATCCTGAGGGAAGCTGTAATTCCGCCTGAATAAGAAGTGTGCAAACATTCATGAACAGTGGTTCAACGTTTTAAGTGTGAAAATAGAACAAACACCTTCTGCATTTGCAACGGAATAATTAGTTACTGTCAGTGGTAACTGTCTGATACTCAGCTGTTTTGTACCAGGCAACTCCAGAGAGTACGTTTAATGTGTCTGTAGTATTCTGCTGGTGTTGTATCATCTTTGGCCCCGAAACACGCTGACAAAATTATTGGAACAGTATTCGGTTTACTCTTGCGATCCGCTTGACGCATTGAACAACACACTGATTCCGCTTCATATTCCAAGTAAACTAAATACAGGAAAGGAATATCAACATGTTGTTTTCAAACATATTTAACATGTCACCGCTTCTCATCCCTATCCCCACCCTTATAGGTGGTAGGGATATTTCATTCCACAATATTTTTAAACACACATTGAGCCTTGTATACACCAAATTTGGTTGAAACTGTCCCAGAAATCCCGGAGTTACGCTTTCGTGTCCCCCATTTTCACTCACACCCTCAGCAATATGGGTGATAGTAGTGTATTAGCGTCACAGCTATATATTCCAGACAGCAGGTGATACATGTGCCAAGTTTAATAGAAACTGCTTTATGCGTTACATAGATAAGCTGATACTGTAGTCCACTGCCTTTGCACTCTCACACTCCATCACCCCTCAGGACTGTTACCAGTGAACCTAGCGACCCAGAAAATCAGTTGTTTTCGAATATTTTAACATGTCACGGCTTCTTGTTACCATTGTAACCCTTAACGATGGTAATGGTGTATTACACCCACAGTATTTTTATAGAAATTATGAGTGAAATAATTAGTCGCGTCTACGTTCCTGAGTTATGCTTCAATGTTACCCCTTTTACTTCTATGGGAGTGCTTCTTTCCAGATAGTAAGTTATAAGTGCTTCAAGTCTCGAAGAAATAGATACAGCGATTTAGGAAGAGATGTGGAACGTGCTTAGTTCATGCATTCAATGATTTTTAAAAGTATACGTAGGTCAGATGTGATTGATTCGAAGTAGGCAGAGGACATTTTAGCTATGATTGTTCTGATTTATATGTAGATAAACGTCTGTTGCCGAGTGCACCAATCTAGGTCAACATAACCAAGGCCCCGTGATCATGCTTAAATGTAAGCCACGTTTCATATGTGTCTGCGGTGCACCAACGTTGATCACCGGTCGTCAAATTGTCATCAGCCAACTGCGCATTTCGCCGCGGCTGACTCTGTGTATTGCAATGCATGATGCTTTTAGATGCAAAGTTGTTACTAGAGGTATGAATTTACACATGGCCGCCTATATATATATAAGTTTTCTAGACAATCGCTCCTGAGTGACGTCATTTTCATATGCTCTCACTTTCGTCAGCAAGCATAATTGTGTTTATACCATACTAGCCCGTTCGTTTGGTTCAAATGGTTCAAACGGCTCTGAGCACTATGGGACTCAACTGCTGAGGTCATTAGTCCCCTAGAACTTAGAACTAGTTAAACCTAACTAACCTAAGGACATCACAAACATCCATGCCCGAGGCAGGATTCGAACCTGCGACCGTAGCGGTCTTGCGGTTCCAGACTGCAGCGCCTTTAACCGCACGGCCACTTCGGCCGGCCCGTTCGTTTGTGTTTGGCGAAATGGAAAACGGAGAACACCAAATTTTTCGAAGTGCGAGGTGAATATAATTTTCTGATTGGTCGCTGCTAATGCATCAGTTAATGAAAATAAAAGAGTTGCAACTGCAGTATAAAACAGGAAATGTACAGTGTCTCCTTCCGGTCATTATTTTTTTTAGTTCAGTTGGAATAGATATGTCGTTAAAATATAGATTTCGTCTAATATATTCTAATTGACACCTCTAATTGACATTTTATTAAAAATACAGGTCTTCTTATTTTTAACTATATACTACACACAAAAATCCAGTTTTCATTGCAAACAATAGTTCTGAATTACCGATCTTTTATAAAGGATTGTTAGTCAAGATTCTATAACGAAAAACCTACAAATACGTTTTTCAATCTTTCTGTATTTTACGCTTCACGTAAATGCATATAGAATATGCACCTATCTTTAAATATTTGAACCACTGGGAATCGAATCCAGCCCCGGCCCTCCTACACACACACACACACACACACACACACACACACAGTAAGAAAACAGTCTACTACGCATCCATAATGCGCGTGGAAAGTAAATCTACCTTATTTTAACATATTACTCACGGTCAGAAAACTTTGAGGTCGATTTTCTAGAGAAGCTGCATCGAATAGCTTTGGGGGAGGATGTACACTGGTTAGGCCAAAACATTATGACCACTGCACACCGCGACGCTGAATGCCGTCAGGGGGCGTTGGGGGTACGTGACGCGGTAACAAAAGTATGTAAGCGCAGCAGACACGAACGGGGGATTACCCTAGCGAAGATATGATCTGAAAATGGGGAAGTCCATTACGATAAGCGACTATTGCAAAGGGCAGATTGATATTACGCTGAGTCCGTGAACGAGTATCTCGTAACGGCGGAACTGGTCGAACGTTCACGTGCTACTGTCGTTAGCTTCTACGGAAAGAGGTAAATGAGCAGTGAAACTACCACTAGGAACAAAATGGTTGGATGGCCACGATTTTCACAGAACTTGGGATTCGGAGGCTTGTCTGCTCTGTAAAGTAGGGTAGATTGTGATCTGTGGCATCTCTGCCGAAAAAGCACAATACTGGTGCACGCACAATTGTTTCGAAGCACACCGTTAATCGTACACTGTTGAACATGGAGCTCCGCAGCAGACCACCCCTACTCGTTCACCTACTGACCCAATGACATCGTCAGTTATAATTGCAGTAGGCAAGAAGTCATCGGCATTCGACTGTCGGTCAATGGAAACGTGTCGGCTCTTCGGTCAGTCTGAATCACATTTTTGGTAGACTAAGCCAATGGTCGGAAATTTGGAAATTTTGGTAAGGTCTTATGGGACCAAACTGCTGAGGTCATCGGTCCCTAAGCTTACGCACTACATAATCTAACTTAACTAACTTACGCTAAGGACAACACACACACACCCATGTCCAAGGGAGGACTCTAACCTCCGACGGGGGGCGCCGCGGACCGTGACAACGCGCCCTAGAGCGCGCGGCACCCACAAACTCCGTCATCGAGTTGAAAGGCGGCTCGAAACGTGCAACGCCACGGTCACAGGCTGGTGGAAGCAGTATCGTGCTATGGGAGACATTCTCCTGCGCTTGCGTGGGACCTGTAGCAGTAATCGAAGACACGCTGGCAGCTGTGGACCCTCTGCGACCCTTCATGTTTTTTTTTTTTTTTAATATTATTTATTATGCAGAAGTGGTACAAAGCTGTATCACTTTCAACATAATCTCCCCCACGCTCAATGCAAGTCCTCCAGCTCTTACTAAGTGTATAAATTCCTTTAGAAAAAAATTCTTTTGGTAGTCCGCTCAACCATTCATGCACTGTGTAGCGTACCTCTTCATCAGAACGGAACTTCTTTCCTCCCATTGGGTCTTTGAGTGGTCCAAACATATGGAAATCACTTGGGGCAAGATCTGGGTTGCTCGCTCTCTTCGTTTCCGGTTTGTGGAAGTGAACCCAGGTTTCGTCCCCAGTAATGATTCTTGCAAGGAAGCCATCACCTTCTCGTTCAAAGCGCCGAAGAAGTTCTTCACAAGCATCAACACTTCGTTCTCTCATTTCAGGAGTCAGCTGCTGTGGGACCCATCTTGCAGACACTTTGTGAAACTGGAGCACGTCATGTTCAATGTGGTGTGCTGACCCATGACTAATCTGTAAACAGGCTGCAATGTCATTCAGTGTCACTCGGCGGTTTTACTTCACTATGGCTCCAACTGCTGCAATTCTCTGTGGAGTCACAACTCGTTGTGCCTGACCTGCACGAGGAGCATCTTCCACTGAAGTCACACCATTTACGAACTTCCTACTCCATTTGTAGACTTACTGCTGTGACAAACATGCATCGCCGTACTGAACCTTCATTCATCGATGAATTTCAATAGGTTTCACACCTTCACCACTCAAAAACCGAATAACAGAAGGCTGTTCTTCCCTGGTGCAAGTCGCAAGTGGGGTGGCCATCTGATACTGCGACAGTACGTGTGCATCTGCACTATGCTGCCACCTACAGGCCATTCTGAACGCTGTTTGTAGCACGCGTACCAGCTTACAGAATAACGGCGCGAAATTTCGATTTGCTATTACAAATTTAAGGTTTTGATTTGACTCACCCTCATACATTCCCCGACGGCGATGTACACAAATCAGCGGCTCGTATTTTCGCGAATTACATGACCTGTGCGCAGACATCTGACGTTACATACCTCCACTAACCTACCAACAAACTGTCGGATCCCTGATGCGCAGAATCGGATATGTATTTTGTTCCAAAGAGGGACAAACAAGCCATTAAGCAGGTGGTCATAATGTTTTGGTTGGTCAATGTAGTATGAGTTTTGAAATTCACGTACTACAAATATTTAAAAAATGCAAAAAAAGAAGATTATCGTGTGGTCCCTTTGTTAGAGAAAAACAGGTAATGTGATCACATTTGGAGGCACTATTTAGTTCTACTCTTGCTAAGTTCGATTCATAACTTCCTTGGAGCACATTAAGGGTAGGCTAGGTATGCGATGCCTTAATACTATCTCAATACATCAAAATGCCATCTTAAAACGGGCCGCTTGTAATACCCCGCTCATCTCGAGAAAACTGGGCGCGAGCCAGAGTCAAGTTTAACTGCAGTTAACTCCGTTGTTTAACTTTGATCGAAGCCGGTCCATCAGAATTTTGTGTTGAATAGAGCCGACTTTCCTGCAGTTGACTTTTAACCGAAGTTGATGCACTCGGCAGCCGATGTTTAGAGACAATCGTAATTTTCGGACCTGGGGAGGTTCTTTTGTTAGTCGCCATGTTATGTGTACGGAACGTGTCTGGGGTTTCTATTGCTTTGTCTTCCTCCTACCTGCTGGCAGATCGTTTGGAGTTTGGGGGTGTTGGGACCTCTCGCTGCTTGGTGGTCTTCATATACATGTTACACGCCCAGGTGCACAAATCGTATCACAACAGACGATTCCTATAACCGACCAGAATTGGAAATATCGAACACGTGCGATGTGACTCTTACTAAATCACGGTCTACTGCTCATCATTTCGAGATAAATACTTCACGCAGCAGCCATTGCCACAGAAGTGAGTGCATCTAAAACCTGCTACAAATTTCCCGCTGCAGCAACGGTCGCAAATTCGTGGGGCCGCGAAGCGGGAAACAAGCGTTTCTAATTGCTCGCCGACTGCGAACAGATAAAAGCAAACGGGCGTAATTGCGGCCTGCGGCAGCGGGCGCTGTCGTGTCGCATGCGCGACCTGCAGCTCGGCACATGTGCACGCGTTCCGTGTGGGAAAGCGAACAGTCACTGACCGCCGCAAATCGTTTCTCGGAATGGCATCGCGTGGCGCTGTCGTCGCCATGGCGCGGGCCGCCGCGACCGCGATGGCGGCGGGCTCTGCCCCCTTCCCGCAGCTCACACACACCTCTGTGGGGCTCCGCTGGGTCGCAGGGACAGCCAACAGTCGGAACACGGCACAAGAACCTCGCACAACACGAGATTCTCTCATTTCTATGGAGGGGAAACCGAAAACAACTGCCCCTGAAGCGTTTCAGTGAGACGTTGACAGAAGGCAGGAGTAATCACATACTGAACATACCGGGAGTCTCCCCAATGGGTCGTCAGTCCCATTTTCTCTGCTGTTTCCGCACGTCATTGTAAATTCGTTCTTGCAGAGTGCAGCTGGAGTCATGCCAAACAAATACGGCTCAAAACAAATACTGCTCATTATGTCTGTCATGCGACAGCGCACGTCGACGGAAAGTGTCGAGTTGTTTCTCCGTTACAAAGAAAATTATTTTCAGAATCGGAATTTTTGTTTCCATCCGACAGAGCGGTCCCTGCTTAGTCTAATACGATTTTCGTTTTATCGATTTGTATTAACAAGGAAAGTAAAACAGGAAGAATAACCTAGTACTTCAGCAGCGACTGAGCAGCGCATCTACAGGGCAGCAGCAGTCACCGCGGGCCAGTGCTAGTTATTCTTCGTATTATTAGACTGATTTAGAACCGCTCTGTCAAATGGGCACGTAACACTGCGATTTGAAAATCATTTTCTATGAAACAGAAAACAACCCGATGCTTCCCGTCGACGCTGACGCTGGGCGTCACATGAAAAAAGTAATGACAAGTTTTTTTTTTTGCTGTCTCCAGCTACAATTCGCAAAAGCTAAACTGCAAATATCAGAATCGGAATTTTTGTTTCCATCCGACAGAGCGGTCCCTGCTTAGTCTAATACGATTTTCGTTTTATCGATTTGTATTAACAAGGAAAGTAAAACAGGAAGAATAACCTAGTACTTCAGCAGCGACTGAGCAGCGCATCTACAGGGCAGCAGCAGTCACCGCGGGCCAGTGCTAGTTATTCTTCGTATTATTAGACTGATTTAGAACCGCTCTGTCAAATGGGCACGTAACACTGCGATTTGAAAATCATTTTCTATGAATCAGAAAACAACCCGATGCTTCCCGTCGACGCTGACGCAGGGCGTCACATGAAAAAAGTAATGACAAGTCTTTTTTTGCTGTCTCCAGCTACAATTCGCAAAAGCTAAACTGCAAATATCTGCTGAAACACTAGAGAAAATAGCCTGACCACTCGTACGAGAGACGCGCTGAATAAACGCAAAGCCCATAACGGATGATTTAACTTAGTGAAAGAGTGGTCAATTTTAAGCATCGTATTGCATTAGTTAACACTCTATACCTAACAGACCGGGGTCAGTTAGCGCCATTCACATAAACCTCCGACGCTGACGAGTGCGAAAATTATCTAATTATCACTGAAAATTACCGAATTATCAGTTTAATTAGTTACAGGTGTAAAATACTGACTATGTTTATGGAAGAATGGAAAAACTAGTGAGAGAGGACTTCGGTGAAGATCAGTTTGGGTTCTGGAGAAACGTAGAAATACGCGAAGTAATGCTGACCCCACGTCTTATCTTAGAAAGTAGGTCAAAGAAACGCATTTACTTTATTAATTTAGCGTGTAGCTACATCACTAAAATTAATATTTACAGTTATCTCAGATTAAGAACTAATATCTTGATAAAATATGCAGTCTCCACAGCCGCAACTTCAATAAGCTATTTTCTTTCACTTGTACAGAGAATTGGAACACCAGCCATTGTTGGTTCTTATTCGGTTAGGAACCGACAAGATACTCCGAGACAACTCAAAGGCAAATGACTTGGTAGACATTCATGGCATCATAAATTGTTCCATCGTATCATTAATTTGTGAGATATGTGTCTCCAGCAGTCAACAGTGTTAAAACCATTGTCAGCGAACATCCGTGCAGTTTCCAAGGGTGGCTGACTAGAGCGAAACCGTCGTTTACTGATAGCTGTAACGTCCGCATGGACAGGGAGGTAAGGATTTTTCTGCAGTTTTTTTGTACTCCAGCACAAGTGCACTTTTCCATTGCAGAGATGGGCGCAGTATTTGGCTAAGTAGGCCTATGGGAGGTCATAAACTAGATATGGGTCAATCGTACCAGTTATTAAATGCGTGGTGTGGTTGAGCTGTGTGTCAACAAGTCTTGTGTGAGTATGATGCATCCAGGCTGTGGAACCAATCCCAGAGCTATAGTAGAGAGTGCCGTTGCAGAGGAACCCAATGATGTGCCACAGAGGTTCTGGAGATTATTTCGAGTTTTAAGTTTGGCAGGTTTTCTTAATAGATATTCGCACCTTAGCTGTCTATTTAGAGTGACCCCTAGATATTTCGGGTTTTCGTTGCGTCTAATGTTCCTTCACAGTAGAGGTGTGCTCTTTGCTGAACAACTTTTTATTTATGTGAAATGTTGAGATTTGTGTCTTAGCAACACTTGGTTGCAACCTCCATTTGCGGAACTGTTGACTGAAATACACTCTTTAAAATTCAAAAGGAAGTAGAAACGACATAAAAACAGTGAAAAGTTATCTACAACTTCTAAAGAAACAACACCGCGCTTCTAAGAGTCGAACGACATGAAACAGTATTTACAAATGGAGTATAAAAGGTCTGTAGCTTGTCCCCGACATTCTACAGTCTGTGCACTGATCAAGCAGTAAAGGAAACAAAGCAGAAATTTGGAAGGAAGAAGATACATAAACTTCTAGGTCTGTTCATGTTGCTGTAACTCTATCGGAGACAGCAAACGACTATGGAAAACAGATGAACGGAAACGAAGAAAACGGGAATTACAAACAGTGGAACAGAGTGTCAAAGAATAAATCGTTTATTTACTTTATTTTATTTATTTACTAAATGTTTAACCTGTCGAGCTTAGGACAATACATTCAGTCCCATTTCTAACCAGAGTTTCTATTTATTATCAATTAATACATTAAGACAACTAAGTTATAAAATAACCACTAACATATAATCCAACCTTTAGAAATTACTGTGGCATAAATATTACAGAAAAACCAGTTTGTATTCGCGAGAAGTATAAGAATAAAGACAACCAATAGGCAGGTAGATTTAAACTAGAAGCAGCAGTGGACTGAAAGAAGTGCTGGAAGAGGCGGAGAAAGAAGAACATGATAAAACACAAGTAATGAAGAGAGGGGAAGTGTTTGCGTAACTGAGCTGAAGATTAGATGGGTAGATGGAATAATTAATGGAGTAGTACTGAATCAAACTGGGAAAAATGAATTTTTTTGCATAGAGATCGGTTCATAGGAGAAGGGATCAAGGATTCGTCAATATGGTAATGAAAAGGAGTGCAGCGGTAAATTTTGTAGAGAGAAACCGTGACTTGGATGCAGGTCGCCGTAATTATGCAGAAATGAACAGGCTCGCAGAGAATACACTAATACGGAGAGCTATAGCAAACCCGTTTTCGGATAGATGACAACACAACAGCAACAACAACCACAATGACAACTTTGGCAACATTGTAATACTTTACATAGGAATGGAAGGCAACTGCTGGTGAAATTCAGAACTAGGAATTGCGACAAAGTCGCAGACAATTTCTTTGGGAGATATTTACATATTTTACTATAGTTACGGATCACAAAAATATTAATAAATTGGGCATATATATATATATATATATATATATATATATATATATATATATATATATATATATATGATCTGCTACTGGAATAAAATACAGGGTGTATAAAACATGTGTCAGAAACTTGAGGGCTCTATTCTTGACATCAAAACATATGTGGTGGTAGAACAGAAAAGTTAGCAGCTGGCATACCGTCCAGAGTATACAAGTGAAAAAGCGTTATAGTATATTTGTTGATTGTCAGGTTATCAAATTTAAGGTGTGTCTGTATCTTTGGTTTCTTTTAGTTATCTTTAGGTTGATGGCTTTAACGCTTGTTTGTATCTTTGTTGTTTGTGTTCTACGGAAGTATTTATTTTCTTATATTATATGTCGAGATCGAGAGAGTTGCAACACACCGACGGCACCATCTGCGTCACTGTCACCAGAGATGATGTGGTGATCTCTACTGCAACTGCAGCGACATCTAGCGGCGAGAAGAAGATACTGCCGATGACTGTTGCCGCTTTCTGGATCTCGTTGCAAAATTTGTACAATAATTGTATTTTAATGGAAGATGGATAACGAAACGACATACCAAATATACTTGTAATGATACCGTGAAACTGTCGGGATTCTGACGTCGTTCAGTCAGTGTCGATCGTATAAGATTTGTGTGTGGTTCGAAGCCAATATAAGAGTTGTTCCTCTGCCTAATATAAAGCAATTATTGAATGTGTGAGCGACCATTTTAAGAGATTTCATCTGCTGAGTTATGTGAATTTGTAACGTCAGAATGACATTAAATTTCATGTCGTGAGTTAATCTAAGATTGACGTTATAAAATTCGAAGCAAGCTGCAGGAATAAACATCTTTGCCCTGTATCGTCAAAATTGTCAATTTTTTCAGGAGGAAAGAAAGTAATACTTCACCAATTTAGTCGCTCTCAGAGAATGAATCTGCTAATTAACTATAAATTGAAACTGAATTATTTTAATTCATGAATTCGCTGTGTGTTACTCTCTGTTAGGAAGAAATCCGAGCACGGTCAGGCAGATTAACTAGAAAGGGTGCTTTCTCCAATCTTTATATATCAGAGCGAGGGCTGTAAACCGCATATGATAAAAAGTTCGCATGAACCTGAATCCAAAAATCGTTCGTTAGGAAGATATGGACGGATTTATTATTCATACTACAAAAAAGATGCATTTACCAAACACATTTACATTCACAAAAATTACTCGAAATGACCACTTCCTACCTCCATTCATCCCCTGAGCCTAACCTCCATACGTTTCCGTACGATATAGAAAACTTCTGGTGTGTTCCGTGTTTGTTCAAATCCGTTTTTGATGCGCCTTCTCAGCACGTAAATACTGGGTAAGCGAGTCGAATACACCACGCATTTTAAATTTCTACAAACGAAGAAAGACCGCTGGATTCAAATCTGTCGATCGGGCAGGCCGTGCAATGGATCCGTCTCGACCAATCCACCTGTTCAGACTCTGGCTATCGAGATACTGACTAATTATCCGTGTAAAGTGAGGTGGAGCACTTGTGTGCATAAACAACATTCACTGCATTAAGTCTAGAGATACCTAATGGAGTAAGCGAAGCAATTCATGTCTGAGAAACCGTACCCACGTTTGTTCGGTGAAACGCTGCGGTAAGGAGTAGAGACCGATGAGATGAGGAATGATTGCACCCTACACGTTGAGGCAGTACCTCCGTTGACACCTGCGCGGTCGATCTTCATGAGGTTTTCCGTAAGCCCAAACGTGATTGTTATGATAACTGAAGATGCCGTCAGCGAATAAGGTACATGCTAAGAACTGCAGGAACACAGCACGCACTGCCATAACATGTTTTGACAAAACGATGTTCTTGCTGAAAATCTACTTCATTTAATCCTTGCACCCGTTAAAGGTGACACGGTTACAGAAGATTTTCGTGCTGAATGTTCCAGATCATCATGTGACTAACACCTTTGCTTCTCACAATTCTTGTGCCAGTTGATGGAGTTTCATCCACAGTACGAAGAATCCGTTCAAACTCAGGCGTTCATTCATCGTTTGGTCTCCTACCACCTTTAACTCTTTTTTGAACTGAGCCTGTCTACCGCAAGCATTAGTGAAGTTGTACAATGGTAACTGCCTGCCAGGGGAACGTTCAGCTTGAAATTAACGTTCTGCATCCGTCTTCCCACCTGTTAGGCCATACATATACATATAACACATATCCGTCATTTCAGATAGTGAATACTTCGTAGTATGTGTTCTGATAACTCTGAAACAGAATAAATGACGATCAGACAAAACTAAATTACACAACCAGGAGCCACTACAGGGAATTTCTTTCATACCAACGAAGAATATTCAGACCCTCCTTCGTATGAACGTCTTGTAATGTTCTGAAGCTGGGAATAAATACCTGAAATTTCTGACTCATGTACACCCTGAATATTAATTCAGACTTAATTTATGATGAGATACGGTAATTACTTAGAATTTTTTCACATTCAGTTTAAGTTACAGGTTTTATGCCCACATCACCACAGAAGACTGACCTTCATTCACATTAAGATGGTCCATTACGGACATTTAACAACCCGTGACTGTTTATTCGATATAAATACAGAAAACTGCAATCAGTCACTTTTCTGAAATTGTTACTCATGCCATAAACCGATTTTACAATTCATAACTCTTCTTTCCATCCAGATCAACATAAAAGAGCGTTATTCAGGACCACTGTTAATCGTATGCTTAATATCCCAATGGACGTAAAATAAAGGCATAAAAAAAAAATTCTCAAATCATCTGCCTCCAGTAGTGGGTATAATCCCGCTATAACATATCAAATAATCCATACAATAAAATTAAACCAACCACCCGCAAACAAGAAGACCGCCTTTGTAAGCCTGCCTTTCCTCGGGAAGACTTCTTACAAATTGCCAACCTCTTCAAGACATACAACCCATAAAAATATACTTCTTCATCAACAACAAAATTCAGAATAAAACCATACACAGTACCGAAACCGCTATACAACAACATCAAAAGTCACGTGTATACAAACTCATTTATAGTTCATGTCCAAGTTTCTAAACTGGTCAAACTGGTAGAAGCTTCACAACAAGATTTAATAAACTCATGGGTGTACTCCGTCTTAACAACCTGAAGAAATCTAGCTTTCCCACGCATCTTGCCCAACTCAATGATTCTACGAACAGCATAAAGCAGAACCTCCTAACATTTCCTCTTGCCAATAAAGGCACAATATTTCATCTTTTCAAAGAAACTGAAATCTTTATCAACAGAAACAAGGCATGTGACTATCTACTTAGTGACCAGACTTAACTGAGAAACAAATTTTTCCTTCAGACTTTCGGAGACTTATTTGTCGAAAACAGCTAATCAGTTACCCAAACCCCTCCCGCCCACCTCTTTCCGTCTCTTTACATCCAAATTACACTGATGTCAACGTAAATACGAGTATCTTACGACAAAATAAATCCTGGTTCAAATGGCTCTGAGCACTATGGGACTTAACTTCTGGGGTCATCAGTCCCCTAGAAATTATAACTACTTAAACCTAACTAGCCTAAGGACATCACACACATCCATGCCCGAGGCAGGATTCGAACCTGCGACCGTAGCAGTCGCGCGGTTCCAGACTGAAGCGCCTAGAACCACTCGGCCACACCGGCCGGCAAAATAAATCCTGTATTATGTGTCTAAATATCCAAGTTTTCCACTATTAAAATAAATCAACAGTTATACGCGTATTACCCGTAGCTGCAATAAACAGACCACGTTAATGAAAGAGCGAAAGAAACAGTAGTGCGTTTGAAGTTTTGTTCTTGTTGTTTTTAAATGTAAAGTTAATGTACATACAATCAACTGCAATTCTCTGCAACTATTATAATTTCATTTTATTGAAGGGCATTCATATTAATGCCAGTTTTGGTTAAAGTATTTGCTCATACATTCACTGTATTACATGCAAGTAAAACCAAATACTGTCTCTGATCACTGTATCTTATATCTTCGTGTGAAGATACTTTTTGTGACAGGCACAGATGTGAAGTACGTGTGAGATGCTGGCAAAGTTTCTTAACTGTCGCTATACACACAAACATATCCTGTGAAAAGTGAGGGATGTGTTACCAACTGTCAACCGTAATGGAAACTGATAGATGGATTTTAATAACAAAGCCACCCATACTGTCGCAATAAGTACATAATTCATTTCTGGATTCAAATCGCCCTATAAACAGCACTCATGGCGATGCATTAAAGCATGTTCCATACTCTCGTCACAGTGCTAGCATTCAGCATTACGCTTTGAAACAGTTATATAACCTCTTGTGCACCATCTGAAGACAGCCCGAAAAGGTTCGAAAACCGGTCTATGAAATAAAAAAATGTGACTGGTTGCAGTTTTACTTATTTATATTAGATCTTAATTCAGATTCACAACTGGTATTCCCGTTATTATGAAAGTTCGGAAGCGAGGAAGATGGAAGAACAGGCTAGCGTGTTTGGCAGCCAGTCCGCCCCGTGTGGTGCAAGTGGTGGCACAGTGTTGCCAGCAGCGAAGAGCCCCGAGGGACGCAATCTCAGTTGACTGCAGGGGACGCTGGCTCCCCCAGCGGCAATCAACCGCGGATGACCCCTGATTGCAGCGGCCCTTCTCCCTTCTCTCTGCGAGGGCGCAAACCACCCCGAGGACGCTTTTATATGGGTCTCTCGCTACTAACCTCCGATGAACTCCTCCTCCAGCCGAAGAGTTCCGCACGTCGATACATCAGTTTACCTCATGCCGTTTCCGGGAGAAAAATAGTAGCGTACAACGGTTGAACAATGTCAAATCATAGACAGTGCAAGTCTGCTTTCATGCCCTGCAACCAATTCGCTGGAAATTATAACCTGTAACTGTGACAGTGCAGCCAAAGAGTCTATGCACTGGCTAGAACTGACAGCTAATAAATTTCACAGAAGTAGAAAATAAAAGGTAAGTGATTCATTCAATAACAGGGGTTCTGTTCTAACGTCTCTTATTGATATAGGCGACAGAAAGGGCATCTCATATAAACGGGAAGTGGTCCTACGATTTTATTTACTATATAGACAGAAAATACCCTTATCGAATTCAATAAAGTTTCGTTGAGAGCGGTCCGAGAATGGTAGTAAAATCCCCAAACTAAATAGTCATCAAAGATACGCGAAAACTAAGTCCATTTCGTAAACACAACACAGAAAGATTCAACTGCTCAAAACAGTTCAGAGTTCAGCACGATGCTTTACAAATTAACACACGTGGTACAAAGAACAATAACTCATAAATACTCTATCTTCATTTCGAAAATTCTAGCAAAAGAGTCCTACTCTGTGACACATTCAAAGCTCTTGTGAGTTATATACCAATATGGATATGGTGTCTGTTCTTTCGAACATGACCTTCTTCTTCAGTGCAGATGCACACATATTCCCCGAACTCTTACAGGACTTGGTAAGAATGTCTTCCACGAGTAATGAGTGTGTTGGGGTGGTACACTACGAATGTAGTGTGTGGACATACAAGATGAGAATGTGGGTCGCGTGGGAGGCGTGCGCGAGATAGTCCCTGCAGTCACACTATCCTATGTGCCCTCGGTGGCTCAGATGGATAGAGCGTCTACTATGTAAGCAGGAGATCCCGGGTTCGAGTCCCGGGCGGGGCACACATTTTCACCTGTCCCCGTTATATATATCAACGCCCGTCAGCAGCTGAAGGTATTAATATAATTCTAATTTCTTGTGAGTTAGTCCCTTCAAAAGTTAAAGAATGGTAGCAACCGTCCACGATCGAATATCAATCGTTACAATAGAGAGGTCTGCCTCCTTCCAGTACTGATATAAAGTGTCCAGATTATCGCCCCCTTGGGCTCTTCTCTCGAAAATTCCCAGTCTGCACTTGACTCCCGCAGAGTTTCGCTACTGTCTTCTTTTCGATTGGCTGAAGGCCGTCCCCACCAAAAACACATCGTTCTTATGTGCTATAGACATGATTTGACTCATCTTGACCACTTTCCTGACTAAACTAATATACTGAAACAATATTTAAATAAAAGAAATGTTGTAAGTGTTTGTTGACACTCAGATCGTTCACAATAATTACAAATAAATGATTGTTCGTAAGTAAATAAGCTAGCATTCTTGCTCAAGTGCGCTCACGCCAAACGATAACTAAATGTCACTAAATATTATTTAAACAGTTATTTATGATTCTTGACAGATGTCTTTTGGTTCTCTTTTCAATTGTTGTGTCCGCAAACAAGAGGACTTTAAATCAGTAATCAAAATGTAAAGATTTCGTTAGTAATGTCACGATGTAAGGAATGAAATTATTATCCAACAGAGAAAATGGAGAAGAGTTGAAAATGTTTTGCTTTAAAAGGATGTTGGTGTAGGAACGTAAGACAGGGCTTAGTTTAAGATCATAAGAAATTCATCCGTGGTCTGCAACTACGTTGTGAAATTGTGATTTGTAAGGTTGGCACACCTTCACAAGCGCGATTAGTTGGTAAACCGACGTATTTAGCAGTGAGCCAACATTTCTTCTGCAGTTGGATCCCTACAGCCACTAAGTAGCTTCAGGGGGAAAAACATATGCAGAATGAGCATATGAGCTGCACAATCAATAGAATATCGCCGACAGCGTCAGAGTTATTCAGTGCAGAGATAAAATACCTATGACTTGCTCCAACTACAGGTGTCCAGTACGTTTGCGTAACTGCCTCTATAATTGCCTCAATTAAAATAAAGACAGGATCGGATAAGAGCCAACGATATTGTTTGTCATTGGTATTTATAGCGCTGACAGTGTATTAAGTAACTTGAAAGTTATATGTCCGGTAACTGTAACTGTAATTGTCAAACAATGCTGTCAGAAGTGCGTGATGAATTCGCAGTCGAGACTTAACAGAAGATCAGGTGGGCACTTTTATACAATGTAAGAGATGTTTCTATCTCAGTCATCACTGCTGCTCTGCAACAAACTATGAACCCATACATTGCAGTTTAAAACACCAAAGCAGAGCCCGGTCTGCGTGGAAGACGTGCATCTCAGACTATTTTATTCATAACTTTTCCTCTGTTAACGAGTGCTAATTGGGATATAAGTACTTATAAAGACATTACCTTTCAAGCAGTACAGTTCATTAAGCCTCCTAGTGTAGAGGTATTTTTCCAGACTCTTCGCCATCATCATCACTTTAGAGTTACGTTGTAAGGTAAGGTTTAATGGTAGCATTGATCTTCAACACAGCCCTTAAGGTCTAAATTGAATGGTCGGAACAGTAGTCTATCACTTTTCAAGCGTCCCATATGAGCTAACCGTTTCTCGTTGTAATTTGAGACTATATCTTCAGTAGCAGGTGTCTTAAGTTGTTTTCTTACGAAACAACCTTCCCTTCTCACTAGGTCAAGACCACAAAAATTTTAAACTGTTTTTAATTTGTTTCTGGGCCAATACGTCCCAGACAAAAACAGAAGGTCTCGTACAGGTCTGAGTAACAGTTTGTGTGTGTGTGTGTGTGTGTGTGTGTGTGACTTGCCCAATTTCTGCAGTGAGTGTAGGCTCCCTTTTTTTACGAGTTCCGATCCATTTTAGAGTTTAGTTCTTAGCAAGTTAACACCAGAGAAGCCGGCAGTGGGGCAGAAATGATTTCATTTGGTGGGAGGATCTGGCAAAGAATTCCTACTCCGACATTTGCTTTACAACCAACACAAATCTTCAAAAATCTTGGTGAGAACTGGATGACTGGACCTACTGTAATTCTATTTCCAGAAAAATAATGGCCCATACAAAAGCCTCAATGTGTGTCTAACGTAGTAAAGTCTATGATTAGTTCAAAATGTGCAGCGTACCTACGTGCTGTCACCACCGTCTTTCTGGGTCCCACTTTTTTCCAGGATACAGCGGCCTGTCGGTGTAATGATCCACGGCAGAGTCAGGGACATTTCATTCAAATAGGAGACGAGTGGAAGAAGGTAAGAGGGAGTCCGAATTGAGAATGTTGGGGAGGCGATTTCCAGTTACAGCGTTAGCCGTACAAATCAAGGGAAACTTCCTGAAAATCTTGGTGATTATCGGTGGATGGGAACTATTTACAATTTAATTCTGGGTCTGTGTAACCCAAGTAAAAAAAAAAGCTTGGTGTGTGTGGACGTCTATTTGTTTATGTGTATACTGAGTAAAGTTAATAACTTGCTCGGCATGGTCAGAACGCCAATGTCCGACCAACTTTTCAGCTGACTTACCACTGTATATCAGCACAAATCTATACTACTAAACGACTAACCAAGGGCACTATCTCAGTAGCAGATCCTCCATTTAATGGCATGCACGAACAACAAAAAATTGATTTTAAATAGTTCATATAATTACTGAACGAATTTAAAAATTTTAAATGCTGTCATAATCCACTCATTAAGAAGAATAATTTTATGATAAACGTTTAACACAGTAAGAGAAATATTACAGTTCCAATCTGTGTTTGTGTCTTGAGGCAGCAAAACTCACAGCGAGCAAATTACCCAGACTATATTCATCTTCCGACAAACTTTAATTCAGTCCTTCACAATAATTTCAGTCCTTTTAGAAACTTTCCTCGCTGACAACCGCCCAAAATGATGGAAGGAAAACAGTTCATTGCTTACTACATTTATGCAGTAAAACTTCAGCATGAGGCACGACTTTTTACTTTTTAATTTATTATTTCCTTACTATCTACTCTATTCGCAGTACATACATGGATAAAGTACATGCCATTAATATTCAAGATCTGTTTACGGATTTTGTACGAGCGCTTCAAGGTTTAAAAAATGATCTAAAATGTTTCGATTTACTGATTTGTCTTCTTGATTTTATTGCCTTGTATGATGATAAGCACTGTTTCCCTCTGTCTCGAAACCTTCCACTCGTATTTGCATCTATGAGTAAGAGACTCGATTCTACGACCATTGCAGTCAGTACAGCAGACGCCTAAGACGTCCGGCAAGTGAAATTCATAGGATTTTGTCTACATAACAAAGAGCACTCATCACCAAAGGTTCCTAGATTACACGGATATGTATATTTCAAACCAAAAATCGTATAATTCTAAAAGTATTGTTTTCCAAAGTACAAATATTCTCTCATTGATGTCACAATAGTGTCAAGAAACTAAATGCGGCTCTTTAATAGTTCTTGTAACCATCAATACATTACTCACTCAGTGGATATTAAAAAGATAAAAACTTTGCACTAGAAGAACACTTCCGTAACCATTGTGCAGAAAGATGCCCTGTTGTGAAGGTTCCATTTGCATTATGCTTCCATCACATTTTCAGATATAATATGACAGATTCCGTTGTCACAAGATTTTTGGTACAGTGCGGGACATTGTCGAATTTGTCACTTTTGCTCCGCTACGGTTGCAGGTTCGAATCCTGCCTCGGGCATGGATGTGTGTGATGTCCTTAGGTTAGTTAGGTTTAAGTAGTTCAAAGTTCTAGGGGACTGATGACCTCAGAAGTTAAGTCGCATAGTGCTCAGAGCCATTTGAACCATTTTGTCACTTTTGCTGAAGTATTTTATTTGTTTGTTCATGTGTGTCTCAGTTATTATTAAATTTTTAATTTTTTCATACCCGTTCTATGAGTTATGTTGTGACAACCTAGCTTTGTCTCAAATAATGCCGCGGAATTCTGTATCAGTCTCAACAGTTCTACTTGCGGTATTTTGCACTGTTTCTTTTCATCTTTGGTGAGCAAAATTAACAATCGAGCGATGTGTTCACGAAAGGAAAAGTTCTTCACTACCTGAAACCTGAGGCTAGCTCCAGAAATCAGAGGTAATATTTATTCAGAATTATGTACATAGAGAGAAATTCAGTGATGTCATTACAGAGCAATGAAGATGTATCCAAAACAAAAAGAAGTTAATCGCGTTGACATTTGATTCTTTTATTTAAACGCAAGCCAACGGCCTTGCCGCAGTGTTAACACCGGTTCCCGTCAGATCGCCGAAATTAAGCGCTGTCGGTCTGGGCTAGCACTTGGGTGACCATCCGGTCTGCCGAGCGCTTTTGGCCAGCGGGGTGCACTCAGCCCTTGTGAGCCAGACTGAGGAGCTACTTGATTGAGAAGTAGCGGCCGGGAGAGCAGTGTGCTGACAGCATGCCCCTACACATCCGCATCCAGTGACGCCTTTGGATGAGGATGAGACGGCGGCCGGTCGGTACCGTTGGGCGTTCCCAGGCCTGTCCGGACGGTGTTTAGAGAGACGTATCGCACAAAGGAAAGAAAATCACACAACCAGACAAAATATTTCTGACAGTGTACGTATCACATCCACACTAGCTTAAATTAGCACGCTAATGCCTGCCATCGTCCTTAGACAATTTTCACGGTTTTCGGAAAAACGAACTGGAACTAGTCGGTTTACAAGCTGCATATACAGCACTATCTGATCAAAAGTATCCGAACATTCTTATGTAATGCGGAATTGACCGTTAGATGTCATGAGAGTCCAGTATAAAAGGATGCGTGATGTACTGTGTTGTCAATAAGGAAGCAGTAATTGCAGAAAGCGTCGGAAGACAGAGCTCAGTGACTTAAAACGTGGACTAGTCATTGGATGTCATCAGAGTAACAGATCCACCAGGGACGTTCCAACCTTCTGAAGCTGCCAAAGTCGACTGTTGGTGATGTGATTGTAATGCGGAAACTCCAGATAAACCAAGACCAGGCAGTTCTCATGTACAGACAGCCAGGAACCGTCGAGATTTGAGGATGGTAGCTGTAAGAAATCGCATGAAATCAGCGGCGGGAACTACTCGTGAATTCTAAAGTGCTGACAGCAGTCCAGCAAGGAGAACGACTGTGCGGTGTGAGGTAACGGGCGAGATGCGGCGCCCTGGAAATATTCTGAGTTGACAGCCACCGCTCGGGCCGCGCGGCAGGGTCGAGATCGTTAGTATCCGCGTGGTGCCTCACAACGGCCGGAGTACGTGGTCCATCGAGCACGTGGCTGGGAATTCCTTGGTGACGTTGTGCGCCGGGAGGGCCAAAGATGGCGGACTTTGTGAAACCTTAATGCCAGACATTTCACAGTTCGTATAGAAATTAATAGTAGCCAGATGAATCATGATACCTCAAAAAGAATCATGTACATTACTATTATTTGCACGACGATTCTGATGGTGTAATCAGATTTTCAATATCTTTATTAATTTAAAGTTTAGTTGTTATTGTTGTGGTCTTCAGTTGAGAGACTGGTTTGATGCAGCTCTCCATGCTACTCTATCCTGTGCAAGCTTCTTCATCTCCCAGTACCTACTGCAACCTACATCGTTCTGAATCTGCTTAGTGTATTCATCTCTTGGTCTCCCTCTACGATTTTTACCCTCCGCACTGTCCTCCAATACTAAATTGGTGAACCCATAATGCCTCAGAATATGTCCTACCAACCGATCCCTTCTTCTAGTCAAGTTGTGCCACAAATTTCTCTTCTCCCCAATTCTATTCAATACCTCCTCATTAGTTGTGTGATCTACCCATCTAATCTTCACCATTCTTCTGTAGAGCCACATTTCGAAAACTTCTATTCTCTTCTTTTCTAAACTATTTATCGTCCACGTTTCACTTCCATACATGGCTACACTCCATACAAATACTTTCAGGAAAGACTTCCTGACACTTAAATCTATCTGACGATAAATTATACAAGTAACACCCAGCGACGAATTTCCAAAATATAAACGCTTCATCCGATTTTGTCGATCGCCGTGTCCTTAGAAAGCTATTAGTGTAAACGTAAATTGGTATATATCACAGGTATGTAACTTGAATAGTAGATGAGTTATTCGAGGTCAAAGTGGCCGATTACTGTCGATGGCGTCAGGCTGTAAGAACTCCATAGTTACAAGAAAAAACGGTAGCAGCGTGCTTATAAATATATTTATTCATCTATGTATTTGTTTATATCCGATACATACTATTCATGAAGAAATTGGTTAAATATTTACTGTGTTTTAGAAAGCACAGAGACATTAGGCTACTGGCCTATCTTTTGTTCTATTTCTTTGATATATGTTTATTTAATTTGTTTATGTAACTAATAATGTGTGTTTGGAGCGTGTTTATGGTTCAGCCCTAGGAATATTTATATAATTTCAAGTCATTTAAATGTAAATCCAGTACTTCGAATGTGGATGCGTTGGCATGAAGGCATGGTGCGAGCGCTCTAGCCAGTCACAGCGCTCGTGAATGGGGAGACTTGATGGAAGTGAGTTCGAGTGCGGGAGTGCTGGAGAGTACGGCACAGGACACGGGAGTGAGTGCTGGACGTGGACAGTACGGCACGACGGACGCACAGTCGCGGGAGACTGGGAGAGAGTGGAGCGGTTTGCGCGTGGTCATGGCAGATAGAAATACTTTGGAGTGCCGACTTGTGCACTTGTGAGATTCCTGTGGCTTCTACAGTGAAGACGTAGTGTGCGTTTAGAAGTGAATATCTGGCGAGCTGTGCTATTGTTCATAACTAATTACGTGCTGTAGGAATCTGTTGTTTCCCTGTGATTCAACTTATATTTTATTTAATTGCTGGACCATAGACACTAATAAGTGTTTTGCAGAAATACAGGGTGTTACAAAAAGGTACGGCCATGTGTCCGGAAACGCTTACTTTCCATGTTAGAGCTCATTTTATTACTTCTCTTCAAATCACATTAATCATGGAATGGAAACACACAGCAGCAAAACGTACCAGCGTGACTTCAAACACTTTGTTACAGGAAATGTTCAAAATGTCCTCCGTTAGCGGGGATACATGCATCCACCCTCCGTCGCATGGAATCCCTGATGCGCTGATGCAGCCCTGGAGAATGGCGTATTCTATCACAGCCGTCCACAATACGAGCACGAAGAGTCTCTACATTTGGTACCGGGGTTGCGTAGACAAGAACTTTCAAATGCCCCCATAAATGAAAGTCAAGAGGGTTGAGGTCAGGAGAGCGCCGAGGCCATGGAATTGGTCCGCCTCTACCAATCCATCGGTCACCGAATCTGTTGTTGACAAGCGTACGAACACTTCGACTGAAATGTGCAGGAGCTCCATCGTGCATGAACCACATGTTGTGTCGTACTTGTAAAGGCACATGTTCTAGCAGCACAGGTAGAGTATCCCTATGAAATCATGGCGGTGAATCGAGGAAGTACAGTACATACTGACGAAACTAAAACGAGCTCTAACATGGAACTTAAGCGTTTCCGGACACATGTCCACATAACATCTTTTCTTTATTTGTGTGTGAGGAACGTTTCCTGAAAGTTTGGCCGTACCTTTTTGTAACACCCTGTATGACGTATTCTCAGTACTTCTACTATCGTACTCATCAGTTAAAGTCGTTAAGATAGTATCTGCAGATTTTATTTAATTGCAATCTTGCATTTATAAATTTATATATTACATTCATAATTCGCAATTGCCGAGTGATAGAAACTTTCGGCCATTCGATTTGTGTGTGTATTCTTATCGTATACAGTAGACTGAGCAGTATATGGGCTGTAATGCGGCGACTACGTATCCCAGCCCCTGGACAACGAAACCAGCCAAAACTTTTAATATTGCAACTCTGAATCGGAGGGTACGTAGTTGAGGGCCACCATCACCTCATCAAATGGTTCAAATGGCTCTGAGCACTATGCGACTTAACTTCTGAGGTCATCAGTCGCCTAGAACTTAGAACTAATTAAACCTAACTAACCTAAGGACATCACACACATCCATGCCCGAGGCAGGATTCGAACCTGCGACCGTAGCGGTCGCTCGGTTCCAGACAGTAGCGCCTAGAACCGCACGGCCACTCCGGCCGGCTCACCTCATCATTTTGCTGTTTAGAAAGCCCGCAGTAGGGAGTTAAAAAGAATGGTGTCAGCAGTCGAGTGCCTCCTCATACGACGCTCATTCCTGTAGTCAGTGATAAGGGACGTCTGAAGTGGTGTAAAGAGCGACGACTCTGGAAGGTGGTTGACTGTAAATAGTTATTTGAAGTTATGAATCACTCTGCATCCTGTGGCAGTCCGATAGAAGGGTTTGGGCTTATCAAATGCCTGGAGAACATTAAATGGCATCATGTGTAATCGCAACAGTAAAGTTCCAGAGGAGGCAGTGTTACTGTGTGGGCGGTGTTTTTCGTGATTAGCTTAAGTAAAAGCTAACTGCGGAAGAAGGTGAGCGCATTCCACAGTACTGTGTCCTACGTAGAGTAGACAAATTGATCGGGGACGGCGTTTGTGCGTATCAGCACGACAATGCAGACTGTCATAAAACAGCATCTGTGGGGAAATATTTTGTGGACTGTGACACTCATGAAATGGACTGGTCGGCCTAGAGTCCCTATCTGAAACCAATAGATTGCCTTTGAGATAAGTTAGAGCTTCGACTCCGTTCCGGACCCCAGCGACCAACACCGCTAACTTCTCTGCTTTGCGCTTTTGAAGAAGGGGCTGCCACTCCTCTACAGACATTCAGGCACCTCTTTGAAAGTGTCCCTAGCAGAGTTCAGATAGACACAAACGCGTAGGGTGCACACACCCTGTATTCATGTCCACTAACAGCTGTCGCGATGCTTTTGATTAGATGACTTATTTATAAGCGTTGCTACGTGCTGACGATTTTACAGACTCCTAAATAACAGTATCCTACAAACATATCAATTGAAGTTCGTCTACATAGAAGAAGGATCTGTCCAGAACAAATTATGTCAGACTGGATTTAAAATTTAACAGGTAGACATTAAATATAGGTAAACGATCAAATATTTTTATTCCTACATACTGAGCATCTTTTTGCGCCAGTGACATCTTTGGTGATGATTAATGAAGGTCATTTTTTCTACTCTTCTCAAACTGTGTCGATTGACTACTTACGATGAATTTCGTTAGCAGACAACATGTACACACAAATACAGGGCGTTTCTCGTACATCCGAACAAGCGATGTATCCTGCGTTGTGAGGGATACAGTACCCCCCCCCCCCCCCCCCCCCCATAGGTTCACTGGCATCACCTCAGGCCAGTGGCAGGTAGTATATGTAACCGAGAATAAACTAGACGTGTATGTAACCGAGAATAAACTAGACGTGTATGTAACCGAGAATAAACTAGACGGATTAGGAGCGGCCGTGGGAAGATGTCCGAAGTACTTTTGTGAGCTTCCGCAGATCATATTAGTGCGTCACTACCGTTTGCTGTCAAAGATGTGCACATATTCACATCAGCACTTTACAAAGTAACCATAGTGCATTGACTAACCGTTTCTGCTACTATTGTTCGAAGTGCACGATACAGGGTTTGATGGTAGAATACTCTTTGTTTCTGATCATGATTCGCTGTATTTATCGGGTACTTGAACTCTGTGAACAATCCACGGTGGAGTAATGAACGTCCTTCTGTTACATCAAGAGTGTGACGTGCAATTAGTGAATCACGAAATAGCGGATGATCTTTTCCCGCAGCGCCACGACTTTTGGTAAGGATGGGAACAATACTATCACGTCGTCACCACTCTTAAGTCCAAATCCGAAAGCAGGAGCCTCAGTCAAATACAACACTTATCACTGAACACACTTTTCTTACGAACACCAGCGTACAGCCAGACACAAATGATCTTCTGGTCGGAGAGTGTAGCTGTTTATACAAATATCGAATATTTATGAATGCTAGTATTTATACGAGGGACGTTCTATAAGTAATGCAACACATTTTTGTCTCAGAGCACGTTGACTTTATTCAGGATTCCAATACACCACGTTATTATCCACGCTTTTGCCTACAAAACCCTATTTTTCAACATAATCCCCATTCAGTACGACGACCTTACAATGTGACGATCTTTTGCCACTTAACTGGAAGGGTCTTGTAACATTCCCCAAGTGTTAGCGGATTTCGTGACTGTGTGTTTTCGCGCAGTAGCGCTGAGACGATTTTATCGCTGCTTTGTAGACACTGCGATTACAATGAAATTAATATCTCTGTAATTGTACACTCCTGGAAATGGAAAAAAGAACACATTGACACCGGTGTGTCAGACCCACCATACTTGCTCCGGACACTGCGAGACGGCTGTACAAGCAATGATCACACGCACGGCACAGCGGACACACCAGGAACCGCGGTGTTGACCGTCGAATGGTGCTAGCTGCGCAGCATTTGTGCACCGCCGCCGTCAGTGTCAGCCAGTTTGCCGTGGCATACGGAGCTCCATCGCAGTCTTTAACACTGGTAGCAAGCCGCGACAGCGTGGACGTGAACCGTATGTGCAGTTGACGGACTTTGAGCGAGGGCGTATAGTGGACATGGGTGGACGTACTACCGAATTGCTCAACACGTGGGGCGTGAGGTCTCCACAGTACATCGATGTTGTCGCCAGTGGTCGGCGGAAGGTGCACGTGCCCGTCGACCTGGGACCGGACCGCAGCGACGCACGGATGCACGCCAAGACCGTAGGATCCTACGCAGTGCCGTAGGGGACCGCACCGCCACTTCCCAGCAAATTAGGGACACTGTTGCTCCTGGGGTATCGGCGAGGACCATTCGCAACCGTCTCCATGAAGCTGGGCTACGGTCCCGCACACCGTTAGGCCGTCTTCCGCTCACGCCCCAACATCGTGCAGCCCGCCTCCAGTGGTGTCGCGACAGGCGTGAATGGAGGGACGAATGGAGACGTGTCGTCTTCAGCGATGAGAGTCGCTTCTGCCTTGGTGCCAATGATGGTCGTATGCGTGTTTGGCGCCGTGCAGGTGAGCGCCACAATCAGGACTGCATACGACCGAGGCACACAGGGCCAACACCCGGCATCATGGTGTGGGGAGCGATCTCCTACACTGGCCGTACACCACTGGTGATCGTCGAGGGGACACTGAATAGTGCACGGTACATCCAAACCGTCATCGAATCCATCGTTCTACCATTCCTAGACCGGCAAGGGAACTTGCTGTTCCAACAGGACAATGCACGTCCGCATGTATCCCGTGCCACCCAACGTGCTCTAGAAGGTGTAAGTCAACTACCCTGGCCAGCAAGATCTCCGGATCTGTCCCCCATTGAGCATGTTTGGGACTGGATGAAGCGTCGTCTCACGCGGTCTGCACGTCCAGCACGAACGCTGGTCCAACTGAGGCGCCAGGTGGAAATGGCATGGCAAGCCGTTCCACAGGACTACATCCAGCATCTCTACGATCGTCTCCATGGGAGAATAGCAGCCTGCATTGCTGCGAAAGGTGGATATACACTGTACTAGTGCCGACATTGTGCATGCTCTGTTGCCTGTGTCTATGTGCCCGTGGTTCTGTCAGTGTGATCATGTGATGTATCTGACCCCAGGAATGTGTCAATAAAGTTTCCCCTTCCTGGGACAATGAATTCACGGTGTTCTTATTTCAATTTCCAGGAGTGTATTATCTATGTAATTTTAAGTGAAGAAGGACTCGCAACCTTTTGGGTTCTCGCTCTTCCTGGTCAGCCATTGTCTGTTACGATCATTGCTTGGTGCATATTATATAGACATTTTGTTATTTGTGCTCATTTTGCATAATAATAAGTATTTAATTTCATTGTTTTTGTTATTACGACTAATCGTAACTTTTTTCCTTAGCTTTTTTCATGAATTTGATAGTTAAATGTGGGTTACTTTGTGCGGGCATGTCTGTTCCATGCATATGCCATACGTTTTTGCCGCCGATTAAAGTCTCTGGCGCCTTGTGTATTTGTGGCCGCATGCGCAGTGGTGCGGTCCACGGCTTTAAAAGGACGGAGCAAGTGCAGGAGCGTCAGTCACCTCGGCTCACTCTGAAGATGGCTGGACGGTATTCAGCCGAAATATTAGGAGAAGAAGTCAAATTTATGCGGCTCCGCGTCCGAAATTTTATGTGTCATTACAATCCGTCAATTCGCATTAGTTGACTTCGGGAACTACTCGAAGAAGTCGATTCCAGTACGGGTGGAATGGCGCTGTTGCAGGTGGGACTGGTACCAGATGCGCAGGAGGTAATTGCGGCACATGATTCCGCCGTTGGCATTCCTTACAGTGGCTCACATAGTGTCTAACGGATCAGTTGAGACCTGGATAATGATACTTGATATTGATTCTGTCTAGAGTCTTCATGAATCCCAGGTGACCAGATGTTGGAGCGTTGTGGAAATAGTTGAGGATAGCTGGCTGTAGATGAGCTGGGACGACGAGCACCCACGTTAACCCCCTTGGATCACAGTTCCTCTTATTCCATGCTCTATTAATTAACTAGAATTCTGCTTTGGTCATTATCTCCTCCTTCAAGGCTTCTACCGTGCTTGGCAGTGTCTGATCTTCCCACTGTTCAGCAGCAATGCCATTTAATGCAGCTGCGATTGAGATTTTATGCACACTGCTGTTTTCCGCCCTTTCCTTGAAAGGCAGTCGGTATCCTTAGGTTTGCGTCCGCTTTTGTATAACACTATGGCGTCGTACTCCCGAAGCCTCAGGGCCCTCTCACTAATAGACACGGCGGATCCTTCAGTCTAGTCTGCCAGCATAAGGAATGGTGGTCCGCCACAACAGTAAATGGTCTGCCAAACAAATACATCCATAACATGTTGAAAGCCCAGATAACTACAAGGCTCTCTTGCTCGATCGTAGAGTAGTTCATCTCAGACTTGTACTCTAAGCATAAGCTATCACAATTTCAACACATTTGCACCAGAACTGCACTTATCCCATATCCGCTAGCTTTGTGTGAAAATTTGTCTCGGCATTCTCGTCACACAGAGCTATGATTGGAGAAGACGTTAGCGCCTCCTTAAGAACAATGAAAGATCTTTCTTTCACCTGGTTCCAGAAAAATTTGGAGTCTCCCTGCAGTAGTTGTTGCATGGGTCGTACCTTGGTGCACAAGTCTAGCTAGTACTATCATACTCTGTGGAAACTTCACACATCACGAAAGTGCCGAGGAGTCGGAAAACGTGTGACTGGTCTCATTTTCTATGGATCGGGACAGACTCCATCGCCACTCACTAGATACTCCAAGATTTTTATTTCTTAGCTGGCGAAGAGGTAGTTTTACGGATTCAGGCTGAGGCTTGCTGTCTCAACACACTTAAACACAGTTATCAGGCAGCTTAGATCTTCTTCAGATGTCTTCGATAAACTACAGTGACATCCAGATAGCAAAGAAACGTCGTCCATTTAAAATATCCAAGCAGGTTGTCCTTAATATGTTCGTAGGTGCTGGAGCGTCACACAATCCAAACAGCATAACTTTAAACTCGTAGAGGCCACCACGGGTTAAGAAAGCAGTCCTTTACCAGTCAGTTCGTCAATCCCGATTTGCCAGAAGCCAGTCTGCATGCCGATGGTGATATATACTTTGCTCATTTCAAGCAGTCGAGGATGTCATAAATGTGCGGCAATGGATAGACGTCTTTCTTCATCATTTTGTACAGTCGTCGGCAGTCGATGCATAAACGCCATTTCCCACTTTGTTATTCAACAGCACAACAGGAGAGGAACAGGAGCTCTCCGAAGGTTCAATGATGTCATCTTTCAGGATGTCTTCCACCTCCTCCAAAACTATCCAGTTGGCGTTATTCTATGTGAGCGTTGGATAATTGGTAGATGATCCCCAGTGTTAATACGGTGTTTTACCATAGGCCGCTTGGTCTGCCTTTTCTACACTCCAGATCTCAAAGCATTCCAAAACTGACGCAGAATGGCTGTCACTCGCCGACCTTGTTCCTCGCTCAGGCCAGAATCTATTTGCAGCTCGATAGTAGTTTCCTTCCCCGCGTTTTCTGTTCTTCCGCTGGGCGTTGTACTTGGCGTGGAAGTTGGTTGCACCTGTGTTGGACCGACGCTGGATTATCATTTTGGAGGCTGCGGCATAATTCCAAATTGCCCAAGCCCATTCCTCCTGGAGCGTTCGCCTGGTGGCGAAGATCGGTACTAAAGATCGAAACATCTGTTCTTCAACATACTCCATTACCACGTGAGTTTTCGAGTCCAATTCATGGTTGCTATCTCTTGCTTACTCGGGCCGAAAGTTGTGGTTGCTATAAAATGCTCACTACCTGGCGTAAGAGGCGTGGTCGTAGTGATCTTCCACAACTGCCGTAGGGACCTCATTCGGGAGTCGGTCATACTACTTTCGTCCTATTCTTTTCTGCTGAATTTCCTCTACGCCTTGGACTACTTGATGAATTCCTCTTATGTGTTGTGACATTCTTTACCAGAAGAGCTTGGTACATGTCGTCTGCAATCCTTTCATCAAGTGTAAGAATTTTGTCAACTTCTGCCACATTCTGATTCACCTGCGCCCTGTTCTTCATTTGCTCTTCCATCAAGCGGACTTGCTGCTGACTGTCCCCAAATGTTTTCTTCAGTTCTGCTCGAATTTTATCGCAGCTATTGAGCTTCTCTTCCTTGTTGTCGAAACACAGGTGGGCTGTGCCACACATGTAAAAGTACATATTTGTCAAACACGTTATGTCATCCCACGTGTTGTGTACGGTGACTCGATCGAATCTTTTTAGCCATTCCGCCTGGTTCTGACTATCATCTCCGAATGGGATCACGCTCGACAATGCTGGACATACCCTTATGTGGCGAGAGAGGGGAAAACGTAATGCATCCAGGAACATTGCTGAACATGATCGTTTTAGTAGTCCAGGTGTTATGCTGTAGGGAGGCATAATTTTTCGTGGGCGCTCTGACATCCAAACCTTTGAACACGGTACACTCACCAGCACCAGTCAAAGTTATTGTGACACTGCACTGCCTTCCCATGCGCATCTTTTAAGAGTGGGTTTGGCGTTGGCTTCATTTTTATGGGTGACAATGGGCGACCCGCATCGAATAGCGCAATTGGAGGAGGTCTTGGAACGAAAGGATATTCGACGAATGTTCTGCCCTCCCCCCCCCCCCCCCCCTCGTCGACTTAAATCCTGTCGAGCACTTGTGGGATGCATTGGGGAAGACGTACTGCAGCAGTTGTCAATCTCGCTGATGTAGGAATGGAGGCCCTATCAAAATAACTCCTTACCAACCTTGTGGTCAGAATGGGAACACATTGCAGAACATGCATTGTCGTCCGTGGTGATCACACACCCTCTTAAGAACCTCGTCCTGCGTTTTGCAATACCCAGGTGGCCATTATAAACAACGGTGACTTCAATGTAATTATTGTCCTTCTCCTTGTCTCATCGTATATTTCTTTCCTTCTGTGCTATACTGTAGTAGTTCTTTCTATGTATGATCCAAGTTTCATCGAGCTATGTTACTTGACACTAACACTTCAAGCGAAAGGTTCTTTCGTCCGTAAGTTCTGTACATCAGAGCATTTTATTTGCTTTGTAAGTTTGGACCTGAAAAGTGTTTTGTAAAGTGGGTTTTGTATCATACCAACTTAAGAGCCTCCCTCGTGTTCTAGGCATTATGCGGGTTTGTATTCAAAAATGGTTCAAATGGCTCTGAGCACTATGGGACTTAACATCTGTGGTCATCAGTCCCCTAGAACTTAGAACTACTTACACCTAACTAACCTAAGGACATCACACACATCCATGCCCGAGGCAGGATTCGAACCTGCGACCGTAGCAGTCGCGCGGTTCCAGACTGCGCGCCTAGAACCGCTAGACCACCGCCGCCGGCGGTTTGTATTCGATGGACTTTTAGTACAGGGTAATGTGTCTACATTTTACAAGTTGGTTCATAGTAAAATACGTATTGAAGATTGTGTAGTAGAGCATAACATTTTCAGCGTCTGCACATTTTAGACATTGTGCACAGTATTATAAAAACAGATTCTGGGCTCCTTTACGTCAGTTATTGTGTGGGTCGATGATTAATTAACTTTGGTCAGATTACACCCTATGTATCTGTGTACAATAAAAGTTTGGCTGAAGTGCAGCAGTACCTCACACCCGATTCTGTGTCCTTGTATGCTACAAACTGTTTTGGTCACTACCTAGTTGATGGCTATTAAAAACATATAGGTTATTTAAATTGTCAGATATTACACATTAGGGTGACAAAGTTTATAGTTTTATCCATGCTCATCAGGACACAGATGCAAGGTGAGAGTGAATTATTGATGTTGTCAGTGTGTTCTCAAAAATGGTTCAAATGGCTCTGAGCACCATGGGACTTAACATCTGAGGTCATCAGTCCCCTACAACTTAGAACTACTTAAACCTAACTAACCTAAGGACATCACACACATCCATGCCCGAGGCAGGATTCGGACTTGCGGCCGTAGCGGTCGCGCGGTTCCGGACTGAAGCGCCTAGAACCGCTCGGCCACCGCGGTCGGCAGTGTGTTCTCCTTCGTGTCCTTTTTTTGTGTTCTTAAAGTAGAGAACTAACAGTAAGAGATATTTCGTATCTGAAGCTTAGAAAGTATTAATATTTGTTTCTGAAAGCCGGCCGGAGTGGCCGAGCGGTTCTAGGCGCTACAATCTGGAGCCGCGCGATCGCTACGGTCGCAAGTTCGAATCCTGCCTCGGGCACGGATGTGTGTGATGTCCTTAGGTTAGTTAGGTTTAAGTAGTTCTAAGTTGTAGGGGACTGATGACCTCAGATGTTAAGTCCCATAGGGCTCAGAGCCATTTGAACCATTTTTTTGTTTCTGAAACCATTTGTTCGATTTGTGCTGGTGACCTTTTGTGTTTGTTTTGCCACTTACTTTTACTATTGCTTAAGTAATCCCCTTGTTAGTATAGTTTTTCTAGTATTGTTTGCTATGTCAGGAAATGATATCTGAAGTACAATGACTATATTATATTAGATGCAAAGTCACGGTCATTTAATGCTGTAAAGAGGTAACATTATTTGGGTTGCAAAAACTGTGACGATTGTGCACCATTACTGTAACATATGTCACTGTACTATAAATATACCAGATTAGTGTTATAATCTGGTTATAGATTGTCGAGTGACTGGTACGCCAGCGTTCGCCGCCCACTACGGTTGATGAACTCTGGTACAGAGTATCTGCCGACTAGCTCAGTTCTATTCAGAATCCAACTGACTTAGGGAGATCCATTTACGATGCTAGAGGTGGCAGCTCCATGTACGAAATTTGAATTCCTGTACATATCTAAATGACCGACACATTTAATTATGCATATTTCCCACTGCACTGCATAAGCATAATAAGAACAGTTACGTTACTTGTCATCCTTCTGGTGTTAAAATTTCAATGACCAAAAGTGTACCTTCATTCTGATTCATTACGGATGTGAGGCGACATTTCGGCTCCGCTAGACTAGTCGTTAATATGAATACGTGCTACTTTCGTACCGTTTGAACATCGCTCAGCGTCGAATTATGAATAAAGCAGATGATCAATGCCGCATTGGCCACTCTAGAAGCGTTTCAAAAGCGAACGAGGCAGCGGAATCGGGCGAGACCTTCACCTCGCGGCCGGCAGCGTCACGCCATATTTCTCGGCACCGTCGGAGCTCAGTGTCGCTACGACGCCTGCCACCACAAGGGCGGACGACAATTAGAAGTGGGATTAATTTATGCTCATTAGAATTGCCTCGGCAGGTCGCGGGACAGGTTATTCAGGTCCGTTCGGAAATAATTAAACTCAATAATCGCCGCGGCAATTTGAGTAACTAATGGCGCCTGGGCTCTGTTCGTCTGAGGACACATTCCTGAGCCGTAGCGTGCGCCGCGCAGCGGCGGTAATTGCGGCCGTTTCCTCGCTCGCTGGGACCAAGAGTGCGCGACGCCGACCAATGGCGGACGCTGTTACGCGAAAACGGCGCTAGTTACACCTCACCTCAGTAGGGCTGGCTGGTTTCTTGCCACTGGCTTCTAATTACGTCTCTTACAGTTCATTACCGCTACGAGTATTACGGGTGCGTCGCGCGCCTACTATAAGCGACACCTTGCGAAACCGCAAGGAAAGGTTGCTTCCACGTTTTTCCTCTGCGACGCCAAAATCGCGTACAGTGGGTGGTCTGCTGAAGTAGTCAGATTTTTGTACTGCATAACTCCGAGTACCTCAACCTGGAAGAAAATTAATAACGCAAACAATGGAATTCAAACGCTCTTACGTACAAGAGGGCTCCTTACATTTTCGCTTGAGTGTCTATTTGCCAACTTTCAGAGTATTGGTCACACGATACACCCTTCTATTTTTTTTTTCTCTTCATGTACCGTCAGACATTCTGAACCAGTATCTTTCGAGAGGGAGGAAGTAATCACGTGAAGACGGCCACTCTGGACATGCACACGTGCACAAGCATGGTCGTGGAAACATGCTTGAGCATGTGGAGGATAAATTTGCTCTAGCATTAGGACCATACAAGCAGCTCGATCCTTGATCGAATTTTTATTTTGCATGCTTCTTCAAGTGTTAAAGTATGTGCCTGCTTGACCGTGTGTACGAAGAACTGGGGTGACTGTGCATTCTTCAGAGATTTGATTTGATTTTCATTTGGTCTTGTTATATTACATTTCGAACAAAGGTGGTACTGTAATATAGGACAATTCAATGTATACATCATTATACAGACAACAGTATAAGAAAAATAGCGTTACTGTGTGACAGTTTGAGTATCGTAAATAGTTAATATGACAATAATATTGTCGTTCCTGCAACCACTCTTGACACCACATATCAAATTTCCTATTCTAGTTTTGCATAATCCAAATAAAATGGCCGTCAAAACATGCATCGTCGTCTGAGCTTGTACGAGCGTGCTTGAACCGTGTGAAGGCGCCTGGAATTTGTATATGCTTGATCATGCGTCCTTGTTTAGATGGCAGATACGGGTATGGCCGCGTTAAGAAAAGTTTGGTTAAGTGTACGCATCGTCTATGATTATGCACTTAAAATTTTTCTGTGTTGGTCTGCACTTCGTAGGGAGCAGACCCTGGCTAGCCATTGTAGCAGCGCTTAGTGACGTGAAGCTCAGACGTTCGCTATTGCTGCTCTACTCTTCCTTGTTATTAAGGTACGAAAGCGTTCTTCATAGGATCAAATGTAACATAATCAAACACTAACTGCAGTTTAATTTATTGCATTAGCTTTTATTTCTACATGATGTAGCTCCTTTTCCACACAGTAGCAGCTGTCTGCCTGTCTTGTAGTAATACCGAACGACACGTTTGTCAAGTAGTGAACTTTCAGGGGAGAGCACATCCCTGTGGCGACAGAGTAGTGGGAATATGCATACATGATACAATCGTTTATTCACTGAGTATTTTCGTCGTCTTGTGAAACAGCAGGTTACGAAACTATAACTCAAATCATCAAGTGCAATAAGACGAATGGAAACAACGAAGAAAAATTCAACAGGAGCGCTAGAATTTAGTGCCGCTGGTGTGCCAATTCACAAACTCATTCTGTCAATAATTGTTGCCAGTTGAAAGAAGCAGGCGGAGAGCCCTAAAATTGGAAATTCCCTTCTTATCACCGGTGAACAATGCTCTCGAACAGAAACAGGAGGCAAGGAGAAAAACACCAACTGAAGGGAACAGGCAAAAAGGAAATAGTATCTTCTACAATAGAAAAAGCCTCACTTTGAAAAACTTTAATTGTTCATGGCTCCTCAGAAAAGTTATTCCGCAAAAAAATGCCTTCTCCCAGGGCGCATGTGAAATTTTGGTTATGTATGTGTTGTGTCTAGACAAGACAGCCTAGACACAATGAGAGGAAGCCGAAAGGCACGCGCTTAAACTCACGCAGGCTGGCGTGAGGTCTGAAACAGGATACGTAATGAATGCTATAAAGAAAAGTACGTAGCTTCTGGAATACTTAACTTTAATACATAATTGTAGAACATCGCTCTTGATGATACATGCTTCATATAATAAATATCAATTGAATACGGCGCCTTGCTAGGTCGTAGCAATTGACTTAGCTGAAGGCTATGCTAACTATCTTCTCGGCAAATGAGAGAGTCTTCGTCAGTGTAGCATCGCTAGCAAAGTCCGCTGTACAACTGGGGCGAGTGCTAGTACGTCTCTCTAGACCTGCCGCGTGGTGGCGCTCGGTCTGCGATCACTGACAGTGGCGACACGCGGGTCCGACGTATACTACCGGAACGCGGCCGATTTAAAAGCTACCACCTAGCAAGTGTGGTGTCTGGCGGTGACACCACAGTATGGATACCTTGTCATAAATGTAACAAATGATTACAGTACGGATTGTGAAGCTGTAGGATCTCTCTTTCAACATAGCTGGAGAATTTTGCACAGGAATCCTCGTCCGAGTGAAAACATACTCTTATTCGTCTGAGCGGATAAGAGAGCAAAGTTAACGCTTTTCCATTTTCACTCTGATCATGTCTGTGTTAAAAGTAAAAATGCCTATTTTTTACATTGGTTTGTATCTAGGTGGTTAAATGGCAGAGTGGCATATAGATAGCTGTGTTACAATAAAAGATAAACTACATATCCGCATTTTCCCCTTAAGTGTGTAATTTTACCCGAACTGTCTTTTACAGTTAACAGATTTCTAATTAAAGGAAGTCACAAAAAAGAGCTAAAAATAAGTTCATAAAAACCATAGCAGTTGAGTGAAGGGGGTAATCGAGCTGGCTTATATATTAAGCAACAAAAAACCAAGATCATAAATAAACTAACGACCTGCCAGAAACATGGATACAAGCAGATAACACCTAACTTGAAAACACAAGGGTGTATAAATACCCTCGAAAAATCTTGTCTATCAGTAACTGCCGGCGAAAACTGCTACCTACGAATCAGCATGGTTGTAGAAAGCATCGCTCGTGCGAAACTCAGCTTGCCCTTTCTCATTCAGTGCCACCTATGGATAAGGGGCTAGAGGCAGATTCTATTTTTCTAGATTTCCAGAAAGCGCTTGACTCGGTGCACTGTTGCAGACTGTTAAAGAAGGTACCAGCATGTGGAACAGGTTCACAGATATGTGAGTGGCTCGAAGACTTCTTAAGTTATAGAACCCAGTACGTTGTTCTCGACGACGAGAGAATCATCTGGGGTCCCCAGGGAAGTGTGCTAGGACCAGTGTTTTCCTCTACATGCATAAATGATTTGGCAGACAGGGTGGGCAGCAATCTGCAGCTGATGATACTGTGGTGTACGGTAAGGTGACGAAGTTGAGTGACTGTAGGAGGATACAAGATGAAAAAATGGTTCAAATGGCTCTGAGCACTATGGGACATAACATCTGAGGCCATCACACACATCCATGCCCCAGGCAGGATTCGAACCTGCGACCGTAGCAGCAGCGCGGTTCCGGACTGAAGCGCCTAGAACCGCTCGTCCACAACGGCCGACGGATACAAGATGACTTACACAAAATTTGTAGTTGGTGTGATGAATGTCAACTAGCTGTAAATGTAGAAAAAAATGTAAGTTAATGCGGATGAATACGCGAAACAAACCCGTAATGTTCGGATACAACATTAGTAGTGTCCTGATGAGGACAATCACGTCGTTTAAATATCTGAGCGTAACGTTGCAAAGCGATTTGAAATGGAACGAGCGTGTGAGGATTATGGTAAGAAAGATGAATGGTCGACTTCGGTTTATCGGATGAATGCTAGGAGAGTGCGGTTCATCTGTAAAGGAGATGGCAGATAGGGTGCTAGTGCGACCTATTCTTGATTACTGCTCGAGTGTTTGGGATACATACCAGGTCTGATTAAATGACGACATCGAAGCAATTCAGAGGCAGGCTGCTAGATTTGTTAATGGTAGCTTCGAACAACACCAATTGTTACGGAGATGCGTCGGGAACACAGATGTGAATCCCTGGAGGGGAGACTTTGTTTTCGGGGAACACTGCTGAGAAAATTTATAGAACAGGCATCTGGAGCTGACTGCCGAACGATTTTGTTGCCTCCAACATACACTGCGGGTAAGAACCACAAAGATAAGATACGAGAAATTACGTCTCATACGGAGGCATGTGGACTGCGGAGCATCGATTTAGATATAGATGTAGATATGCTAAGAATATATGGAAAAAGGTTTGGAGTTTGCACTTTGATGTGAAGGGGAATCTATCGGTACATCTGAGGTAAAAGAACTTCAATTCATCTATCATCATAGATTCTCGGAATTGGTCTCTCAAATAAACAAGAAAAAAATCAGAGTGACACAGAGGACATTAGAACGTAGTATGTCAAATAAAACTCGAAGAGACAAGATCACAAACAATGATTTAAGAAACAGACCAGGAGCAAATAATACGCTGTTTTCTGTTAACACACTGGATGGAACGTAATGGCGCATGATTAACGACAATATGGAAAAAAAAATAACGAAGGAGATCGCGAAATGAGCTGCAGTGATATGTTGGACCACCATTGAAAATAAGCAATAACAGCACTAGAAAGAGATCACTGTAGGAAGTTGGAAGAGGCTTTAGCCCATGAGTAGTGTTTTCAAGGATTTTGATCACACCTTGAAGCTCCCTTGGATGTTTCAAAATTACGTCCATTCTTCTGTTGCATTGTACGCTACTTGAAAAATCAGAGTGTTGAATAACACTAGGAGGCCGTCTATTTGTAATCAAAGTAAAAGGAAGTATAGGTTTGAGACTAAGTCATAGTCTTTTGGCTTCCAAAGACTCCGTTTGATATATTGTGACACTCTTTCGTTAATCCGTATCAAATATTGTCCACTTTCCTTCTGTGCCATAAAACCATATGGAAAGTGATACAGATTAGTGAAGACCCACGAGTTACAATAAACCCGAAAGGGACTAATTTTTGTGAGTTACTCCTTACAAGTTTTAAAACTGTAACTGAGGTAAACAATGAATATAGAAATCTACGTTCGCTACATTTTTAAAACCGTGTTCGATAGTAAAGCGCAAATGAAGATTATCAAATGATCTCTCACTTTTTGAGAGCGCCACTAAGGACAGGATAATTGAGAAGAAGAAGAAATTACAGTGTCGAACATGCTAAAAGAATTCTGACAAGAGTAAATGATTTGGGTGCACTCACGATAAAATACGAAAAATATGATATCAGACATGACTATAACGTCTCATCAGCCTCTCAGAAAGTGCTCCAGTATCGGAGCGACGCACGAATCGTGGTCAACGTTTGAATCTTAATCATCAGTAAATCTGGCAACACCATCCTCTAGTTTTTATTTGTCATTTCTTCTGTCGGAATTCACATCTCGCCGAAAAGTAGCCCACGAAAAACCGACTGCAATTTCCACAACCACAGACAGTCATGCAGAACGCATTGGATTGTCGGTAGACGAAAATTCAATACAAGATTCCGGTGGACGATGAAACCATGCATCCAGAAATGAAGTCCGTTTGCGGTAAAGCCACCGATTTGGTTCGCAGTTCTAGTCCATTTCGATTTCATCACACTACTGTCACATAGCGATTGTAATGATACGGTTATTTACAGTTCAGAAACAATTTGAAACATCAAGAACCGTTTTGCAGCAATTACGTAATTTCAGCAGTTCTGCAGAGCTTCCATATATTTAATGAAATACTACTTTGCTCTGATCAATACTAGCATGTCATATTTTATCACATAGGAATGTAGAAACGACGTACCTTAGCACCCAGCTGCAGGTAATATAGGTGAATGATATAGGTTGAAGTAACAACAATAGGACAGGGTAATGAATGGCAGTACCCTGCCCGAAAGACAATGTCAGAATTATTGAAGGCCTGACAGCAGTTAAATCGGAGTATTTTAATCATATAATTATACATATGACTCACATTATATATATATATATATATATATATATATATATATATATATATATATATAAGTGAGTGAATGGATCAACGAACAACCTGAACGGGTGTCACCGGACGTCTGCCCCAAACAAAAGCGACGAACAAAAAAAAAATGGGGGGTAGTGTGTCTGATTCATAATCAAAACTTCTTCGGTCCCAGGTTCGAATCCCGCCGCTGCTTAAAATTTTGATTAATAATCAGCATGGCGGCCGAAGACTTCCGGCATAAGAAGTCACCCTCATTTTGCCAACGGCCTTGTCAAAGAGGGCGGTGGAGCACACAGAGTTTCAGGGGCACTCTCTTGTCCTAGGGGTGGGAAACTCCCCATAAAGGCGGAAGAATCAGCAATAATCAACGGCATGAGGATGCAGAAGGCAATGGAAACCACTGCATTAAAGACACGTAACGTGTATCCACAGGACATGAGGCCTGTAATTGAAGAAGTGTCACAATGATCATTCCATTGGCAAAATATTCCGGAATACTCTCTCATTTTGATCTCCGGGAGGGGACTGACAAGTGGAATGTTACCCTGAGAAAAAGGTTGAATAATCAACGGAAGGATAACGTTCTACGAGTAGGGGCGTGGAATGTCAGAAGCTTGGACGTGGTAGGAAAATTAAAAATTCTGAAAAGGGAAACCTAAAGGCTCAATCTAGATATGGTAGGAGTCAGTGAAGTGAAGTGGAAAGAAGACAAGGCCTGTTGGCCGCACCATCACGCCGTGCTGAGCCGACGGCGGTTGGTGGTTGTCCAGGAGGACGTCTATGGTGGGCAGACACAGATGCTATGCACTGACTGCCCCAAAACACCGACGAAGACCGGATCAAATGGTTCAAATGGCTCTGAGCACTATGCGAGGTCATCAGTCGCCTAGAACTTAGAACTAATTAAACCTAAAAACCTAAGGACATCACACATGTCCATGCCCGAGGCAGGATTCGAACCTGCGTAATAACTGATAGATGGCGCTATTACTTTCGAAGTACACCAATGAAACAATAGATGGTGCAGTTAGTATTTTCGAAAGTCCACGCCAGTAACGGGATTTAGCGCACCAATCTTATCTTTACGAATACAAGCTAACACTGAATTTACTTGGGGAGGGTATATGGACTTACTGTATTTGCTTTGCATATTAAAAGCTTAACGAAATTGCTTTGCTTCTTGCGATAGATTTTATTTATATTTGACTTCTTGGCTAAGAAAAACGAAATTGTTGAGTTTTAGGACTATGAAGCCTCAAGAATCCAATGAAGATCGTAAGGCGAAATCGTGGGTCGAGAACATCTGGCTTTAATTCGCTCTTTGGAAACTCCTTCCAATAGCGAGGTGCGACGAGGCTCAGATCGAAAGCGTCATGAATTACCTGACTTCTCACTACTGACTATAATAAAGTAGTCCAGCCATAGTACTTGGTGCTGTACATGCAAATCTGGGGTGGGTCCCTAATTTCCTCATTAAATAAGTATAGTGTCAGAAAATATTGTGAACAGAGATGAATACAACCCGCTATGAGGTTAAAATGAATAGACTACTTTTATAAACTGGACAACGTTTATGACATTACGTTTATTTTAATAGATAACTAGCGACCCAATCCGAATTTGCATATAAATCACTAAGCATCTACGGCCAGACGAGTTGCTTATAATCTCTAGTGAGAAGTCAGAGAACGTATGACGCTCTCAGTTAGAGTTTCGTAGTGTCTCGCTTTCTGAAGGAGCTTCCAAAAAGCGAGTTAAAGAAACCAATGAGGACCACGTGGCGAGACTTGCTGTGGGTCGGGAACATCAGGTTTTAACTCGCTCTTTGTGAACTCCTCCCGAAAGCGAGGTATGATGCAACTTTGATCGAGAGCATTCTACATTATCTCCCTCCTCAATACATGTTATAAATAAGTCGTCCAGCCATGGACACTTAGTGCTACACGTGCAACGCCGGAATGGGTCACTAGTTCCCTAATAAAGTAAACATGATGTCATAAACCTTGACTATTAATGAAAGTAGTCTGTTCACTTTAATCTCATAGACGGTTGTGTTCATTTCTGTTTATTCCCAACATTTTCCTTTGCTGCGAAGAAATGGTCACTCACATGCTCAAACTCACTAAAAAAGTTGGTCCTAATCAGAAAAGTATGCATATATTTTTGCGACGTATGTACACCACAAAGAAGGGTTGATTCTTTATGACGATTTTAATACAGTTTCATTATTAGGGAATTTGTCTGGCTGTACTGTTCACATACATTAAAAAAAAGAACCAGACACATTCCTTTATTATCACGAAAGATCACACGCACATTGACCTCGTGGTCCCTTGTCCACTCACGTACTATTTCCCCCTCCTTAATCACACTCCTCAAGGACGTTCTTGCGATCTCCTTGGTGGGTGGTAATTGTCGACGACGGAACCTTACTGTCTGTACGATCTGATGTACTTAAGAGATACATCACAAATCTTGCAGTCGAAATCTATGCAGTGCTTCTGGCTCGCTCGTCTGAATCTTCAGTAGACTCGGAAATGATCTGTTACAACTGGTCCGGGTATTTCGTCATTCGTTATCTACTACACCGGTAGTGGCACGGAGCGCTAGGATGCCCGCACTAGAGTCCACCCTTTCGCTTACGACGCCGTCCACGGCGTAGAGCGGGCTATGCAGCTATGCCTGCGGTGAAGCGGCCGTTAGTGGTAATCACTCCCTGTCAGGCGGTTTCCGGTGTCTGGAGACGAGCGAGTGGCGGCGCGCCGGTGTGACGTGGATAGATTGGGGGCCCGAGGCCGGAGCCGCGCTGGCCTAATGACCCGTGGCCGTAATGCGAATACTCATACAGCCGCCCTTGTAATTATCACCACCCGCTCCGATTTCCGACGCGGGCCAGTTCTGGTTCTGGGGAAAGGTCGGGGAAGCGATCCTCACGCTTCCACAGAAAAAGTGTTGACAGCGCTCAGATGCGGTCGTGATTGCCGTTTCCTGGGGACTGGCCTTTGTTCTCTCGAGGCAACACAGCAGCAGGACAATTGCAGCGAACAATACGATTGCAGAACTACGGTGCCGACAGTTATGGGCGTAAACTGTACCACTGGAGAGCCACGCAAGGTGCCGCAAGTCTGCAAATGATCTTAATTTGATAGCTCGAGTGACGGAATAGCGTCAACAGTGTTGCTGAACGTGGGAGTGCCTCAACGTAACCCAGAACACAGACACGTGCCATATGTGCACGGCAGTTGTCCTTTTCAGAAATGGCATCAAGATACTGACACATGGAAGCAACACATGGCGATGCCAGATGTCCATGACGTGCTGTCGTGAAGCCCCAGTTCCATCAATAACAACCAGCCGTGATCAGAAGTCATCCCTGATGGCCCTGCACATCACGACGCAAGGAGTAGCGCCTCTGTGCCTCTCTAAAACGTGGGAAGGATGGATTTCTCCCCAAGTCACCGGCAACTTCCTATGCCGGTTGCCGCTATTCTCCAACCAATGGAGCTTTATGATACAGAAAGTTGAAAGACGTCTTGTTCTCGGATGGCACACGCAGAGGTGGTGCTCAATACGGTGAACCTTCCTTGTGATTGTCGGCCGGAACCTTCAAGCAGAGTGTGCCTGCCCCCACGTTCCCATGCAGTCCTATATCGGGCCATTGTGTCATCGGGATGCCCTGAAAATCTGATTATTGCACGATACGACCAGCCGGCCAAATGGAGACCCACAATGAGGCCCCTTTAAAAAATTTTCAGATGGTGATAGCGTTGCCTCAAACGAGTACGCGGAATCTCAGTGATCACTAAACATCCGACTCTCCATCATTTTGATTTTCAGCTCCCTGTACTGGCCGTGTTCGCAGTTAAAATTGTTGGATGTGAGGTCCGCCAGTTATGCAAAACACCGTTTTTCTCAGTACCAGTACCCAAACATGTTTCGGCACCACTGTCCCATCATCAGTGGGTTTTAGTTTTTATTTACTCTGCAATGTGAACATTATTGTTAAATGATTATAAAATTATGTGCATTTTTAGTTCAAATAACAGATCGATCTGTTTTGTTAAATGTTCACATTGCAGAACAAATAAAAACGAAAACCCACTGATGATGGCACAGTGGTGCCGAAACATGTTGGTGTACTGAGCAAAACGGTGTTTTGCATAACTGGCGGACCTCACATCCTTTAACATCTGACTCTGTTCACTCCCCTTATATACCCTGACAGCGTCAGTAACGACGTAAAACGAACAACACTAAACATGAACAACAATAAAGCACTCTACTGGCAGTTCTACCTCTCACACAGAATTGCAACTCCAATCAATTACATAGCCGCCGATGGTGTGCTCGAGGACGAAGTTAAATTGACATCCAGTCATGTCTTCTGAAAGCTTCACTTGTTTTTCGGGCAGTGTAATCTGACGATCAGACCTGTACCTCGCCCCTTACACCTTCGTCCAAAAAAAGGATAACTTTTGATGCGAACAGACATCATTATGCAGTGTATATTATTACTAAAAGAAAAAAAATTGAACATATGAAAGCGTAAGATAACTAAAAATGATTACGACTCGCCACTGACTTCAGTATCAAATATTCTCCGAATTAGTACAAATATATTCGAAATGGAAACTTTTCGATTAAGTCCGTATCTAATTGGGCTCAGAAACTACATAAATTCGAAATTTAAATTTTATATTTTGCATTTTAAACATTCCACGAGCCCTATATGGGCAACAGTGGCCCGTCTAAAATCTGTACCACTGACTTCCACCAAGTCTTTTACGCACATGATGATAGATATACGAGAAGTTAATCTTGTCCGTATACTTACATGAGCTGCCCACTGCATCTGGCATGTGCATGTTGCTAAATTTACAGACCCGTGTTCTTGTTCCTAAAAACTGTTTTGCGTTGTTTGTGAAACATGACTCCGCCAACGTCCTCTTGGTGGCCGTTTTTTGGATGTCCAAAATAACGTACCCCGCGTTTTTGGAGAAGAAAACGTGTCTGTCGTCACTTAGTGAACTTCCAACAGACCTGTAGTGCCTCAAGGACTTTCCGACGTTACGTAAATGTTACGTCGTAATGGCTCATGAGAGATGGCGCGTGACTGATGGAACACCGGAACTCGCCCGCAGACAGGTTTGCGCCCGACAGTGCCGACCTCGGGGACCGATACAGTCCTGCTAATTTCCTCACACCGACGGAGACAGCCAAAAGTTCACAGCCAATAGCAATATTTAAGTGAACGGGTAGGGTTTTTTTCACCACTAGGTTTTACAAACTGTGGATCTGACAACTTTTAGAGGTTGTTCATAATTGTTTGCTGGACAATTTAAAATAAGCTCTCCGGTGGCCCATTACAGAGTGACAGCATTTTATCCCATTTGCCACCTCAGCTATCTTAGAGCTCAGACGCCGGCCGCTGTGGCCGAGAGGTTCTAGGCGCTTCAGTCTGGAACCGCGCGACTGCCACGGTCGCAGGTTCGAATCCTGTCTCGGGTATGGATGTGTGTGATGTCCTTAGCTTAGTTAGGTTTAAGTAGTTCTAAGTTCTAGGGGATTGATGACCTCAGATGTTAAGTCCCATAGTGCTTAGAGCCATTTGAACCATTTGTTTAGAGCTCAGACGGAGATTTACCGACAATCGTTCTAGCACAGCCGCGTTCGCGGATGGAACAGGAAGCTGCTTGGAATAACTTAACCAGAGTACTACAAGAAACGTGGCTTCGGAAGCGCATTTACCCGTGGCTAACACCAGAGTCAATTGCTCTTGTCCTGTCTCTGCAGCCCCTCGTCTCTGCCCTCACGTAGGCGCCCTATTTGGGCAAGGATGGATTCATCATGGTAGTCGTGCTCACTCCCCATGCAGTCACCACATTAATCAGTTAAAGAACATAGCCCACAAAACTGCATTTCACATTTGTGCACCATCCCTGCAGAAAGTTCGGAGACTGATTTTACTCCTCGAGTGTCAGCGATGTCAGCGCAGTAACTGCGGTGGCAGCTTGAACTAACAACGTAAACAATAGAAGTGTATTCGATGAGGCGGTTATGAGCAGGCACTGTTAAATAGCGGACGTGCGGCTGCAGTGTGTCAGCAGTCTCACAAATCACAATGGAGCAACATCTCTAAATCAAGTGTTCAAGACATTCTTCAGGATGTTTTGGACAAGAGAAAAGTGAGTGCTAAGTTCGTACCGTACACCTTGACTCCCGAATGAAAACGACACGTGGACGCCTGCCGCGACTCGATTGAAATGCGAAACGCGGAAAAAACCTTTTTAGGAAAAATCACCACAGGTGATGGTAATTGGTGGTTTCGATAAGAACCTATCAAAAATGAGCAGAGTGCAGAAATTCAGATGAAGGTTTTGCGCTTTGAAGACGTAACCGACATTCAAGCGAATATAACACGCGAAATGAACAAATCCCGAAGCACGACTTTTTGACAGTTTCACATAGTTATATGAACATCCTATGCGTCTTACGCAAGTGGAGGGAGAGATTATGTAGAACCCTGAAGCACTAATACCGCCTTTTATCCTATCTCTATTTTTTTATTGATCCAAGCTCAGAGTTTTTTTGGACAGGCGGGGTATGGACTTAAACTACCAATCTCGCTGTTGCTCAAGTTCCACATCGATCTCCTAGGATGCTAGTAACGTACATGACAGAACCTGATAAGTGAATGTGTAGTCTACGATGGTTATAGCTGTCCACATACTAAATACTTCGTTTGAAGAAATAGTTCCTTATAGAAAGAGAGTAAATTCAATATTCTAGCAAAAAAATCTTTCACTTGAGTATCGATGCTTTACGTACGTAATGTGATTTATAAGTTTTCATTGTTTTCTCCTGCCTAAATGATATCGCAATCATCAGAAGTTATGGTTAGTGGATTTATTTATATCGAAATCCGCCTATCACCGGCTCAAAAACTACTTCACAAGTCTAACACTTCAAGATCAAGCCGCCGGAGCATATCGTGAATAACGACTGTATTTTATTGGCAGAATAATGTTTACACTGTACGAAATTATATCAGGACAGCTTTCAAGATGATAATTTTTTATTCAGCATGTGCACGCCGAAATATTTAGGCAACTATTATTAAATTGTTTAAACTAAGCGCAGGTGACCTATTAAATCTTTTGTTAAAATTTTCATTCTCTCCCACACTCTCTCTCCCTCACGCACATGCAAGCACACGCACAACTACATTTTCCAAGCAAGCAATTCGTTACTATTGCTGCAGTATAAAGCAAGCTGCGGAAAAGAAATTCGAACAAAAAGACAAAGAACAAAACAAAATGTATATCTGAACCAGCACTATAGTCTTCCTAAATAAGTTGAGTGCTTCACAAAACTTAAAAAATAACTAACCCAATAGTAGTGAAACTTTTTTGCTCTAAGAACCAACAGGGACATTGTGTGGCGGCATCTAGGGCCACTTATGTACCTTTGTTATTATTAACTGCTAAGCTGCATAAAACAGTATGTTATGTACCCCCAACAGACGAGCTACAGTGCAAGCGCGACAATTTGCCACCGGCCCCCAAGGACAGATCGTAAAAAGTCGGTAGGATTTGGAATGCCTCCTGTCGACTGTTCTCCGTTTGAGATTGCTGCGACCCTCCTGTAAATGTCTGTTGTGATATTGTTATTGTTATGATGTCTGTGTGGTTCAAATGCTTAGGAGCACTATGGGACTTAACTTCTAAGGTCATCAGTCCCCTAGAACTTAGAACTACCTAAACTCAACTAACCTAAGGACATCACACACATCTATGCCCGAGGCAGGATTCGAAGCTGCGACCGTAGCGGTCGCGCGGTTCCAGACTGTAGCGCCTAGAACCGCTCGCCCACCCCGGCCGGCAGATGTCTGTCTGATTGGACGATTAATCGATTAGTGACAGTAATTGTACTTATAGGCTATGTAAATGCATTACGCAGTTTGAGGCTCGATCACAAATTTTTCCCAAATATTTTGAATGTCTTTTTCTTCTACTCATTGCGTTTTATTACAACAGTCTTAATTTAATTTCACATTTCTTGCTGCAAATATGCATCGCGTTAGAAGGTGACCGTCAGTTATAATGCGCATTCACAAACCCATGTTACTTCCGTTTGAAATTTATACCGTATCAGTTAATCGGTATGAGTCGTCGACGCCGTTGAGTTGTTAGTACTAGAAGACAAACAATAATACATTCTCCCTCGCACATCCACTAACCCCAAAGTGGCCGCGCTACGTACCCCTCTGCCACTGAGGTAAGCGGCCAACTGTACTTCTGTTTGTTCACGGCCAAGGTCATCAACATCAATTACAATTAAGCACATCTTAAAAATACTATCTCTGCAAGTACGTTTGTTTGTTATTGAGTATAACAACTACGCTCTGAAAAAGGTAGTTAATATTTCTGGATTCTACTATTAGTTGCTAGATGCATATTATTATAAAATGCAGACGAGAACCGCAACCCGCACGAGTAGTTGATTTGGGCCACATGTGGCTCGTGGCCAGCAGTTTGACGCACGCTGAAGTAAACTATAAAAAACGTCAAACACGTTGAAATGAGGGTTCTTATGCGTGAGTGAGAAAGTTTCAGCAATGTATTGCTTGTGCATTTTTGACGCAGTACTACAGATAATTAAAGTTATATACAGAAACTAGAAATGTTGGAACACGTGAGGCAATACTGACCCTACGACTTATCCTAGAAAATAGATTCAGGAAAGGCAAACCTACGTTTCTAGCATTAGAGAAAGCTTTTGATAATGTTGACTGGAAGACTCTCTTTCAAATTCTGAAGGTGGCAGGGGTAAAATACAGGGAGCGAAAGGCTATTTACAATTTGTACAGAAACCAGATGGCAGTTATAAGAGTCGAGGGGCATGAAAGGGAAGCAGTGGTTGGGAAGGGAGTGAGACAGAGTTGTAGCCTATCCCCGATGTTATTCAATCTGTATATTAAGCAAGCAGTAAAGGAAACAAAAGAAAAATTCGGAGTAGGAATTATAATCCGTGGAGAAGAAATAAAAACTTTGAGGTTCGTCGACGACATTGTAATCCTGTCAGAAACAGCAAAGGACCTGGAAGAGCAGCTGAACGGAATTGACAGTGTCTTGAAAGGAGGATATAAGATGAACATCAACAAAAGCAAAAATGAGGGAATTAGATTAGGAAATGAGACGCTTAAAGTATTAAACGAATTTTGCTATTTGGGGAGCAAAATAACTGATGATGGTCGAAGTAGAGAGGATATAAAATGTGTACTGACATTGGCAAGGAAAGCATTTCTGAAGAAGAGAAATTTGTTAACATCGAGTACAGATTTAAGAGTCAGGAAGTCGTTTCTGAAAGTATTTGTATGGATTGTAGCCATGTACGGAAGTGAAACGTGTACGATAAATAGTTTAGACAAGAAGAGAATAGAAGCTTTCGAAATGTGGTGCTACAGAAAAATGCTGAAGATTAGATGGGTGGATCACATAACTAATGAGGAGGTATTGAACAGAATTGGGGAGAAGAGAAATTTGTGTCACAGCTTGACTAGAAGAAGGGATCGATCGGTTCGTAGGACATATTCTGAGGCATAAAGGGATCACCAATTTAGTATTGGAGGGCAGCGTGGAGGGTAAAAATCGTAGAGGGAAACCAAGAGATGAATACACGAAACAGGTTCAGAAGGATGTAGGTTACAGTAGATACTGGGAGATGAAGAAGCTTGCACAGGATAGAGTAGCATGGAGAGCTACATCAAACCAGTCTCTGGACTGAAGACCACAACAACAACAGAAACTCGATAAAAGCTCTGTTACATTGTAGCAGCAAAGTAGCCAATGAACCCATCAAGCAAAGGACTGAACGCAATTTTGTCTTATATTGACATGGCTGGAGACAGTGGCTGTTATATAAAGTAAGTTGTTGATGGTGTACAGCAACCAATTACAAACTGGTTTAATGTTATTTTATTCAAAAAGTACCGTTACCGGTTTCGAATTTCTTACAATTCATCATCAGCTGTTTTTTTCGTGCCTTCATCAATACATATTATACATTGGTTTTCTGTGAGTTGCCCTAGCATAAACAATAATTTATAAATTACAAACGTCTAATCATAATGATTGCGCTACATATTTACGTTGTAATGCAACTTACGTGAAATGTCCATCTCGTCCATTTGTGTCCTTGAGAATGTATTTCATTGCAAGAAAACTGCTAATACAAATGCACCAGATGGACATTTCACGTAAGTTGCATTACAACACAAATATGCAGCGCAACCATTTTGGTTACACGGTTATAATTCGTAAATTATTGTTCGTACTAGGGCAGCTCCCAGGAAACCAACGCGTAATATGTATTAATGAAAGCATGAAAAATCCGTCTGATGATGAATTGTAAAAAATTTGGAACTCGTAATGGTACCTTTTGAATAAAGTAACTTGAAGCCTATTTGTGGTTCAAATGGCTCTGAGCACTATGGGACTTAACATCTTAGGTCATCAGTCCCCGAGAACTTAGAACTACTTAAACCTAACTAACCTAAGAACATCACACACATCCATGCCCGAGGCAGGATTCGAACCTGCGACCGTAGCAGTCCCGCGATTCCGGACTGCAACGCCTAGAACCGCACGAAACCTATTTGTGGCTGGTTGCTGAACGCCCTCAACAATTTAAAGGACTGAAAATTCCACAACCAATTGTTTCGAAGTTTAATGAACCAATTGAAGCACAAACTGTACCGTATGCAACTGCAGCAAGATTTGAGCTTTCTACCTACGGTCGCGGGTTCGTATCCTCCCTCGGGCATGGATGTGTGTGATGTCATTAGGTTAGTTAGGTTTAAGTAGTTCTAAGTTCTAGGGGACTGATGACCTCAGAAGTTAAGTCCCATAGTGCTCAGAGCCATTTGAACCATTTTTTGAGCTTTCTACACGAATGCTGCAGCATCTGGAAGAAAATAGTTTCGGAGACAACACTGGCTTCATTGATAAAAGCAAGTTTTGTTTGTGAATGATACATTGAATAGATTCATTGTGTGAGTCTGGGGCGCTGACAATCCCGAAATATCGTCCAAAACTTCACCAGTCATCTCAAGTCGTGTTCTGCGTAGTTCTACAAATGGCTCTGAGCACTGGGACTCAACATCTTAGGTCATAAGTCCCCTATAACTTAGAACTACTTAAACCTAACTAACCTAAGGACATCATACACACACACCCATGCCCGAGGCAGGATTCGAACCTGCGACCGTAGCAGTCCCGCGGTTCAGGACTGCAGCGCCAGAACCGCACGGGCACCGCGGCTGGCCGTAGTTCTACACTTTAAATTACACAGTGCCTTTATTTTTTTGTCACCCGTGCATAACGCCATGTGTGTTATCTGCGTATCGCATAAATTTTGTTTTTTATGCAGTTGTATAAAGACAATGACTTAATTCAGCAACATTCCAGCGCTCCTCCCCACTCCTATGTTTACGTTCGTGAACTGTTTAACGTTACACAGAAAAGGAGACGGATGATCTTTGCGGTAGGAACAATCACCAGAAATTCTTGTCACAGCCATTGTGCTCACCCCCCACGTCCCCGTGTTTTGTGGGGATGGGAAGGGAGGTATTATATCAAAAATTCAACGTTTGCTTTACGTTTACCATCACATCTGCAATAAATGCGAGCCCTTGTGAACGATACCTTAAAAGGAACCGATGGCTAACATTGGACTCATTGTCTACAGAACAACCAAGGGGAAATACAGAGCACTTCAGACTGAAACTTATAAAAATTTCTCCATACGTATGCAAAGCTTCGGAATACTGCATCAAAAAACTTTTACGGTACATTAATGAAACTGCTTCAGTCATTTGAAGTAACTCGGCGTAGTTGCAGATAGTTGCCCATGGTATTAAATCATCGATGATCACTCTGTTTCACACATTAAAAATGTCTGTGGGATTCATATGCGTGGGCCTATATCCTTTTAATAGAAAGAATTGGAAACGCTTTCTTGACATTCTGTAATTATTATTTTTTTTCGTAGGAAACTTAAAGCTTCTTACAATTGACTCATTATCATATGACAAATGAATGTTGCAATCACTTATAAAATGACGGGCGACTTTGGAGATATTAATGATACAGATACAGAGTTGTTACAAAGAGAAGTATTACGCTTTTTAAAAACAAACAGTTCAAAGAACAACGTTACATTTGGGAATTAGTAATAATATTTAATTTTTGTGATGTACAGCCCAAAATAGCCACAATTTTGTTTTCCTTTATTAAAAAATCAAAAGCGATAAAGTAACCAAATCAAAATCTTCGCTGGCTCATGCACTACAATATGAACACTCTAATCACCTAACAGAAACGATTCTCCAATAATTTAATTAGTTGCAAAACAGCTACAATACACTTAATTTTACAATTGTAATCTAAAAGGTTAACAGAAGCAGAACGGAAATTACGTTTGTTCTTTTATAGCTAAGCTAGCATTTTATGTTTACAGATTTCCAGTAACGTCATCTGTCCATTATTTCCACAACATACATCGCACTGGAGTATTTGTTAGATGTTCCGCAATGACTGAATCTGTCTTTCCTAGTCTTCAACATGTATCACCAACACAACTGCCATTGCTGCGTCTCACTGACCAACGAACATATTTTGACACTGCCTTCCGAGGATTTTGTACTGTCAAACCTTCGGCACAGTGTGGTGTAGAGGATCACTTGCTAAAGCACTGTGGAGAAGTATATATTAATCAATGAAGCACATACGTGAGAATTAGGTTGGCGGATCATGAGAGAAGTCGAAAGCTGTAAAAGACGGAATCAGCCTATCCGAGATATCGTTTAAGGGGAAACTACCCACAGGATGTATACCGGTCGCGCTACATGCTATTACGGAATAAGGAAGACGTTACTACTGGACGCTGTACTCAGTTCATTGTTAAAATGAACCCTAATGTAAACAAACGGCCGTACAGCACGCTCAGCGATTGGTCGTCGGGCGTAGTGCACCTACGAACAGCAGATGTAGTGTCACTCAGAATGGGCACTATTTATGCATTAGCGGTTAACTGATATTCTAACGCGGATTGAACGTCTATTGTTTCCGCCAAACACCGTGTTAAATGCTTCACTCATGCAGTTCTTTATTCAAATCTCTTTAGACAGACGTTTTCTCCGTCCCACCAGTAAAGTTCAAGTAGTCGTTCGTATGCACTGTGAAAATTTGTCAAGTTGTTTCGTGTTCTATAGCGAAAGTTGTTTCGTGTTCTACAGTGAAATATAGTAGCGAAAACCTCTTGAAAGCACCAAGAAACAGTGTCTTCGACAAAGTTTTAGAAAAAAATCCGTCGCTACCGATGCGGCAATTTAAGGAACTAATATCTGACTTTACCGAAGTTTCTATGCTGACTGTATTATGTTTGCGACAAGAAAAACGGAAGACAGGTAAACTGTTCATTCATTGGAACAAGAGAAGACGACAGTCGTGGTGTTAGAGAAATGTAATGATGTTGTGAAAAGTATTGTGCCGTCGAAGATGCGTACTTTGGAAACTGTGTGGCTTCATCGATGCTGCTGTTGATCTGGTCCTCATCAATACAGCAGCTGATAGCTCCAGTTCCGAACTGTATTCCTCGAATTCTGAAGTGGAGGAATAGAGAGATTAGCAGGCGACTAATTACCTTCGATGCTTTTGTTAAAGATTAGACGGTGAAATTTCGACGATACGCTTTTACATTACGCATATTTCACACAGACAAAACATCCTGTTAGATATTTCTGCTGCTCCTTCCATCACAATTCTTTTGATCTTTTCCGAAGGGTATTACGATGTTTTACCTTAATATTATTCTATCGTTTGAACGAATTGTTCTAAATGGCGTCTGAAGTTACGGCATCTTCTTGCTGTTCATCGTTTTTACGAATGACGTATACCGGGAATCTGACGTTTTGTTGTTAAGATACGTTTAAGTTACATCTGTAGCACAAACGTACGGTAGTAATTTTACGAGACTGTACTCGACTGGGTGTGATTTATGTACCGCGGAAAGCAGACTCCAGTGAGGTAAGGAAACGGCACGAACGCAAAAGGATACGTGGCACAGTGTTTATATCAGTGTTAAACTTACAAAGAACAAAGTATGTATATCAATAAGCATATGACCCATGATCTTTTAAACGACCAAACACTAGTATTTTTGATAAGATAGTATCACTGTATGCATTTTAGCCCCTTTTTTATTGTTACAATAACATTAGTAACTTGTAGGTTCGTCGGTGTCTCAAAATGTGATGATGTTACTTTGTACCACGTACTGCAGTATCGACTTGAACTGCCAAACAGCCCGATTGCACGTAAGACATAGTAACTGAATCGCAGTCGTTTAAAGAGTAATGCCATCATGTTGGTCAATTTAAAAAAGGCGCTTTTCAAAAATTTTATTTGAAACAGCGATTAAAAGAAATGTAACACTCGGTAGGTAACTACTCGAACGTAACATCAAAATTTCATCTAAGACAAATATAGCATATGTGGCTCTTACTGTATCGTACCACTGCACCCCTCCATTGAAAAGCTGACGGACGCGAATAATAAATGTTCATCTTGCTATTAATACTTGCTTCAGTATATCGGTGGACAAAAGGAAACTGCGAAATTTTTATCGAAACATGTCTTCGGTAGCAGGAATTATTCATAAAACGTTGCAGGTACTGAAGTTACATCTCGCATCCCATCTACAGCTAATTAGTACTCATTATTTAGGAATCAGATTCCTAATGCAAAAGCAAGAAAAGTCTCGTAATAGCAAAGATCTGGAAATTCTTTATTTCCTTGTTATGAGATTGGCATTTACAGTTTTTGCGTATGTTTTTTTTCAGTCATTTTTTCAAAGTTGCTGCATGCATACTTGGATGACATACCACCAGAAATCTGACGAGGAATGCACTTTATGAACGACTGAGTGATAGACTTTGTAACCTCCCCACAAAAATATTTAAAAAATATGAACCAAGTGTAACCTCCCCACGGAAATAATAATTAAATGACTTTTAAATATCGAAACCTCTGAACAAAATTAGTTCCCATTCATGATCTCTGTGCAGAAATGCATTCACATTTAATGTACCCACAAAATTCTTTTCTCATTTAATGTTAAGTTCGAAACAGAAAAATTCCTAAACCCAAAAATACTAAAAAAAATTCAGTAACCTGGTAAATTTTATGACGACAGCAGCGCTGCGCCACGGCCCTGTATTCTGAATAAAAAAAGCAAAAATTCTTACCTCAATAAAAACTGCGAATATATCTGCTCTTACCTAAAAAATTTTCGGCACAGCTCCGTGCAATGCTGGCCTATGCTTTGTGACTCGTGAAAGGAATTAATTATTCATTGTATAAAATCTTTAAATTGAAATGAATGCTTTTTTTTAAAAAAAATTACTTTATATTATAAAAATTATTGTTGGGGCATTTTTTGAAAGAAATTGGATGACAGTTAACATACATTACTAGATATGCGCAAGGCTGCTTCTTTACCTTCTACAATAATACTCATCCTCCAGAGTCCCGACCAGAGCAGACAGCACACAAGCGCAGACAAGCGCAGACAACAGCCGACTCACGCAGACTACTATGGACTACTGCCGACTAGCGACAAGCAACAACTAACTACATACTGCTCTCTGGTCAGAGACTCTCCTAAGTCTTGCCTGTTACAGGCAGCGCATATAGCGCATACCTCTTACAACTTTCGAGGACGGGTTCGCATGTTGATGCATTTTACCCTGTTCAGTTATAGATAGAGGTGAGCCAGTTCTTAGCTTCCACGTTCTCCCAAGTTAAACCCACTAGACAGTTTTCTGTAAGAGTACTCAAGTCGGTAGGTTAGCAACGCCTCACTGAAACGAAGTATATCTTTTGCTGCCATTGAGGAAATTTTTGAGATGGTACACACCTTACCAAGTGTACTAGGTAGTATTTGGAAACCAGTGCTGCGAGAAATTAAGGCTCTACTTAGAAGAAAGATGCGTTCTTTGATCACTTTTTGCGAGGTGTTGTGTATGACAGGACAACTTAATCCACCTATTTTATATTTTTAATTAGCAGACAACTTGATGAATACATGAGTGTAGTAAAACGTAATTATATCACACTTATTATATTATGCTCAACAATATTATTATAAATTTTATTTTTTACATTAATAATGAGCGTATGGCATTGGTGGCCGGCCGCCGCTCCACAAGTTCTTTAACGCCACTACGGCGAGTTGCGAGTGAATGAGGATGAAATGATGATGAAAGACACACAACACCCAGTCGTCTCGGGGCAGAGAAAATCCTTGACCCCGCCAGGAATCGAATCCGGGACCCGGTGCGCGGCAAGCGAGAACGTTACCGCAAGACATCGATAAGCAAGTAATCTGTGTAACAGGATGACTGGCACTAGACGATGCTTGATTTTGGAAGGGGGAGTGGGAGTCAGTGAGCATCCAGCTGAGGAGTCGAACGTACCAGGTGTTAAACAGCTGATATCGTATCTAGGTCTAAGAGTAATGTGCTGTCTGATAATACAACATAACGGCTTTGCATTGATTAATCTGGAAATGTGCAGAAGAAATGAAAAGTCTAATTTGGCTCAAGATGGAGAACGGAAATAGATTTTGCTTTAATTAACAAGGATACGTAAAGATCGAATGAATAGTATAAATTTGGTTCAAGAAGGTGGGCGGGACTAAACACGATACACACGTCGCAGAAAAGGTGAAACAGCGTCGCTTCTACTGATTTCCGTTGAATTTGTGACAGTCTGTACTTTTTTCACTTTAAATCAACAATTCGATAATATAAGTTCAACGTTACTAAACTTTGTTGATGTCTAAATAACTAAACAGCAGTCCGACTTTTCATTGTAATTACGTAACGCATAGCTGCACGTTACTGAAATTGCGTGATTGGTACCTGGCAGTAATAGTAGCTCTCTGTTAGTAACTAATATCTTGTCCCTGCGTTGCACAGCTGCTGAGTAATAATTTGATACTAGCGATCTGATACTAGAATTGGCAGCAGTCGCAACTTATTAGGCGCGCATGTCATAAATATGCGTATCACGTTTCGCATACTGTTGTTGAATATGATATCAATACTAAAGTGAAAAGGCCTAGTGTGGTTTTACTCCATGTATCCTTCACAATCTGATCGTGATTGTGATTCAAGCTGTGGGCTTCGTTGCAACAGTTATGTTAATGATCCTTGTGCTGCCATTGTATTTATTATATGGTATCTTCGCTTTTGTTAGAACACTTTGAGAAATATTTAGTGATTTGATTCGTAAACGTTCCTTGACCTCTTTGGGGAGGTACGTGAATTCATTATCATAATCCTGACAGTTCTTAATCATTTAAAAGTCGAAGTCCGATACCCGTAAGAAGAGTGTTTAGCTAGTAGAGTTCGATGAATAAATTTGTGAAACTCTTGGCTTATTTTACAAGCTTCAATTTTCGCTGTACTATTTTGTGGATTAATAATTGTATCTCCCGTTGTAATTATAATGACTCAATTAGGTTCAGTTAGTTAGTTGTTCCATCAGAAAAAATCACTTGCATTACCTACCTGCACCGCTACTTTACATTTGTCGATTACCGTGATAACTCTTGGTAAGTGACGCGGTTTTGTCTTATGTTAAACACAGTGATCGTAATATTACATTTTTACTGTTCATAAATTGCAGCATCTGAAGCGCCTAATAAACAGTTATTTTAAATGCTTAGTTGACAGTAACACACCACGGAAACCAGGATTACTTAAGAGTGGTGACAAGAGCCTTTTTCTCTTTCGTAAATGAGCTTTTAACTCAAGTTCAACCAATTCTGTACTGGCAGCCCTTGAGAAACAGAACACTGATTCAAGTTATGTTAATATATATAACAGTGTACACAGCGTTTGACCATATAGGTGCAGAGGAAAGGTGCAAAGAGAGGACAATAAAAACAAGCAAATAATTCCAATAAACATAGGTCTGGTCACCAATGGTTACTCCGATAGGGTGTAAGCATAAATGCTGTCATCCCAGAGTTACAACACTGTTAACGTCTAAGGCGGCGTTTATTTCGAAACTCCGCAAGTCAAGCATAAATTACAAAGTGATAAACTGGATAAACTGCCATCGTTTGATTTAATCGTCGTCATGGATACGTAAGTAATGTTAAATAGAGTTTCGACAACTGCAGACGGTCGTGGCTCGCCAATACAATGGCCTCCCAGGCCCCGGAAATTAGCCCGTTGGATTCTTTTTGTTACCAGTGCGAGGCCCGGAATTATTGAACGTTTACGGGCATCGACAAGGAGACATGCTGACGCCTGCCTTTACATGAACTGTGGCCTTGTGGAAAACTTGCTGTAAATTGTTTATCTTCAAGTGTAGTTTGGATCCTCGGGGTCTCTGTTATTGGGTGTTAATGCACTCAGTAGAAACACGTCATATCGGAGAAACTGTTGGTCTCCGTACCTCTGTTTATGAGGATTATGTGGTTATTTCAGTGTCCTCTCTTCGTACCTTTCGTTTGTATCTATAATAGTACCTGTATATGACAATGCTAAATTTTCCGTTATATTTCATTCGAGTAGTGAGAAATTCAGTACTGAAAGAGCAGTAAAACAAAGTTTTTCCATGTCGTCCAAACCATTCTCAACAGCACTAGAAGGATATTTAAGATCCTAAAACTGGAAAAACGAAAAAGTTGAAACATTTATGGAACATTACTCAACCATTTTCGTTTTGCAGATGATGTAGTACTTGTGAGGATCCTATGCTCATAGTGATATTATTTACTATTTGGCACTTTCTGGTTCTTTAGTTTGGCTGCATATTGGGTGCTGATGGTCATGCAGCAATAGTTGGTTAAGCTGGATCTTTGCCTGATTTTGGCGTTTTTTTTATCGTTGTTATGTTGCGCGCTCGCGGCGTGATATTTGTGTCAGTTCCATTTGGTCGGCGCGTTCTTCAGTTGCAGACGCCTTGAGGTGCCGAAATTAGGTTCAGTTCAATGACTCGTGCCGCAGTTGTAGAATACCTACACTTTCTCTGTGAAGAAATTCATTACATGTAGTGGTATACGGGACTTGCCTAGATCAAAGTGCAGCTTGAACTGGCGCTTGGAAAAGGAACAGTTCCAAAAACAAACAACACATTTTGTTGTTACTTAAATCCTTTATTATCCGTAGTGTAATACGTTACTGAAGGAACACATGTTATGGCAGACTGGAAGGACGGGTGTGGAGAGGAGTAATGTCACATTGTCACTAACATCTTAGTGGCGGTGTTACACACTGTTTTCGTCTTGTATAGATAAATCTCAGCAAGAACAGCAGAATTTAATACAGCAAGTTAGAAAGAGGACTCAAAAACCTATTACAATGACATTAAAATCGTCTGTAAGCAGAATACCGAAAAGAAAATTGTATAGAAATTATGGAGTCATAGATCCAGGGGATGACGTTTTACACGGGTAGCTGAAATCAATCCAACAGACATAAACACAAGATTAAAAATGAAGTGAGTGCTTTTGGTAAACTAAAGAGGGTTTTCAAAACTAAGCCTTCAATGTTTGTGAGAATGAACGTTCACAGTCAATATATATCACCATTTTAACCTAAAACAGTGAGACACGTATTTTAAATGCCAAAGGCGTTCAAAAACTGAGGTTTGCTCACCGAGACTATATGGTGGGAATACAGTAGCACGATGGACAGGAAAAAATCCCATAATAAAAATGCGACAACCGTCATTGCTACCTAGGAGATTTATATAGGTCCAAAATATTAAATTCTGCCAAATGATATTAGAATGACAGTAATGCATCTGATCTGATCATACTACCTCGCACGAAGAATAATCAAGAGCGTAAAGAATTCTATAGGGGCAAGTGTCCCGTCAGTCTCCTCTTGAAGAGAACCGCACAGTGCCCAGGTTTCTAAATGCAGCAGGTATACTGATCTAAGATGAACTCGGGCAAAGCTTATTTATGAGTACTGTTTCTGCACGGAATTGTAGACAGCAAACAAGTGATGCGAATAAGTTTCTTTTAATAAACGACATGGGTGTGTTTAGTGGTGTTATTTCCTACTTTTTCCATCGCCAGTTTAAAAATAATAATAATTGTGCGGAATGTTTTCGAAAAACATTCCTACGATCTCACATTAAACAGCATTCCTTGTTTTCTTTGGAAAATTTTATTCATTCTTGTTACTGTGCTTCGTCAGTGACTGCATGGTGCAGAAGAACTAATAGTAGTTGTGAATAAATAAAAAAGGAAATGAACAAATGATTTTGGGAACAGAGTGGAGTGGAAGACGTATGAGGGGTTTTTGAAAAGTTCATACTACTATGGCAAAGCAATTAACTTTCATTGACTGCTATATTCCACTTCAAACTGACACAGATACAAGACATTACTTTTCAACAGTCAGTAAATATCCACAAAAAAAACAGATGGAACTATCTGCCAATCGCCAGCCGCGGTGGCCGATCGGTTCTAGGCACTTCAGTCCGGAACCGCGCGACTGCTACGGTCGCAGGTTCGAATCGTGCCTCGGGCATGGATGTGTGTGATGTCCTTAGGTTAGTTAAGTTTAACTAGTTCTAAGTTCTAGGGCACTGATGGCCTCAGATGTTAAGTCCCATAGTGCTCAGAGCCATTTGAACCAATTTTTTTTTTTTTTATCTGCCAATCTTTTACTTCCTCGGCAACAGAAATACACTTCTAAGTCGCAGAACTTCCAAAGGATCTCTTTGTCAGTGTCCACATCATTGAAAAATTTCGTCCCGCACGTCCCCGCTTTCTTACCCCCGCTCCGAAGTCCTTTCAACTTGAAGACTGCCTAGATACTATCATCTGTGGTTGATGTCAATGGTCTTCCTTCCCGATCAGCTTTACCCATGCTTGTGCGGCCTTGTTCATATTTTTGGTACCCTTTAACCACGACTGGATGCGGCATTGCATTTGGTCCCTATACCACAAGAATTTCGTGGTGAGCGTATGCGTAATTCAGAGGCTTTGCCCACAAGAATCGTACTGCGCCGCCGTTTTCAACTTTGGAGAACGTATCCAGCTACTGCGCCATTTCACTCTCGCTCGCAGCAGAATTTTGTCCGCAAGAAAGTCGGAACATGCACTTTCTTCCGAGAGTGTGTCGCTCTTTTTGCGCAATTGTCTTTGCGTGGAACGACATGTGTAACTTACTTTCTGAAGTCGTTACGTGATTATGACGGTAACAAAAATGAAACGGAGATGTGCGGGGCATGTTAGGTGGATGTTGGAAATTGTTTGCTGAAGTCGAAGTCATTGAAAAAGACCAAGGTGACGATCTAACAGCAGGTGAGTAGATGATAGAAAACATGCTGAAGCCCGTTGGTGCGTGTAAAATTGTATGGGAGGCCTTTATCCAGCAGTGAATCTTAAATGCCTCATGATGAATATGATGATGATGATGATGATGATGATACGTCAGGAATCCATTTCGTATCCTCTCTACTTCGTCCACAGTCAGTTATTTTGTTGCTCAAACAGCAAAACGCATGGACTACATTCAGTGTCCCATTCCCTAATCTAATTCCATTAGGAACGCGTGATTTAATTCGATTACACTTGCAAGATCCACACCTGCTGTTACAGGAGAACACGCCACCTGTAAGGAAACGATCAGAGCAGCCACGAGTCTGATTGGTTACAGCAGTCTGTCGATCAAAATTGGGATACAGGGATCGCATGTTACGGAAGAGGTATTGCTTACCGGGCAGACGGAGGAAGCGGCACCTGTCGGCCTTACCAGGAGAGGGCGAGCGGCTGTCAGGAAGACGGGAGTACTTGATGGATGCTCGTCCCCAAGCGACGGTGCGGTAGGTTGGCTGCCCGTGTCTGTGTGGGGTCCACCACCAGCGCTGGCTGCACACGAGCAGGTGGAGAGAGCAGTACCCACACGGGAAGCGTTTGCTACCACCTACCATCTAACTGCTGCTATTACGAAAACAACAGTAATGCAGTGTGGTGTGACTGGACGTTTACACCCGTTAAGCTGGTGCCATTGAATCCGAAACTGGTGTTAAAATTCGTGTGTTAGCACTAGTTTTCGAACTGCAGTTATTCCATGTAATTACGCTTTTTTCAACGCACCTTGGGCTCCGAGATTAAGCAGTTGGCTACCCTGCTTGGGAATGTCTTTATTCTCACAGTAGGATAACATCGTGCAATTGAGTACACACGTGTGCATCACCTGATCACCAGCGGGATGTCCAGATGAAGGGCACTCAATTATTAACACCTGCTGTAATAAAATACTTTTACAAGAATTGTGTTGAGATACAGTTCCCTTTGACGATGTACGATTAAGAGTCAGGTGCCGCAATCCCTCGTAAATGTGTTAAAAATCCGATAATTTATGCTGTATAGGTGGTGAAATGAGGATTGTTTCGAGGAAGTTACGCTCCCTATAAAAAAGCGATGTACATTTTATTTTCACTGCAGGATGAGGTAACAGGACAAAACAATGTATACCCTACAAGAAGTGTGACACAACTCGAAAATACAATACTTGAGATAAATCGCTTTTAAATAATTCTATAAAACTTGTATTGAAATAGTATAAGTGTCCTTTAAATTTCGAGTAATTCTGACAGCAAATTACATTATTGTCTACACAACAGCAATATACACATGAAGTTCTGTTCACGTCGAATGTGAGGTGTTATCATTATTAATTAATTCTTTGAGTTGTGGCACTTTCTTGATTTTCTAAAAACTTTTTTGTTTTTGTTATGACCTCTTATGTAATACTTTTGCCGCTTTTGCACCAAAATAATATATATATTTCTCGCTTACTGTAATATAATATGACATTCGAACCTGCATTAGACAAAACTAGTGCTACAGTTACAATAAAAAAAGAAAAACAAGTTAAAATTACTGCATTTAAAAAAATAGATTCAAAATTCTAATTTCTGATAAATAATGTAATTTAATAAGGAACATCAGTTAGCTTAATAAGGAACATCAGAACCATTTAAGGAACACGATTTAGGAAAACATAGAATCATAAATGGGCTTGTATAATGTTGGAATACTTTTCGCCGAGAAAAGGGATTCAGTACGAACTTTCTTTACACGGAAAGTTCCATATTTCTATATGTTTTTCTTGTACACTGCAGCGCGTGAAATTTCGTAATATTTACGACAGCTTCAATCGTCAAAACAGAGTATGTTACTTCAGAAGCAATTTTCTAACACGGCAACTAAACTACAGTGGGTCTGTCCCATACAATGCATGTAAGTATGCATGTCCGACTTGTAAGACACAGACACTGTATAAACGCACACGTTTTAATAATCAGTGACGTTAAAAATTACTAATATTAAAAATTACATTCATCTCGCTTTAGACATGAGAAGTTTTACACCTCAGAACGTGCCGCTCTTGTTGAGTGACCCATAGGCAGTTGCCAGTAGCAACGCTAAAGTGTTGCTGTTCTTGCTGTAGCGAATCATAAAGTAGGCTACAACAAAACTGATACAACTGCCCTGAAGTGGACAAATTGCGAGGTAGAGACGTGACACGTTGGGCACTTCATACGTATTTTTCAGTGACAAAAACTAAAAACTGCTGTTTTTTGACTTGTCAGTTTTCTTGCCAGGGTACGATATGGTGTATTACGTGTTTGTGCAATCTCAATAAGTCGATGAATGGAAAAGGCCCATGGTACGCCAACTCCACTAAGGATGATTGCATCAACTATGCGAATGACTGTTGTTTCTGTAATTGCCCCCTGCAGACAAAAAAAAAATGGCTCTAAGCACAATGGGAGTTAACATCTGAGGTCATCTGGCCCCTAGACTTAGAACTACTTAAACCTAAGGACATCACACACATTCATGCCCGAGGCAGGATTCGAACCTGCGACCGTAGCAACGGTGCGGTTCCGGACTGAAGGGACTAGAACCGCTCGGCCGCAGCGGCCGCCCTCCGCCCCCTCCCCCTCCCTCTGCGGACAACGCAGACTAAAAAAATAATTGTTATCCGAATACAAGTTGTGCCATTCATTTAGACTATATAAAATTTGGGCATATAAAACTTTTGCAAAAGCTTTAAACTTAAATTGCTGTTCACTCACTTGCTTGTGTCAAGAGATACTTTAGCTCAGTTTCAGAGATGTGATAGCAGGTATCAGAGAAGTTTTGGACATGCTCATATGGCTTAACGTGCAGCAACATAGCTTGCGTCGCAGAGCCAGACACCGGATCTAATCTGCACGGCAGATTAACGACCGTTGTTGTGGCACATCGGCCAGCCTGTGTGTCAGTCTTAGGCTGATTTCCACGGTTATAAAGGACAAAGAATGGCCTCATTACCAACACATGGCTCAGAAAATACGATTTACAAACTTTTAAAATATGATATCACAAGGAACAAAGTTCACACGATTCAATAATGGTTCAAATGGCTCTGAGCACTATGAGACTTAACATCTGAGGTCATCAGTCCCCTAGAACTTAGAAGTACTTAAACCTAACTAACCTAAGGACATTACACACATCCATGCCCCAGGCAGGATTCGAACCTGCGACCGTAGCGGTCGCGTGGTCCCAGAGCCGCTCGGCCACCCCGACCAGCTCACACGATTCACACACACTGATTTCCCACCCGACCTGCCTCCCTATGGTTAGCTGTAATGAGGTCATCTGGTCACAAGGTCAAAATATAATAAAACTGCCACATCACGAAAACAGATGACACCATAGGAGCCGATAACAGCCAGGGAAAAGAGAGATCAGAGAAATTTTTGAAGGCAATGTGACCCGTGTGGTAAATAACCATGAGAGAAAGTCGTGGCAATTCTTCGTCAATTTTTACAAATGTTTCTGGAAAACTACATAGCAGAAAAATACGATAAACATTTAAGTGATCTGATGCACCCGTATGTGCAGCTATAATGCCACATGCTACAATAAAAGATATTTTTCTAATAACACCTGGACTGACGGCGATAAGTAATTTCGCAAGGCTATAACTTAATACTTGCGAAGTCTGTGGCTGAAAGAATGCAGGAAGATGAGGGATGATGTTACCACAGGCACTGTTCGGATACCGCAGGACCGATTTCGAGAGTTTAAATCTCAGTTTCAAATGTTTTGTGGATAATTCTTTCGTACAGTCAAAGTGACGCAGAACAGTTACACGTGCTTTTTGTGTGCCACGAACATTAAGATGCTTCCAGATAATGAAACGATCTGTTCCCTCACCCTTATATGAAGCACGCAAGTCAATTACTCTGACATAAAAGAAGCTGACACTTCATTGTGCTCTGTTCTAAAGAAGGCTTCAGCGAATAAAAATCTATGCTTCTGCTCATTATATTGAATGTGAAGAGTAGTTCAGAAGTCCCAGAAGAGGTATTCGACAAAAAATGGCTTTCACCCAATCACATTTCTCCCTCTTCAGTCATTTCATTGCCATAATCACCCATAACATCACAAAACAAAGTTATGTTGTGTAAGAACTCGTCACAGCAATCTGAGGGACTCTGGCAGACACATACAACTTTACAGTTAGGAAAGATGATTATAAGAAGTGCATCATGTCCAATAAACACGTTTGAAGATACTTCACAATGTTTGGATAATAATGAATGAGTAGGAAAACAGAGTGACTGAGAACATTAAGAACACAAAAATAAACTGTTTAATACTGGCAGCAAGATCTTTAAAACATTTCTGTTGTTTTTGTTGTTGTTGTTGTTCTGCCGATTGTGTTTAGTACAAAGACTCGTTTTATGCAGCTCTCCACGCTAGTATGACTACGTCTCCCTCTGCATTTCCCTCCATTACGAAACAAAATCTCTCTTGATGCCACAGGATGTGCCGTGTCAATCGATCCCTTCTTTTAGTCACGTAATACCGTAAATTTCCTTTTTCCGCAGTTCGATTCAGTACCGTCTTATTAGTTATTCTATCTACCCACATAATCTTTATCATTCTTCTAGGCGGCACAAGATTTCGAAAGTTTCTTTCTTTTATTGCCTGAACTACTTATTGTCCACCTTTTTCTTCTGTACAAGGCTACACTTGTTACGTGACTGTTTTTCTGGAAACAGTCCCATAACGTATGTAAATTCGCAATGAAAGGCCCATTTGATCGGGATATTAATCGATCCCAAGGACTATGATAGCCCAAAGTACTAAAGATTGTTGGCAATTTGCTGATGTAACCTTACTCTTGATTCGGTTTTGCATGCCTATATAAATGAGAGGACGTTGGAAGCATTCTAGACGGTGCAGAAGCAAATGGGCTGCCGGGGGTGTAAAAGTAGGATACCACACTTAGAGCCAGTTCGCCCGTGGGACGCACACGTCAGTAGCCCATGAGCCGGGTAGCTGTTTGAATCGTCACCCTCGGGAGGCCAAAGCATTATGATGAACACACATAGCATCTCCTGTGGCGCAAGCTCACTGCCGCAAAACGTTTTACAATCCAAGAGAGTGGAAAAAGAAGGAAAATTTTTAGCAGAAGACACTATTGTGCCAAAAGTAGAAAGCTGAGTTTTTCTCAATAAAGCATCGCTCACCACAATAAACATCTGGAAAATGGAATGGAACCCCACAATTTTCGGACAATTGAGAGCGTGAAACGACACTGGACCTTTTGACGTCACAAAAACTATATGTTTACTCAGCTTAAGAATCGCTAAGATGAAAAAAAAGACGTTAAACAGAGAGCTTCGGCTGTGCCGACGTGGACCGCCTCATTGGTCACAGAGGGAGACAGAAAGAGGGTGAGACTTCTTTCTGCGTAGAATTGTAGTACTATATGCCTTTCAATTAACATCGCAACAATCACTGTACAACTGCAAATTAATTCACTTGCGTGGTTATCAGAATCCTTCCCCTGACTCCTTTGCAGATGTGCCTAGGTCTTATTATATTAAAATTGCCGTTGTTTGTCAATTGTTTTATGAATAACTTTATCACAATAAATCAAAGTAATTATGATTCTTGCTTATTTAGTAGTAGTACGACTCCTAATTCATTGTTTTGGAGAGGATGATTAATTAATATACACTCCTGGAAATTGAAATAAGAACACCGTGAATTCATTGTCCCAGGAAGGGGAAACTTTATTGACACATTCCTGGGGTCAGATACATCACATGATCACACTGACAGAACCACAGGCACATAGACACAGGCAACAAAGCATGCACAATGTCGGCACTAGTACAGTGTATATCCACCTTTCGCAGCAATGCAGGCTGCTATTCTCCCATGGAGACGATCGTAGAGATGCTGGATGTAGTCCTGTGGAACGGCTTGTCATGCCATTTCCACCTGGCGCCTCAGTTGGACCAGCGTTCGTGCTGGACGTGCAGACCGCGTGAGACGACGCTTCATCCAGTCCCAAACATGCTCAATGGGGGACAGATCCGGAGATCTTGCTGGCCAGGGTAGTTGACTTACACCTTCTAGAGCACGTTGGGTGGCACGGGATACATGCGGACGTGCATTGTCCTGTTGGAACAGCAAGTTCCCTTGCCGGTCTAGGAATGGTAGAACGATGGGTTCGATGACGGTCTGGATGTACCGTGCACTATTCAGTGTCCCCTCGACGATCACCAGTGGTGTACGGCCAGTGTAGCAGATCGCTCCCCACACCATGATGCCGGGTGTTGGCCCTGTGTGCCTCGGTCGTATGCAGTCCTGATTGTGGCGCTCACCTGCACGGCGCCAAACACGCATACGACCATCATTGGCACCAAGGCAGAAGCGACTCTCATCGCTGAAGACGACACGTCTCCATTCGTCCCTCCATTCACGCCTGTCGCGACACCACTGGAGGCGGGCTGCACGATGTTGGGGCGTGAGCGGAAGACGGCCTAACGGTGTGCGGGACCGTAGCCCAGCTTCATGGAGACGGTTGCGAATGGTCCTCGCCGATACCCCAGGAGCAACAGTGTCCCTAATTTGCTGGGAAGTGGCGGTGCGGTCCCCTACGGCACTGTGTAGGATCCTACGGTCTTGGCGTGCATCCGTGCGTCGCTGCGGTCCGGTCCCAGGTCGACGGGCACGTGCACCTTCCGCCGACCACTGGCGACAACATCGATGAACTGTGGAGACCTCACGCCCCACGTGTTGAGCAATTCGGCGGTACGTCCACCCGGCCTCCCGCATGCCCACTATACGCCCTCGCTCAAAGTCCGTCAACTGCACATACGGTTCACGTCCACGCTGTCGCGGCATGCTACCAGTGTTAAAGACTGCGATGGAGCTCCGTATGCCACGGCAAACTGGCTGACACCGACGGCGGCGGTGCACAAATGCTGCGCAGCTAGCGCCATTCGACGGCCAACACCGCGGTTCCTGGTGTGTCCGCTGTGCCGTGCGTGTGATCACTGCTTGTACAGCCCTCTCGCAGTGTCAGGAGCAAGTATGGTGGGTCTGACACACCGGTCTCAATGTGTTCTTTTTTCCATTTCCAGGAGTGTATGTCAAATATAAGCTCCACCTTCACAGTTTTACGTTAATTAACAACCCTCAACCAGTGTTCGCCCACACAGTCTTGGCAATATCTTCAGAAAAGTTTTCCTAAGACTTATATTGGTATTATGTGTTAACAAATCCTCTTTATCAGAAATCTTTTTCTTGCTACAGCTAGTATGCAGTTTATAGCCTCTCTATTTCCACCATCATCAGTTATTTTGCTACACGAATAGCGAAACTCATGTATTTCTTTTTGTATCTCATTTCCTAATCTAATTCCCTCAGAATTGCATCAGTTACTTCGACAGCATTTCATTACACATGTTTTACTTTTGTTGATGTTTACCATATAATCTCTTTTCAAGATGCTGTCCATTCCGTTCAATTGCGCTTCAAAGGCCTTTGCGTCTCTGACAATTACAAAGTCATCAGCAAACTTCAATGTTTTAGTTTCTTCTCCCTGAACTTTAATTTCCTTTCCAAATTTCTCCTTAGTTTTCTCCATAGATTGCTCACTGCACTGACTGAATAACATCGGGGATAAGCTGTAATTTTGTCTCACTCCCTTCCTTTTCACGTTCTCTGACTCTTATAATTACACTCTAGTTTCTGTATAAATAACCTTTCACTCCCTATATTTTATCCCTGCTACTTCATAATTTCAAAGAGTGTAGTCTCATCAACATTGTCAAAATCTTTCTCTGAATCTACATATGCTGTAAATGTAGGTATGCCCTTCTTTAACATATAGTCTAAGATAAGACGATTCAGTATTGCATCGGACCCACACTGATCTTCCTTCAGGTCGGTTTCTACTAGTTTTTCTATTCTTCTAAAAATAATTCGTGTAAATATTTTCCAATCACTGCTTATTAATCCGATGGTTCTGTTGTATTCACACCTGTTGGCACCTGCCCTCTTCAGAACTGTAATTGTTACGTTCTTCTTGAAGTCTGAGGATATCTTCCGTGACTCATATATCTTGCACACTAGATGGAATAGTTTTGTCATGGCTGGCTCTACCGCGGATTTCAGCTAATCTGAGGGAATGTCGTCTACTCCATGGCCGTGCTCCTGCACAGGTCTGTCAGTGCTATGTCAAATTTTTCTTGCAGTACTGTATCCCTCATATCGTCTTCACCTGCTTCCTCTTATCCTTCCATAATATTATCCTCAATTTTGTTTCCCTTATATAATACTATGTATTCTTCCACCTTTAAGGTTTAGCTTATTTGCTTAGTACTGGCTTGCTCCCTATAGGCTGCATCTATCTTTCCTCTAGTTATACTTGTTCCTACAGCCTTGCATTTGTCCTCTAACCACTCTTGCTAGGTTATTTTGCGTTTCATGTCAGTCTCATTTTTTATACGTCTTTATTCCTTTTCGCCTATTCCATTTTCTGCATTTTTATATTTTCTCCTCTCGTCAGTTAAATTCAGAATCTTATGTATTATCTCAGGATTATTTCTACGCCTTGTCTGTTTATCTATGTGATCCACTGCTGCCTTCTCTATATCATCTCTCATACCTACCTAATCGTCTTTCATTGTATTCCGCCTCCCCTGTCTGTCACTCATTGGCTACTGCTCCTTCTCAGAATCGTCTGGTTCCTCCAATTTCTAAATGTTCCATCTCTGTTAGCAACTTCTTCAGTTCTGATCTGCAGTTCATAAACAATAAATTAGCATTATGTAATCAATCTGAGACCTTCTAGTGTCCCTAGGGCTCTTCTACGCACACAGCCTTCTTTCATGATCCTTAAACCAAGTGTTAGTCATGATCAAATTATGCTTTGTGCAAAATCCTACGATTGCTCTTTCATTCCTTTCCCCCAGTTCATGGTCTCCTACGACTTTTCCTTCATCTCCTTTTCGGCTATGGAATTCTAGTCCCTCATCACAATTAAATTTTCATCTCCTTAAACTATAATAATAATAATTTCCTTCGTCCCATCACACACTCCTTCAGTTCCTTCATCATCGGCAGAGCTAACTGCCATATAAACTTCTATTACTGTTGTAGGTGTTCGTTTCGCGTCAGTCTTAACTACAATAATGTATTCGCTATGCTATTCACAGGCGCTTACCTACATTCTTATTATTTATATCTACGCCTGCGTTACTCCCTACATCTGCATTACTCCTATTCGATTTTGTCTTGAACACTCTGTGCTGATCTGACTAGAAGTTCTGTCCTTCTTCCTACCATCCCATTTCACTAATTCCCACTATATCCATCTTCAACCTGTCCATTTCCCTTTTAAATTTTCAGAGCTAGCTTCCTGATTAACAGATCTAACATTCAGTGCTCTAATCCGTAAAATGACAGTTTTTTTCTCCTGGTGACGATATCCTCATGATTAGTCCCCTTCGGGACATCCAAATAGGGGACTATTTTATCCTCAAAATATTTTGCCCAAGAAGATCATTCAGCAATACAGTAGAGCTGCAAGGTCTTCGAGAAAAAAGTAACGTTGTAGTTTTCCTTCCCTTTCGCAGCACCAGTATGATGACAAGATTATGTTGGTTAATGTTACAGATCAGTCAGCCATCCAGACTGTTGCCCCTGCAACTATCGAAAAGCCCCGTCTTCAGGAACCACGTGCTAGTCTGGCCTCTCCTCCACAGATACCCCTCCGTTCTCGTTGCACCTGCGATACAGCCGTCTATATCGTTGAGGCACTCAAGCCACCCCACCTCGGCCAAGTCCATGATCTTTCGTGGAAGAGGGGGGGGGGGGGACTGGTGGACGTCCCTAGATTTACAGACAAACTCATCGTACCACACGCGATATATATTATCCTTCGACTACAGTAATAATGTGCCAGGTGGTGTTACAATAATATATGATCCATTTAAGCTGATGACCATCATCAGATTTATGGGCTCAAATATGACAGCGTAAATCTATTGTCAGTAGGAGTAATAATGCAGTGGGAATCAATAAAGATGTATTACGTAGTGTATGAGTCGTATTTTTCACACAATTGCATTTTTAAGTATCTGTTAAAACTGTTACTGGTCGCACACTTTTACTTGGCCCCTCTGAGATCAGTGGAAGTCGGTTGACTTCGTGTCGCCTCGGAATGTTTACACTCGTTGCCAATCTTAGCTACGTAACAGTATTGTGCGCCGTAACAAAAAGCAGCCATTGTGAATATAGTGTTCATCCGTGTGCGTTATTTTGCCTAGTGGTTGTTAATGTTATTTACAAAAATGAGCGAAGAAGCTGTACATGGTCCTTATAGCAACTCCCCATAAAGTTTCGTATGGCTTCTGCGACGCATTAATCAATTGCATGTTGGTTTTATAAGCTATAAACTGCCTGCTCTGGGAAAAGGAGGCGGAGTTTGTCTCAGCAGCCATTGAGCTAGGAGACGATCGCAAGCTTCATTTTCCAACATCCTCGGCTCAGGGGCCAAGTAAAAGAGTGCATTATTATAAACAAATTTTTGCATTATACATAGCAAAATATGAGAACGGCGGCATTCATAGAATTTTCAATAACAACATATGGGAAAAAGAATTTTTTCAACTATATCGGACATTTTAACTTCTGTAGGGCAAGTACAAGCATACCATCTAATATTTTTTTTTTTAATTACATAACGGCTTACCGATTGTGACATTTCTTCACGTGACTATTAGTATTTAATTTCTTGAAAAGTTGTTTTATTATTGATCCATACAAATGACACGATTTTAAATAGGGCAGTTCACTAAATACGTACAGCTTTCGGACAATCGTTTGCAGACTTTTCCAGCTGGTTCTAAATGATGCATTATTGTAAGTAAATAACTTACATTACCATCTACTGGCTGACTCGTAAAGACGCTTTAAGAAATAGAGAGACTAATTAGACAGAAATGCGGGCTAACAAATATGATTTGTATGATGTGATGAGACGAACAAGCTGTTTTCTTGGGTGGATTGCCTTATGTATAAGAAAACTAAAAAAAGTAAAATTCCCAATGTGCAAGCGGATAGACCTGATCTCAAGAAGAGAAGTATGTTAATGAGGTGATCCAGAAAGCCAAAGCAAATAGTGACTGAAAAAAAAGCCAAGAAAATTAATATAAGGAAAATCAGTGAGTGAGTGATTAATTGCCCACATCGTGTAGTTGTTGCCATCTGTTATTTACGAAACAATTACGAACATTTGGAAATTCACGTTTGGGGCGTTTGCACCGCCCTAGCAGAGACACGAAAACGACCTGTCTCGTTGTCTCGAGAAACAAGGAAGACGGAGCGGCACGCCTGTTTTATTTACATGAAGGGCTTTGTCTCGTCGTTTTTGACGACGGAAATCGGTCGTAAATTATAGGGTGACGCGGAATCACGTGGACGCGGCGTTGTTATGTTCGCCCATACGCGCCGCTGACGCAGCACAATAAACTCACGCATGGCACCACGCGGCACATTGTTCGGCGTCCGCAACGGGGCGCAAACCGTGGACACTGTGGAAGAATAAGTCCCAGTTTACATAAAAACAGGGAGACGGAGAAAAATGTTCAGTTTCCTTCACTCAGGCACTCAGACGGCACGCTAGGAAATACAATATATGTTGGCCATTATAGAGACAGGACGTCACAGGCAGCAATCACCAAATTGTTTTCATCTAACGCTGGCACGATAAGCGAGTCGCATACTATTAAATATGTGCTGAGGGCGATACGATGCTTTCGTATTGCTGATACTGGATACGCCCAAGTGGAAATGTTTCGTCATTGCCTTCTTCCGTCTTGTACACGAATGTCAGGTATTTAACTTTACGTGGAAAAAATAGTAGGGAAAGCTTATGGAGAGCATCCGGTATATGTGTAACATATGGGAATGAAATGAAAGGTTGAAATACACCGCCTTTTTAACAGTTATACCGACGCAGGTAACTTCATCCAGTAGAGTTGTTGTTGTTGTTGTTGTGATCTTCAGTCCAGAGACTGGTTTGATACAGCTCTCCATGCTACTCTATCCTGTGCAAGCTTCTTCATCTCCCAGTACCTACTGCAGCCTACATCCTTCTGAATCTGCTTAGTGTATTCACCTCTTGGTCTCCCTCTACGATTTTTACCCTCCATGCTGCTCTCCAATACTAAATTGGCGATCCCTTCATGCCTCAAAACATGTCCTACCAACCGATCCCTTCTTCTAGTCAAGTTGTGCCACAAATTTCTCTTCTCCCCAATCCTATTCAATACCTCCTCATTAGTTATGTGATCTACCCATCTAATCTTCAGCATTCTTCTGTAGCACCACATTTCAAAAGCTTCTATTCTCTTCTTGTCCAGACCACAAAAAATTCTCTTGTCAATTATAGATTGCAGCAATCAGTCACACTTTTTTTATTTTTTGTTTTGCAAATCTAGATTTCTGCTAGAAGCTAGCCATTCTCAATGCTAAGAATACAAGAAGTACACAGTCAGATTATGTTATAAAAAGTTACAAGTAATAGCTTAACTGATACGGTTTGTATATTACATACCACTATTATTTTCGCTCAATGCATGTAAGTCCCTGTTGATCGGGCTTCGCCCACAGTTCATAGAATACTATTGTTTGCGGAAGGCAGGATGTATGGGGAACACATCGGTTGGTTACATGGCGCCATCTACATGAACTACGTATATAAAATTCAAGGAAAGTAAACCACTTCAAATTTGGATGAGAATTACATAAAATGAAACATAAGTAAAATGCTTTACATTGTAGTCCGACTTATTTCATATTTGCCGGCAAGTAATAAAATTTCCATGTTCACTCCTAGTGAGTTCGTTACTGTTATTAAAGCATCTAAATTACGTCAGATGGATAAAACTTTTTAAATTTTTAAAAAATGAATAAGACACAAGAAGACACTTGCTGTATACACCTATTAGTTGATATGGCTTAAATATTTTAATCTTTATATTATATCTCCCTTTATTAAAACATAATATGCATATTGTCCATCATATTTACTAAATAGTTCATAGATGGCGCCAAATGTCAGTCAGATGCATGGTTGGGCAATTTGGCTATTCCACTATAGATATGGAGGGTACTAACCTCATTATCCCTTAAAACCTATTTTCCTTGTAAATGCAAAACAACCAATATAATGAACTGCTGTTAATAATACTGTATATGCATCTGAGCTAACGTATCATGGAAGAAGTTCTGTTGGTCCAAAATTATAATCATCGTAGTTGTACAGTATTATGCAGATAGCTGCTACATATTGACAAGACGGCAGGTGTGACTTCGTTCCTCCTGGGTCAAATCCTACACTGTTTACCAGCAACAAATCTTCAAACAAATGCCAGAACCGTGCGTTTTTCATAACAACCTGTTTAATTATCAAGTTCTTACGAAAAAATTACAGTTCTGGGAACTGTGGGTGAAGCCTGATCAACAGGGACTTACATGCTTTGAGCGAAAATAATAGTGGTATGTAATATACAAACCATATGAGTTAAGCCATTACTTGTAATTTTTACATCATCTGACTATGTACTTCTTGTATTCTTAGCATTGAGAATGGCTAGCTTCTGGCCGAAATCTAGATCTGCGTAATAAAATTTAAAAAGAACCCTAATATACAGGGTGTAAATTTTAAGTTGACAAACCAAAATAACTCGCAAAATAAGCTTCACACGCAAAAATGTGTAGAATCCAAAGCTGATTATTTTCGAGGGGGACTTCTGCTGGTGCTAAAATTAGCCCGCCGCCCAAGCCCCCTGGATGTGGGGCGGGAGGCAACTTTAAAATTTCAAATGGGAACCCACATTTTTTATTGCAGAATCAGATTATACATAAGAAACTACGTACATTTTGTCTTAAACATTTGTTTTGATTCTTGGTAGTTGGCGCTGTAATTCAAGAAAATCCATGTTCTCATTTTTGCATGGAAAATGGTTACGATTAAAAAAAATAGTTATTTACTTCGTAAATTTTGATTCGCTAGAACTAAAACTCTCCCTCTCTCCCCATAGGGGGGGGGGGGGGGGAGGGGTTTGAGAGAGAGGAATTAGAGTTTTACAAATGTTGACCCAAATATAAATTTTTTCCTCAGATTCGGATAAGTTTTGTTTGTTTTGTGGTCATGAGGCTACACAACTTTTAATTATCAAACAAATCATCTCATTAGCTAACTAACTAATCAAAGATCCTTCTTACTAACGAGTGAATTGATTAACTAAGAAACTAACAACTGAATTAGACCCAGGAAATTAACGGTATTATAGTACGTGACAGACGGCGGTTTTGGCCGTGGCTGAACATTCCGTGTAAAGCTGAACATGTAATAATATTCGCAGACACGTAGGTTTCCGCTGTAGCGAAGAGCTACCACGCCCGTTTGTTCAGGGAAGGCGTTGAATTTCATAAACATGACAATAGTTTTAGCAAATGAGAAGAAAATTTCAAGATTACTGGATTCTGGATTCCCGCGCTCAGCGAACAACCTTCAAATTAACAACGGGAGGGCTGCAGCAATAACGCCTCGGGCTCGACTCCATTCCATCATACGTAATGGAGGGTGAATCTTTGAGAGTGCCGGTCACTCGTGCTAATGATACGACAGAGAAATTACTAGACAAACGTAGGCCGAAGATACCGAGACGACAGCCACAGACAATAAAACGAGTGGCCGCGGAAGCTTCAGCAAATTTGTATTTGTCCATCCCTCATACAACCTGAAAATTCGGTGTCTACAACCATCTTAGAGGTTGTCTCTGGTGTCGGCACGCACGATCTGATCATTATCAAATGTGCTGAATGTGATCAACTTTCAGTCAGACGGTTAGTACTAGGTCTGAAGTCATACCTGCCGCATTGTATCCGAAACTATTCCCTTCGCGTTGCAGACTGGAGCGCTCTCTCTCCAACACTGCTGCTATTTAATGTCGTTAGTTATAGGGTGTATGATGCAGGTGCTTCTGTCCTACAGAAAGGACCCCTGTGTGTTCCTGAATCTTCATCACAATAGACGTTTCCACCTGCCTCAATACTGGTTCTCGTAAAGCTTAGGGGGTAAGACGCTGTAATCGAAATAAGGAAATTTAGAGTTTAGCGTCCGTCGACGGCTAGGGCATTAGCGACAGAGAACAAGCTTGGACGGGGGAGGAAAATAGGACCTATCCGTTTCGAAGGAACCATGTCGGCAGGTGCCTTAAGCGATTTGGAAACAACCATAAAAAAACGTAAATCTGGATGGCCAGACGCGTATTTGAACCGGTGTTCCCAATGCGACTCCGGTGCCTTACAACTGCGTCATCTTGTTCAGTCGCTGTACACGATATCGATTTCTAGGATAAGATGCAATGGTTTGGATACTAGCAATTTAGTCTGCAGGTGCCACAGATTTCTTTCTCATAGAATCTAACTATATGTGACCTCTATTCGTGGAATTCATATGAAACTCTATCAGGTGCCTCCGTTGCTAACACTAAGACAGTAAGCCCACTTATCAATATATAGAATTCGTATCTAGAGGCGAGCAATCAAGCACACAACTGTGGTATTTCTGCATCTTCATCTACATACATACTCTGTAAACTACAGTGAAGTGCATGGCATGGCAAAAGATACTTAGCAATGGTACCTTACGTTAGGGTTTCTTCCCGTTACAAACGCCTATGGAGCACAGAAAGAACGACCTTAAATTACTTGTGCGTGTTGTAGTTATTCTAATCTTGCCTTTATTGACCCTACAAAAGTGGTACGTAAGGGGCTGGTGAATATTCCTTACACTAGTTTCGGTTATAAAATAAAGGGACTAATGCTGTCACTGAGTACGTAAGCATGCGCCAAAAATGAACGACCACTAGCTGTAAAGCGTGAAGCCTTCTCAGTCGGATGGGGCCTCACTCGTGTCTATAGACAAATGAGTGTAGCCGTGGCCTTTTTTAGTTTAAGAGCTGTTTTTTTTTTTTTTTTTTTTGCCGGAAAAATGAGAAGCGTAATAACAGAGCAAGGAAATGTTGTGAATTTTCACATGAAACTTCCAAAAACTTCTACTGAAGCATACCTTTTACTGAAAGAAGTGTATGGTGATGACTGTTTGTCACTTCATGCGTAGTTAAAGCGTTTCCAAGATGGCCGAAAAGACGTTGAAGATGATTCACGTCCGGGACGCCCTTTAACATCAAAAACGGATGAAAATATCTAAATAGTAGGAGATCTCGTTCGACCTGACTGTCGTCTGAAAATTCGATAGATTACTGAAACTGTAAGAACTGAGAGAAATTGCGGATGACAAATTTTGCGTAACCAGTTTAACATGAGAAAAGTGCGTGCAAAACAGATTTCGAAAACTATCACGAACGAGCAAAAAGAAGCTCGTGAACATGTTTGTAGTGATTGAATACCACTGAAAATGGTCCTAATTTCTCGAAAAAACTGATAACATGTGACGAATCTTGATTTTTCACTTATGATCCAGAAACTAAATGCCAGTCCGTGCGGTGGAAGGGCCTAACTTCACCGAGAGCGAATAAAGCTCGAATGAGCAACTCTAGATTCAAAGCTATGATAATTTTTGTGAAACTATTAACTAACATTCCGACCTTTAGGTTCTTGCTCAACTCTGTGAGAAAATAAGTAGAAAACAACCCGAATGACTGATGAATCACTCACGGGTTCTGCATCAAAACAAGGCACCGTCTGATACCGCATCGCCTGTTATGAGGTTTCTAGCGATGTACAGCATCCCAGTGTTAGGCTACCAACATTATTCACCTGACCTAGCCCTATGTTACTTTTACGTATTCCCCAAGGTCGAATCTGCATTAAAAGGAACAAGATTTCAGTCCGTTGAAGCAGTGAAAGGATAAGCGGCACGCATCATCAAGGAGATACCAGAGAAACGCATCCAGCACTGTCTCTATTCGTGGAAAAATCGCATGAGATAAAGGAGAGGAGTGTATGTTTTTGAAATAAAACGTGTCACAGCAATAGTGCCGTTATTTCACAGCCACACCTCGCATAATTCTGGTTCTTGAACTTTGAAAGTAGGCCTTCGCGGAATAATAATTTTTTCTGCATTTCCGTGAAGTTCTCCCATGAGTTAAGCAAATTTGAGATCATTCGTGATGCCTTTCTTTTTATACATTCAGTATCTACTGTTGGTCCATTTGGTAGCAGTTGCAGACGCTTCAGCAACATTTTAATACAGGATGCACAATTTATTTTGTACGCAGTCTCGTTTGCGCACTGATTGAATTTTCCAATATCCTACAGATACCTGCTTTAGATGCGACTCAGCCTATGTGATCGTTCCGTTTCATATCCCTACAAATGTTACACCAGGTGTTAGTATGAGCTGACTGATTGGAACTATGACTCACTGATGTAGTCATGAAACACTACCTTTCTGTCTTTTGCGGAGTACATAATTTTACATTTCTGAACATCTAAAAAAGGTCTGATAGGACTTTTGTGCAGTTTCATGCAGGTAGTAATTCGTTATATGTAACTGTATCATTTGCAAAAAAGTCTAAAGCCATTGTTAATAGTGACTTCCATGTCATGTCGACGTGGACAACAAGGGCCCCAAAACACTTCCCAGGGACATGCCTGAAGTAACTTCTCTTTATCGTTTCCCCAAGTCGATTCAGTTAAATGCTGAGATGGTCACTCGACGAAAACCTCTGTGGATTACTGTACACATTTTCGTCCAGTTCCTCTAGTTCTTCACTTCTAATGACCCGAGTGCGTGGAAGATGGTGATCTCTAACATAGCAAACATTTTGACTGTTTTCTGGGAACAGCCAGCAAGGAAAGCTTCGAAAACCGATATCGATAGACTGGGTAAAACAAATGCACTCGCAAATGGTGTTATCACAGCGTGACCTTACCTGACATAGACAAACAATTCGGATAGCGTAACAACAAAGGAAAACAGGAAACACTGCGACAGGATCGCTTGTTGTCATCGGTATCTACGTTTCAGAGTAGGCTATTTCGAGCGATGAACGAATTGTTGGAAGTAAATGCTGTGGATGCAAAAGTTTACCGTAAATACCTGGTAAACGAAGTAAAAATTTCATTAAAATTTAATAGGATGTATCATAATTAATAGTGTAAACGCATACAGTTGAAAGTACACAATATTGGAAACAAAAAAAGTCTAGTGAAACAAATCTTTTCTCCTACAAGCTTCTTGCTCTCGATATTTTGGGTGGAGGTAGTATGGACCAAAAAAAGAAAAAACTGCTAGTAAATATGGGCTCTAAAACGCATATCTTACGAGCTGTGGGCACTTCTTCACTAGAGGAGACGTGTTTCGCAGCAGACGAAGATGAACAAGTGCTCATAGTTATTAAGGTATCAATTTTACAGCCCACGTTTACTAGACTTTTTCGCACCTAGTATCATGCACTTTCAACTGTATGCGTTTAGCCCATTAATTTTTGATACATCATGTGTAAGTTTCCAATCGATGACATTGAAAAATGGCAAAGGGTTGAGTCTTATGTTTCCCGCCGGCATAATTCATATACTTCACTGATTTAATTCCGCTGGTTCTTTCCACCTTTTTTGGAGATGCCAAAACAAAATGTACGGAAGGGGGGTTGGTGTGGGTGGGGGAGGGGATGGAGGAGTATGGGGAGAACAAAAACGTGTTTCCAGTGGACGGAGGAGAAGGAAAGGTAGTGCCGACATCTTTTGTTTGCTGCATCCTCGATTATAAACTGGACTGCATCGTTTAACCAACCGCCACACGTGTAGAAGGTTCAGTTAGATTGCACAAGCTCAACGGTGTCTACCGCACTCCAGTGTTTTGAAAATGCTTCCCTTCCCGTTCTAGCGAACAAGGAAAGATTACAAGGGCCCAGACTTGGTTATTAGGGTGGATAAAATCCGTTGTCGCTTACTTTGTGGCCAAAAGTGTCCTGAACTTGAAGTCGTCTTACAAAAGGGATTGTCGAAATGGAGGCATTTTTTCCCAAAAACCTCTCTCTCAATAGTTTTAGTATGCGGATGTACTGGTGCTGATAACTGTGGTATTTTGGAACAACTAATTCACGATTATATCTTTCTTTCAAACCAGCAGCGGCGTCACGATTGTACTTTTTCCAGCTTAGTAACGAAGCAATGCTACACTGGCTACTTTGTAGCAAAGTTTATGGCTCATACCCATATAATCACTTTTTTTGTTTGGGGGTGGGGGGGAGGGGACGGGCTGCAAAAGAATATGGTTACAGATGAATCTTCCGGATTGTATTTTGGTGATCCATGAAACTTTTCTGTTTTTGGCGTTTCTTCTAAAGCTGCTCTGGACATTTTTAGTGGTGCTCCTGATTCCGAGAGTCTTGACAGCTGTTGGTAAGACGTAGGCGGCTATCTATGGCATACATGACGACAAAGCACAATGCTGGTGATGGCGAAAGTGTTTCGGAGCACACCGTACAGTGCACATTATTGAAAATTGGACTCTGTATCAGAGGATCCCATTTCAGTTAGCAACATTGTCAGTTACGATAGCTGTGGGCACAAAATCGTCGAGACTAGACCATGGGCCAATGCTGGTAAGAATCAGGTACCTTGTTAAACCAGGACGATAGTCGCATCCGCAAACACGCTAATCCACGTGAACGGTTGCTCCATGGATGTACCGCGCCATGGTCAGAGGCAGTTAGCAGTATTCTCATACGGAGGACATTCACCTGGATTTCCACGGGACCTGTGGTAGTGTTCGAAGGCATCGTGAGGGCAGCGGTCTCCGTGAAGGTTACTGCGGACCATCTGCATCCCTTCACGCTTAATGTCTTCCCCTACGGCGATGGCAATCTCCAGTACCATAGCTATCCGTGTCACAAGGTCAGAATCGCGCAACAGTGTTTTGGACAGCATGATATCGAACTCATGTTGATGTGTCGGCTATCAAATTTGCCCAGTCAGAACACGATGGAAAACATTCAGATTGGTTCAAATGGTTCAAATGGCTCTGAGCACTATGGGACTTAACATCTATGGTCATCAGTCCCCTAGAACTTACAACTACTTAAACCTAACTAACCTAAGGACAGCACACAACACCCAGTCATCACGAGGCAGAGAAAATCCCTGACCCCGCCGGGAATCGAACCCGGGAACCCGAGCGCGGGAAGCGAGAACGCTACCGCACGACCACGAGCTGCGGACAAACATTCAGATTCCCGTCGGTTGCCAGGTCTGCACTCACAAACCACCGACCGCTAATTTACAGATCTTGCGTTACCCGTGTTGCCACATACCTCCAGAAACTTACCAACTACCTGTTGAAACAACGACACCCAGAATCGCTACTGTACTGCTTACCAAAGGTAGACAAACATCGTTAAACTGGTAGTAATATTTTCAAACAACTCATAGGAATTCAGTCAGGTAATGTTTACAGCGACCGCCGATATTTCGGCGGGAGTACATCCCGCCAATTTCAAGGCAGTTTGTTTGAAAATAGTATACGCCAGGAGAAACTCAGGTCTCACAGGTGGTCATAATTTTTTAGCACGTCAGTATAGTTCACTGTCCGCCTCGATAGCTGAGTGGTCAGTGTGACCGAATGATATGCAAAGGGGCCCGGGTTCGATTCCCGGCTGGGTCGGAGATTTTCTCCGCTCAGGGACTGCGTGTTATGTTGTCTTCATCAACATTTCATCTTCATCGACACCCAAGTCGCCGAAGTGGCGTCACCTAAAAAGACTTGCACCAGGCGACCGGTCTACCCGACGGGAGGCCCTAGTGCCCCTTAGTGTAGTTCACTTCACTACGAGGCACCAACACGATGAATACTTCTGCCCAAATGCCTCTCCGTGAACTGCGGAACACATGACCGTACTGTATGGTCTAGAATATAATGACAATTTGGAAGTACACAAATCGGACTTCTCATCAACGAGATCTTACAATGAGGTGACAAAAGTCATTGGATAGTGATATGCACATATACAGATGGCGATAGGAACGCATACACAGGGTATAAAAGGACAGTGCATTGGCGGAGCTGCCATTTGTACTCAGGTGATTCATGTGGAAAGGTTTCCGACGTGATCATGTCCGCACGACGAGGATTAAAAGACTCTGAACGCGGAATGGTAGTTCCAGCTAGGCGCATGGGACATTCCATTTCGAAATCCGTTATGGAATTTGATATTCCGAGATCAACAATGTCAATAGGGTGCCGATAATACCAAATTTCAGGCATTACCTCTCACCACAGACAGCACAATGGTCGATGGCCTTCACTTAACGACCGAGAACGGTACCGTTTGATTTGTCAGCCTGACAGACAGGCAACACTGTGTGTAATTACCGCAGATATGACTGTGGGACATACGACGATCGTATGCGTTAGGACAGTGCGGAAAATTTTGGCTTGATGGGCTATGGCAGTAGACGACCGATGCGAGTGCCTTTGCTAACAGCACGACATCGCCTGCAGCGCCTCTCCTGCCTAGTGACTATATCGGTTGGCTCCTAGACATCTAGAAAACCGCGGCCTGGTCAGATGAGTCCCAATTTCAGTTGGTTAGAGGTGATGGTAGAGTTCGAGTGTGGCGCGGACCCCACGAAGCCATGGAACAGATTGTCAACAATGCACCGTACGAGCTTGTGGTGGCTGCATAATGGTGTGGGCTTCATCTACATGGAATGTACTGGGTCCTCTGGACCGACTGAACCGATCATTGACTGGAAACGGTTATGGTCGGCAACTTGGATACCATTTGAAGCCATTCATGTACTTCATGTTCCCAAACAACAGTGCCATGCCGCAGGGCTACAGTTGTTCGGAAAAAGTTTGAAGAAATTCTGGACATTTCGAGCGTATGATCTGGCCACTCACATCGCCTGACATGAATGCCATCGAACATTTATGAGACATAATCGAGAGGTCAGTTCGTGCACAACATACTGCACGGGCAACACTTTCGCAATTATGGGCGGCTATAGAGGCAGTATGACTCAGTATTTCTGCACGGACTTTCAACGACTTTTGAATCCATGCCTCTTTGAGTTGCTGCACCACGCCAGGAAACACGAGGTCCGACACGATGTTAGGAGATATCCCATTAGTTTCGTCACCTTAGTGTTCAACTGGCTCTGGGCACTATGGGACTTAACATCTTAGGTCATCAGTCCCCTAGAACTTATAACTACTTAAACCTAACTAACCTAAGGACATCACACACATCCATGCCCGAGGCAGGATTCGAACCTGCGACCGTAGCAGTCCCACGGTTCCGGACTGCAGCGCATAGAACCGCACGGCCACCGCGGCCGGCCACCTTAGTGTATTTCCTAAGAGAAGCCTCTCAGCTTTCACTTCCCTAGCGTTTATTGCGTCGTACGGTATTTAATGATTTGGTAAATTAATTTATTTTTAACATTTTGGTCGTATGCGCTTCCACTCTTCACAGTGGCCGGTGAAGACCGTGAAGTAGTGTGCGCCATGTATCTGTTAATCGCATTAGCTTTGTTTTGTGTGTTATCCTATTTTAACTGTCTATGTACCGTATTTTCTGTAGCAGATATTGGGGACTAGCCAAGAATTTACCCAAAAGATCGTGGAAAACATCCTTAGACTAACATTTATGTTGCCCAGTGTTCCGGAATAACATCTGTTAATGTGCCCCGCTGTTTCGATCCACGTCATGTTATCCTAACCGTCTCAGAAGCTAGCGCGCTTCGCGTTACACTATACGACCAGGTCCTGAGACACATCTCTCAGCGAAGTTTAAATACGTTCATCATCTAACTGCTGTTTAGATATCATAAGGGAATATGGTACGCTAGTTACATCCAGTTGGATTATTTCGTTACAGCTAAACCGGATGTAAATAACATGCTTTATTCCTTGATGATGGCCTAAGCCTGAGCACAGATCAGATAATCATTAATTTAACCGAAGCCGTGATGTGTGTCTTTAGAAATAAGATGACGTTCACGAAATTTATACGAGTTGCGGAGTGCCATGCATCAATTACTTGATATGTCAGATAGCGGGATGGGTGGCATTATTACCATTGTCTAGGTGAACGAGCACTTAGCTGTGACAGGGAATGAAGTTACCGACGTTTTTGCAATGGATACAGTTCGCAGTGTTAAAAAGAAGTGTGGCCAGGTTCCTCGGGTAGAGCTACTCCAGCATTTGCGACTGCATGAAATGCAGGTGGTGACGGAATGTGACGGGACTTAGTTACGAGAAAGGATAACGAGAGGACACGTAGGAAGTGTGTGCAATGAAATAGTCATTGTTAGCCGCCATATTGTATAATTTGTGTTTTTTGAGATTCACAAGCGATATGTACCGTTAATGTTAAATTACCAACGCACAAATTACAGTTTGTTGCATTTGAAAGGTAAATGTGCATATTTATATTTGATCAAAGAATTCTGTGATGAACTGTTGTGTACTACAAGCTTGTGTAGGACTTTTGGTGGTCGATGTTTTCTGTAGAACCTGCTTCAATAACACGGTCAAAAGCTTAGAGAAACTTTTCTCTGCTAAAAGGAACTCATTTCACTCGCAGACAATCATCGAATGACCAAATGCGAATGGCAGTGTTCCAGTTCGAAAGGATCGTGTAGAAGTTTTCTTCTCTTACATTTCAAGAATTTTGCAGCCAACTGTCGGAGTCGGCAGCTGCTTCTACACCGCGAGAATAACTTGGCTACGTGTACGAAATTACGTATGCTGTGGGGGCAGGCGACGCCGAACAAAATATTGTCCTTCACAGATATACAAACAGAGACACTACACACACTAGTCCAATAACAACGAGTTTAATATTACCAGCTCAAAACCTTAATTTCTTCTTTTGAGCAGTAATATTATATTCCCTACACATAGTCATGGAGCTAGGTGGACTGCTGGTAGCACTTTGGAACTCACGAGTGATACCCTTCGCTGATTTCATATGATGTTTTACAGTGGTCTTCCGCAACGCTCGACGGTTCCTGGCCGTTACTACATGACGTCTGCCGAGTCTTGGTTGAGTTGTGGTTGATCCTCCGCGTTTCAGCTTCACAGTCGCGTCGCCAACAGTCGACTTTGGCATCTTTTGAAGCGTTAAAAAGTCCCTGATGGATCTGCTACTCAGGTGATACACAATGACATCGTCTAATGAGTATCCTCATACGGTAGTCACTGAACTGTCCAGACCGACCCATTCTGCTCTTACTGCTTCTCTATTCACAATACTTTTCCGATCTCCTTGTATACTGGCAAGTCCGCCTCTCGTGACCTCTTGTGGTCATTTTCGCGTTACATAGGGGTGTCCGGATACGTTTGATAAGATAAGTTAGTTGAAGGTCATTTTTGTCGACAATTTGTGTGTGAAATCTTATGGGACTTAACTGCTAAGGTCATCAGTCCCTAAGCTTACACACTACTTAACCTAAATTAACCTAAGGACAATCACACACACCCATGCCCGAGGGAGGACTCGAACCTCCGCCGAGTTGAAGTTCATGACTGATTCCAGTAATTGATTACCGGTCGTGCAATCAAACGATATTGAATCTTTTAGTTTTTTACGCTAATTCATTACATTTATTTATGTTTAGGGCTAACTGTACAGTAGACATGCATCATCTGCAAGTTTCTCTGTATTTCGTAACAAGTTTCTAAAGCTGTGACCTGAACACAACTACATCAGCCACGAATACCTACGTAGTGTTACAGTGAGAGAGAGAGAGAGAGAGAGAGAGAGAGAGTTTGTGTGTGTGTGTGTGTGTGTGTGTGTGTGTTTGTGTGTGTGAGAGAGAGAGATTATATGTGTGTGTAGGTATTGTATGGTGAACAACTAAACAGCGAGCCTATCACACTATCCTGAGGTGTGCCAATCGCAACGGCCGATGTGGCCGAGCGGTTCTAGGCGCTTCAGTCTGGATCCGCGCGACCGCTACGGTCGCAAGTTCGAATCCTGCCTCGGGCATGGATGTGTGTGTTGTCCTTAGGTTAGTTAGGTTTAAGTAGTTCTAAGTTCTAGGGGACTTATGACCACAGATGTTAAGTCCCATAGTGCTCAGAGCCATTTGAACCATTTTATGCCAAGCACCTTTGCTTCTAAAGGCGTTCCGCCGTTAAGGACAACACTGGACACCAGAGATGGAATAAAACATCCAGCCGTATGCAGGATATGATACTGGAACATGTTCGGAGCAAATGGAGGCGACAGGTAATCTATTGGCTATGGGTGCATTCAAACGCTGGCATACGCTATAATGAGGAAGTTTGACGTATAAGCAAAGCAAGTTGGGTCTGTAGGAAATGTCTTCGATTTGAAATTGCCGTATATGGACTACTTACATCTCGTACGGAGGACAGAAGGTCAATCTATACGTTTTATAATAGTAGTCTTTGATGTTTTTTAGAAAGAATTTTTCATTGTAGTCAATGCTTACATCGAACTCAGCTTACTGTTTGCATCTGACAAGGGACAAAGAAATTATCTAAAGAGTACAAAGTTTGCGTATTGAAAGACCTTGCGAAGGTAGTGTTTCCTATTAAGCAATGTAAATTGAAGGTACACACAGAAATAAGCATCTTCCTTGCTTGAAACGCAAGCTGGACAAAACTGTACTTATTAATAGCAAGGATAAAGGATAGAAATATAATTTAGTATGTTATACTATGGCCGACGGCCTTGCCGCAGTGGTGACACCGGCTCCCTCAGATCACCGAAGTTAAGCGCTGTCGGGCTTGGCTAGCACTTGGATGGGTCACCACCCGGGTCTGTCAAGTGCTGTTGGCAAGCGAGGTGTACTCAGTCCTTCTGAGGCTAATTGAGGAGCTACTTGATTGACGAGTAGCGGCACCGGTCACGAAAACTGACAACGGCCGGGAGAGCGGCGGTGCTGACCACACGCCCCTCCGTATCCGCATTCGGTGACGTCTGTCTGAGGATGACACGGCGGCCGGTCGGTACCGCTGGATCCTCAAGGTTTGTTCAGACGGTGTTTGTGTTTTGTACATTATGTTATGGGTAGCACGAATGAAATTATGTGTATGAATGGATACTGCTTTTGTTACCGACCCAGGATATTTACTTAAAAACGAGTCCAACAACCCTACTGCCAAATATTGCTTTTAGTCAATATTTACACAGTTCTTCCAGTTAACTGCATTGCAGAATACTGATGTTGCAGCAACACTAACTCTGTTCATGATACGTAAGTTATAACTGGTGTCGACAAAGGACGATGGTTGTGTCGAAAGTGTGTTTAGGACTGGTGAGGAGGAGTACAAAAGAAAGGTTCACATACCTTGAAACAATGAACTAAATACGCAAAATAAGGACAGGCACATTAAACAATTTATGATCCGAGCATCTGAATGTGAGTGATTATCCAGTCAAATCTATATACCCGTTTTAAATAAAGAACAATAAAACAAAAGTGACTAGTTGCAACCGACTTTGTTCCACACAGACCTAGACTTAAAGAAAAAGAAATAAATGATGTGGAAGATTATTTTGTCAGTGTGTTTCCATTTAAGAAGGTGACAGAGTGGACAAATGGTGAAAATTGGGCTCCGTGACGAATCATTAGAGGTGCAGTGTAGCACTTTTGTCAGCTGGTAATCAAGAAACAGTTACACGGAATATTTTCTGAGGAATACGACCAACGGCAAGAACTGTTGACGATACTGACGATCTATGGTGTATCTTCAGCACAAATCAAAGGACATTACGTATACAAAAGACAGGAAAGAAGATTGGGGTTTAACTTTCCGCCGACGACGAGGATATTAGAGAGGTAGCATAGGTTCGGATAGTGGAAGGAAATCGACGATGTCCTTGTTAAAGGAATCATCCTGGCATCTGCCTTGAGCGTTTTAGGAAAACCACAGGAAACCTCAGTCTGTATGGCCAACGGGGATTTGAACTGCTGTTCTCCTGAATGTGAGTTCTTGTCTTAAATTGCGTCAGCTCGTTCGGTAGGTATACGCCAAGAAAACTTAATTTAACTGCTAGGTAACGATCCTTTTGTCTACAGGTAGAGAGCGTGTTGAAAAGTAATGGCTCAGAACTTTTTATGTGAAAACTATCAAAGCTTTTCTTAGTAAAACAAACTTCATTAGCATTCTACATCTTTTCTTCTCAAAATAGTCACAAACACAACGAGCACATTTCCCTCTACGATAGACCAGTTTGTTGATACCGTCACTGTAGATTGTTTGACACTGTTGACGGAGCTACTACCTGACCTCTGCTTGCACGGCTTCATCACTCTCAAAGTGAAGTCCTAGAAGACATTCTTTAAATTTGAGGAAAGATGAAAATCGGATGAGGCCAAGTCGGGACTGTATGAAGGATGATAGATGACAGTGAATCCGAGGCATCGGATTGTTGCAGTTGTGCACGGACATTGTCATGTGTGTGGAAGAATTCAAATTTGTGCTTTCAATTTGCTGACGATCTCTCACGCACCGACATAGTTACGTTACACACCGCCACGTTACACGCTAAAATTCGGAGCCCTCTAGCGGCAGAGTTTGCAACTTGCGGCAACGAAGCGGGAAAGTCGACTGAGTAGGATGGATGGTGGTGGTGGTGGTGGTTAGTGTTTAACGTCCCGTCGACAACGAGGTCATTAGAGACGGAGCGCAAGCTCGGGTTAGGGAAGGATTGGGAAGGAAATCGGCCGTGCCCTTTCAAAGGAACCATCCCGGCATTTGCCTGAAACGATTTAGGGAAATCACGTAAAACCTAAATCAGGATGGCCGGAGACGGGATTGAACCGTCATCCTCCCGAATGCGAGTCCAGTGTGCTAACCACTGCGCCACCTCGCTCGGTAGGATGGATGCATGTTCCGTAATACTTCAACTGATATTGAGAACAGTATAAACAATTCGTACGCATTATTCTTCAGCGCTCATTCGTAAATTCAGTTGTTAATTTTTAGGAAAGGCAAAGCGACTTAAAAAGTATTTCCACTTGGTGCACTTTTTAAATCACGACGAATGCATCATAATTGCCACAGACTGAGAGTAATCTATTACAACATTAGTGGCAAACTTCTGAAGTTTGTCGTATCACTTGAACACCTAATTGTAATGAAATGCAATGAACGCGTGAAGCCAGTAGCAAGGAACGCAAATGGAAGACTGATTTGTTCGGAGAGTTGTGGAAAAATATTGTGATTGCAAAACGCTTGTACAATTTATTCTAAAGTGCCTGCTCTTTTCCTCAAGTGACAACCCTTTCTGTCTCTGTGTTTTTGCAGGTTAAGCGCGCTGCACTGTTCGTGCTCTTCCTAACTTGTGGTTTTCGTTTGCCTGGCGTTTTTTGGTCGTCGTCTCTTTTGTTAGAGGTGGCTTCTTTGTGTACTGTTACGGGAGCAGTCTACTCTCGTACCACCACGGCCTAACTAGTGGTCTCACATCTGAGAATGTGGTATTCCAGGTTGGAAATTATTTTCTGAGTCTTGTCAAACGGTGACATGTTCAAAGACGTGACTGCAATAAAATTACAAGCTTTATAACTTATGCAGCAACGACCTACAAATGTGGTTTAAGAAAGTTTATTGAACTCAAACCATTACCGGTTTCGGATTTTTACAAATCCACACTCAGATGGCATCTTACAGTTTTCCTTCCTTTTCTGCTGGGGGCCTCGTTCTGTGTTCGTCACTGGTGTATTGCACTAAGAGAAACAAAAGGTTTTTCGTTCACAATACGGTAAAGTTGTGAGAGATGTTTGTCATTTTGACCTTCATAGAATTACTTGTACATAATATTTCTGTATGTGATCCCTATCAATGAATAGAATACCATATTAAAATTTAATTTACATAAATTTATTTCTCTGTTCGACTTTTAAATTATTTTCATCGTTCTACCAAAGACATATTTTCTGAACCCATACACTCTGTATGGCATCTGTAACTTAAAGTCTTTCGACTCTAACATCCTTGAAACAGGTATTTTTGCTGCAAGTGTGAAATTGGGCTACATTTTGCAAACGTTGAGTGTGTGCTGCCATAAAATATAAAAAAAGTATATGTTGCAGTAGTTTATAGGAAATTAAACAGCCTTGCATAGAGCAGATGCAAAAATGTATTTGAGAATAGTGAAAATCACAAATACAAGACTAATTCATCACAAAGGAACATCCACCACTTAAGTTTTCACCTCATTTCCTGTTTTATTAACTTAAAAGTCATTTCGTGAATGTTTCCGTAAAGTTCAGAATGAACAAAAATCTCCCGTAACTTTAGCGTATAGTGGACGAAAAACGTTTCATGTATGTTAATGCACCACACCAGTAAGGGACAGCAGGAAAGAAAGGAAAGCTGCAAGATACAACGTGAATATAGATTTGTTGATATCCGAAACTGGTATTGGTTTGAGATAAATAAACTTTTTAAAATCATACCTATGTCTGGTTACTGCTAAAATTATAAACATATTTTCTAATAGCTGCAATGTTTCATACAACCGCTGAGCAGTCGATTTAAGGCGATCCCGCAGTCGCAGACATTCAGTGACGTCATCTAATTCCCATGTCGGAAATTCATGGGATAAGTACAAGTATTCTTCTTTGCAATCCTTGAGCAGACGGACGTTCTTGTCTACTGTGTTCCCGTACACTATGGCAAAATATTCCAGTACTGGTCGGATCAGTGCCGGATACAGCACAGTACCGCACTGTGAAGGCAAATTGGATTCTGGATTGAGAACAATTTAAAGCGTCCACATACAGCCAAGTGCTTTATCTCTGTCATCACGGATGTGCTGTCTCCATGTCAGATGCCTGTACCAGCTAGATACTTTGTAGTGCGCGATCGTGGGATGGAGCCTCCCACGATCCGCACTGGCTGGAGATCCACAGACACTCCACATGCGTCATTACTACGGCCTGGCCGCGACGCATCACGTCGACTTTAATACCTCGCGTGTATTGTGCGGTGTCGTCCGCATATAAAGGTAAATGTCTGACTTTGGGACGTATGAAGTATACAAATAGCACAACAAGGTGCGCAGTACGGACCCCTGCGGTATCCGCAGCCATAAGCGAAGAAAAATATCCATTATTGTGCCGAAACTTGCCTCGGACAATATTCCGTCGGAAACAGTAGCAGGCAGAAAGTGAGGAATACATGTTGAAGAAACAGTAGCGATTGTAAATTAACTGTCCGCAGCCCGTGGTCGTGCGGTAGCGTTCTCCCTTCCCGCGCCCGGGTTCCCGGGTTCGATTCCCGGCGGGGTCAGGGATTTTCTCTGCCTCGTGATGACTGGGTGTTGTGTGCTTTCCTTACGTTAGTTAGGTTTAAGTAGTTCTAAGTTCTAGGGGACTGATGACCATAGATGTTAAGTGCCATAGTGCTCAGAGCCATTTTTTTTGTAAATGAACACTTACCAAGCGGCAACTTTCAAACGAGGAACGAACTGACAATCGGCGTACGTGGGTAAAGCAATTTAGATTTTGTAGTCTAGGAGAGCGTTTTAGTAAGTGTTCTTATTTTACACAATACGCTGTTGAAGTACGAAGACGGCGAGCAAACTTAATAACAGGTTTCAAATTTTATTTTTGATACAACGCAGTCGATGTTTTAAGAAGAAATGTTAAAAGTAGAGGGCACATAAACTACAGACAGCAGAACAATTTTCAGGAGAATAATCAGTTTACTTTTTTTGCACACCTCCATGCCTGCTGTCAGTCTGAACAGTAAATTGGCTGGGAAATATGTTATTGTGTACTTTTAAAATGGAATGCATCAAACTTTTTTACCTTTTGGACTCACATCGTCGGTCCAGCAAAAGAATTACGGAATGTAACGAGAATAACATTTTAAAGCCATCACATTTGCTGTTCTGATGCTAATATTTTATTTCATTTAGTTTCGAAATAGAAACATGACCTGGAAGACATATTACTACGGAATGAAAGTCATTACATACACAATTTTGTGAAGTCAAATGAGTTAACTTATAATATGGATACTACTGCAACATGTAGGACAAGGTCTGTAATAGGCTATATTTGTCGTACACGAATCAAGATATTAATAAAAAATACTCCTTGATGCAAGTTTACCATGTTCTTACGATCACTTACAAGGCAGAAGTTGTCCATTTTGTACATTAAGGAAGGTATTTTTTAAGGTAAGGTAACCGGTACAAGCCGCGCGGGGAAGCCGCGCGGTGTAGGCGCCTTGCCACGGTTCACTTGGCTTTTCCGTCGGAGGTTCGAGTCCTCCCTCGGGCAAGTGTGTGTGTGTGTGTGTGTGTGTGTGTGTGTGTGTGTGTGTGTATTGTGTGTGTGTGTGTGTGTGTGTGTGTGTGTGTGTGTGTGTGTGTGTGTATTGTCCTTAGTTATATAAGAAGTTTATATAAGCAGTGTGTAAGCCTAAGGACCTATGATCTCAACAGTTTGGTCCCATAGGAATTTACCACAAAAGAAAAATTAACAGCTAAAATTGGATTTATCGCACGGAAACTGGTCTCGCAGTGCTGTTCATCTTGCGTATATTGTAATCAATAAATATTATACAGTGGCATGGGTCAATCCAGTACGGATTACTCCACGATTGCGTAAACTCTGGTGCAAAAGTTTCGTGTTCAATCAGCATTTACAGCACCGCCTGTAGATATTGTGTTTTATACTAAAAGGGAAACAACTTCACGACAAAACTGAGGGATTATTGTCATCTCATTTCGACCGTACACGTTATTTCGCTGTACCAGAACAGTCAACTGGAGTCTTCTCTGGACAAGAATCACCATACGACGCCTACCAGTTACAAATGCTGTACTGACTCTTTCTCAAATATAAAAACAGAGTGAAGGGGAAAGTATTCATTCTGCCTCATAAACGCTTCTCAGTTTCTATTGGCAAAAAGACAAAAGCTGAAGACTTTACACAAAGTATAATCACCGACAGCTGCATTTTATCTAGCGAGTAACAACTATTCGGAGAGTTCGTCTTCTTATGAAATGCTGCGTGTAACGGCTATATCTGTGCACTCATTTTTACATAACGAGCATTATTAGCTACACGTCAGCCGGCCGGTGTGGCCGAATGGTTCTAGGCGCTTCAGTCTGGAACCGCGCTACCGCTACGGTCGCAGGTTCGAATCCTGCCTCGGGCATGGATGTGTGTGATGTCCTTAGGTTAGTTAGGTTTAAGTAGTTCTAAGTTCTATGGGACTGATGACCTCAGATGTTAAGTCCCATAGCGCTCAGAGCCATTTGAGCCAAGCTACACGTCGAATTTCTTCTTCCTCTGTTTAATAGTTCAGGTTATTCTAACGTAAGAAATAGGTCATTTGCACTAAATGCACCTTTACATCGAAGGTAACAGAAATGAATCTGTAAGTCGTTATTCCGCTTCCTAATAAATGCGAGCATATTAGATTGATACCACACTTAGTCGCACGTAATCGTTCCACTGTAGTGAGCTAATAAAGAAAAAAAAACACTTAGTACCAGGATACGAAGGCAACGGTCATCATTTGCAGGTCGTAGTAAGTCGTATTTTCTGCCGCACACAGAAAAGACCCTAACATCAACGAACCCGAAACAACGAGCCGAGTTGCAGACGAAACATAGTGAGACACTGTGAGCAGTGCACTGCAAAAGCAGTGTTTATTCTATCAGCATGGCTGGAGAGTTAGTTCGGAACCTGATTGTAAATACACGACTGCGCTAGCAGGCGGAAACCTGTATCCAGTTGAAGGATTGCTACACGAGAACACTGACAGGTAGGACACGAATATACACTCTATAAAGCTGCAACGGCAATGGACACATTGAAGCTCGCAAACTTGATGACGCCTGTAGTGGTTAATATCCACGAGCTCTAGGTGATGAAATAGCTCTTTGTCTACGGCTCAGAAAAGTGTTGTGCACCATAATTAGGCGTGGTTTTATTATCGTGCTTCACTTAGCGCAAAGATTGCTAGTTTTTCTATTTTTATCTTTTTGATTTTCCTGAGCTATAATGATGTTCTTCTGTAATTGCAATATCGTTAACATGACGGATCACTGCAGCATCTCAATATCCACTGCTTTCTCAGAGCACAGACTGAAATCCTGCGACCACGTTCCTTACTTTACCGCAGCTGGACAGCTGTTCACAAATTTTCAGTTCTGTGTGATACAGTGACCGTTTGTTTCCCTTTCCACATCTATACCATAATGACAACAAAACCGCTACTAGATACAATACTTTTCTCTCTATACGTGTCTGATATCAGTGGGTATTTGTTTCTGCGCGTATCTTATAACCGTCTCTTCTTTTCGGTTTCCACCTTCCACCAATTCTTATCTTGGGAACCTCGTTCTTGCTGTCTTCTGCCTATCCGTCTGCTGGATACACCTCTTTCCGTTCACTATACGGCCATCTAATTAAAACGTTTTTATTAGGTCGCTTTCTTGTGTGTTTGTTCGGTATAAATATAGCAACTGATTTTAGTCGAACTTCTCCATGAGCTAGAGACTTAAAATCTTCGGCGTTGCTCGGTACTGGATGACAATGCAAATTAACTCGCTTTCTTGTCTAATCTATGGCGGAGGGTGCTTTGTCTACCACTGACATTCCCAATGAGTTTGAGCACTGAAACTTTTAACATACCTCAGAACTCGAACACAATGTAATATTAACCAGCTTTCTCGTCTGGTGTGTGGCGGAGAATACTTCGTGCGCCACTGCTATTTTCCCCTTTTCCTGTTACATTTGTGAATGTTCCGTGGAGAGAACGGTTGCTGGTAAGTCCCCAAGTGAGCTCGATTCACTCTAATTTTTGCCTACTGAGGACTTTCCGTGAGATAATCATAGGAAGAAGCAAAGTGTGGGGTTGTAAGATGAAGCAAAACTGAAATATTCCTGAAATTTCTCTCATTGTCTCTGCTGTAATCTCATCGAAATGTTTGAAATTAACTAAAAAATTTGACACACACAAGACTAAAAAAGCAGAAAATAATTACTGAAATAAAAACATTTTGGATACAACACACTTTTTAAACGGACTAAAAACAAAATAATTTCTCCTAGGCCCATACAGATTTCTAGCCTCACATAGATAGTCCTGAAAATTTGTGCTTGTGAATTTTTAACAGCTATGAAAATACTTGTAAAAAACATGGGACGCATGCAATACGTAAACTATGTATAAACAGCTGACTTCCTTACTCATCTTTATGTTTGTCTGACAGCCGTCTTTGAAACAGTCTAGTAAGATTTCACTTCGGCGTAGCGAATGTTCCTTCCCTCAAAGGTAGAAAAAGAAAGAATAGGGTTTAACGCACGCCATCGGCAACCAAGTCATTAGAGATGGCTCACAAGCGCGGACTGATGAAGGATAGGAATGAAATAGGTTGCTCGCTTTTCAAGGAAACCATCCCAGCACTTGCCTCAAGCTGTTCAGGAACACAACGGAAAATTTAAATCTACATGTTCGGACTGGATATGAACCCAGGTCCTTCAGAATGGTCGATGAGGATATTACCAAAGTACCATCTCTCCAGTTTGTCCCTTTTTGTACATAGGGTGGTCAGAAACAGTCTGAAAAGCTTGGAAGGGTGTGGCTGAGAAATAACTGTTAGAAAAAAAATCGATGCGTTGCGCCGTTTCCGAAGTAATTAGCACTGAAGTTACCCAATCAGGCTATTGCACACGCAAATTCAAGCGGCACGCCAGAGACGGTTTCGCTAAACGTGTTCTTCATTTTGTTCCCTAAAACCGAACGAGAGAGCGACACAAAAACTGAACGTTGGACGCTAGTAAGGATCGAACTCCAGCCAAAGGCTTAGCATTCTCATGCGCTGTGAGAACAACTGAGTAACTGTACCTGGCGCGCAACGGCCCGATTGGCTAATTCCTATGCTAATCAACCTGGAAACGGCCAACGTACTGAATTTTTTAAAACATTTATTTCTCAGCACAACCTACGTTGCAGCTCTCTTACAAGCTTTTGAGACTCTTTCTGGTCATCCTGTTTCTAACCACTTTATCCATTTCTGACAAAACCGAGATTCGTCTTGTCCCTTCTGTTATTTTATTCAGTAATTTAATCCAGAATCTCTCGTGACGTGATTTACACAGAGATTTTTCGAGCAGGTGCGAATTCTCATCCACCAAAGTTGGAATAGCGAGGCAACACACCCTTTAACTAGTGAACTGGATTTCGGAACTGGTATACATGCATAAAATAAATCAATTTATTAGGCGTGTGATAGCACATAATGTGCTTTAACCAAAACTTTTGTGAAAACTTGATGTGATATTAGATAGATCTACTACTACCCAAGTCGGAGTTAATTTCTTAAATAAAACAAAGTCAGTAACAGAGTACGAAAAAAAAGACATCTTTGAGAGTCTGACGGGTAGTAGGTTTCTAACTAAGTCTAGTGGTTAGCATTGCCGCCTCTGGATCACGAGATCCTGGGTTCGATTCCCGGCCTGGTCGGAGATTTTCTCCGCCCGGGGACTGGGTGTTTGCGTTGTGCCCATCATTTCGTCGTCATTCGGGAAAATGGAGTGACTGGACAGTGGAAAAATTAGAAATTTGTACGGGCGCTGATAACCGCGCCGTTGAGAGCCCCACAAACCAAAAATCATCATCATTTAACTAACCAATGGGTGATTGCAATATTGTCTTCTGGTCACAATGTTTTTTTACGTACTTAATATGCTAGCGTGGAATGTCAGATCCCTTAATCGTGCAGGTAGGTTAGAAAATTTAAAAAGGGAAATGGATAGGTTGAAGTTAGATATAGTGGGAATTAGTGAAGTTCGGTGGCAGGAGGAACAAGACTTCTGGTCAGGTGACTACAGGGTTATAAACACAAAATCAAATGGGGGTAATGCAGGAGTAGGTTTAATAATGAATAGGAAAATAGGAATGCGGGTAAGCTACTACAAACAGCATAGTGAACGCATTATTGTGGCCAAGATAGATACGAAGCCCACACCTACTACAGTAGTACAAGTTTATATGCCAACTAGCTCTGCAGATGACGAAGAAATTGAAGAAATGTATGATGAAATAAAAGAAATTATTCAGATTGTGAAGGGAGACGAAAATTTAATAGTCATGGGTGACTGGAATTCGAGTGTAGGAAAAGGGAGAGAAGGAAACATTGTAGGTGAATATGGATTGGGGGACAGAAATGAAAGAGGAAGCCGCCTTGTAGAATTTTGCACAGAGCACAACATAATCATAACTAACACTTGGTTTAAGAATCATGAAAGAAGGTTGTATACATGGAAGAACCCTGGAGATACTAAAAGGTATCAGATAGATTATATAATGGTAAGACAGAGATTTAGGAACCAGGTTTTAAATTGTAAGACATTTCCAGGGGCAGATGTGGACTCTGACCACAATGTATTGGTTATGACCTGTAGATTAAAACTGAAGAAACTGCAAAAAGTTGGGAATTTAAGGAGATGGGACCTGGATAAACTAAAAGAACCAGAGGTTGTACAGAGATTCAGGGAGAGCATAAGGGAGCAAGATAGATACGAAGCCCACACCTACTACAGTAGGTGAATGGGGGAAATAAATACAGTAGAAGAAGAATGGGTAGCTTTGAGGGATGAAGTAGTGAAGGCAGCAGAGGATCAAGTAGGTAGAAAGACGAGGGCTAGTAGAAATCCTTGGGTAACAGAAGAAATACTGAATTTAATTGATGAAAGGAGAAAATATAAAAATGCAGTAAGTGAAACAGGCCAAAAGGAATACAAACGTCTCAAAAATGAGATCGACAGGAAGTGCAAAATGGCTAAGCAGGGATGGCTAGAGGACAAATGTAAGGATGTAGAGGCCTATCTCACTAGGGGTAAGATAGATACCGCCTACAGGAAAATTAAAGAGACCTTTGGAGATAAGAGAACGACTTGTATGAATATCAAGAGCTCAGATGGAAACCCAGTTCTAAGCAAAGAAGGGAAAGCAGAAAGATGGAGGGAGTATATAGAGGGTCTATACAAGGGCGATGTACTTGAGGACAATATTATGGAAATGGAAGAGGATGTAGATGAAGATGAAATGGGAGATATGATACTGCGTGAAGAGTTTGACAGAGCACTGAAAGACCTGAGTCGAAACAAGGCCCCCGGAGTAGACAATATTCCATTGGAACTACTGACGGCCGTGGGAGAGCCAGTCCTGACAAAACTCTACCATCTGGTGAGCAAGATGTATGAAACAGGCGAAATACCCTCAGACTTCAAGAAGAATATAATAATTCCAATCCCAAAGAAAGCAGGTGTTGACAGATGTGAAAATTACCGAACTATCAGCTTAATAAGTCACAGCTGCAAAATACTAACACGAATTCTTTACAGACGAATGGAAAAACTAGTAGAAGCCAACCTCGGGGAAGATCAGTTTGGATTCCGTAGAAACACTGGAACACGTGAGGCAATACTGACCTTACGACTTATCTTAGAAGAAAGATTAAGGAAAGGCAAACCTACGTTTCTAGCATTTGTAGACTTAGAGAAAGCTTTTGACAGTGTTGACTGGAATACTCTCTTTCAAATTCTAAAGGTGGCAGGGGTAAAATACAGGGAGCGAAAGGCTATTTACAATTTGTACAGAAACCAGATGGCAGTTATAAGAGTCGAGGGACATGAAAGGGAAGCAGTGGTTGGGAAGGGAGTAAGACAGGGTTGTAGCCTCTCCCCGATGTTGTTCAATCTGTATATTGAGCAAGCAGTAAAGGAAACAAAAGAAAAATTCGGAGTAGGTATTAAAATCCATGGAGAAGAAATAAAAACTTTGAGGTTCGCCGATGACATTGTAATTCTGTCAGAGACAGCAAAAGACTTGGAAGAGCAGTTGAATGGAATGGACAGTGTCTTGAAAGGAGGATATAAGATGAACATCAACATAAGCAAAACAAGGATAATGGAATGTAGTCTAATTAAGTCGGGTGATGCTGAGGGAATTAGATTAGGAAATGAGACACTTAAAGTAGTAAAGGAGTTTTGCTATTTGGGGAGCAAAATAACTGATGATGGTCGAAGTAGAGAGGATATAAAATGTAGGCTGGCAATGGCAAGGAAAGCGTTTCTGAAGAAGAGAAATTTGTTAACATCCAGTATTGATTTAAGTGTCAGGAAGTCATTTCTGAAAGTATTTGTATGGAGTGTAGCCATGTATGGAAGTGAAACATGGACGATAAATAGTTTGGACAAGAAGAGAATAGAAGCTTTCGAAATGTGGTGCTACAGAAGAATGCTGAAGATTAGATGGGTAGATCACAAAACTAATGAGGAAGTATTGAATAGGACTGGGGAGAAGAGAAGTTTGTGGCACAACTTGACCAGAAGAAGGGATCGGTTGGTAGGACATGTTCTGAGGCATCAAGGGATCACCAATTTAGTATTGGAGGGCAGCGTGGAGGGTAAAAATCGTAGAGGGAGACCAAGAGATGAATACACTAAGCAGATTCAGAAGGATGTAGGTTGCAGTAGGTATTGGGAGATGAAAAAACTTGCACAGGATAGAGTAGCATGGAGAGCTGCATCAAACCAGTCTCAGGACTGAAGACCACAACAACAACATATGCTATAGCACTTCGGAACAACCGGCTATCATTATAACATTCCGTAGCCGTATACTCTGCATATTGGGCCCGCTGCTGGTGGAGAAGCTTCCTTCCAATACAGATTGTAGATAGCTGCGACATCCGTGAAAGGGGTTGACATTACACTGATGGTATCTACCAAGCTATTAACAGTATCTGTAGGCAACAGCATTTCTATTAACTGTCCTTCACTCAGCGCAAGAATTCACCGACATTACCTTGCGCAAGGTATTGGGAGTTAACGAAGTACATACATATACAAGTCCTCAGAAACAGGGTCGATACAGTTAGCAAAATAATGCAGAATTATACATGGTTACCTGCTTAAGAGCCGTTCCTCCCTTTAGTCTCTTGTATTTCTCTCATGGCAGGATTTCAATTACTGTCTCATGGTTTTTTTGTAGGAGAAGCCGAAGTTCACAGTATTAATTAACTGTGAACGTATGATGTAACAGAAACAATGGCAGTGGAATCTTGAAAAAATTTAGCGTTACCCGCCAAATGAGGCAATACAGATACGAAGCACTATCGATTTTCAAGTGTGGCACATGACAATATAAACGATTGAGACAGAGGGAAACAGCTCGAATCAACTTTTATTGAAAGCAAACGATCTGAAAAAGAGAAAGATAAGAAATACGAAAATACCATAGACGATAGAAGGCAAATGCCATCGAGATAAGCTTCCTATTGTATATTGTATATATTGCTAGCCTACTTACCTAATGACTAGACATACCACAATATAATCTTCTTTACCTCATAACCCACAGTTTTATAATAGATGTTTTGATGTATTCAATAGTTGCTAAGGATTTTTGTTCTTTTGCAACTAGTTTGGCACACATCAATTTCTTTATGGTATATACTACATGTTAACAATTTTAAAATGTATTAGATATCTATTCCACGACCACCTACACTCATAGTGCTATGTAGATTTCTAATATATTTTAAAATTTTAGACATGGGGCATATATCATACCAAAGTTCAAAGTCTCTCAGAAAAGACTTAAATATCGAAAAATATTTACGCAGCTCGTGGTGGTTCTACTTAAATATGAACACAATATACATTGAGGAAAGACAATAACATAATCAACGTCTAAATCTGGGAGACCACTCTCTCAAGTTTACATTCGTCTGACCACCTTGAGTCATAAACAAAATTTCCTTGCAAAATTGTAACTGTTTCAGCTTTAACTGGTTCAATTGTAGCTGTTTTCGTATCATGGACCATGAGATTTGTCTACTGATGTAAGTCTCATGATTTTGTATTCTTACACATTTAAGATACGCCTACTCTACTGATGAAGCTTTAATTATGTTAACACGTTGTTTCTCTTTCCTAGCTGCTTTCATTTCGGCGATATGACCTTAAAACTGGGTTAGAATGTACGTAATACCATCTGCAAACAGACATACAAAGAAATGCGAACAGCCTCAGCTATAATGAAGAGATCCTCTGAATATAAAAGGCGGCAACGCACACGCTCTTTCAACGACAATAATTTATTTGCAAATGTGAACAAAACAGTATGTAAGGAAATGCATGTAAACATAACAGTACATCAATATGGTATCTGTTTTAACCTGAAGTCACAATGCTAAAAGCAGCAGAAAACCATGCGTTTTTGCTTACTGGAAAAGAAGGAAGATTAGGGCTTGTCGCCCCCCCCCCCCCGCCACCTCCCACAATGATGAGCTGATTCGCGAGGGAGTAAAAGTTCAGATTAAGGAAAGAAATCGGCCGAGTTCTTTGAAAGCCACCATCCTAGCGTCTGCTTTAAGCGGTTCAGGGAAAGCACGGAGTATCTAACTGTGAATGCCCATATAGGTATTTGAACGCTGGTTCTCACGAATGTTACCTCGATGTCTTAACTACTACACCATCCCGATTGATAAATTCCTGACTAGCGATAATCGTATCGCATGAGACAACATTAGCAGTGGAATTTTTTTCAAAATAAGCGCCAGTAAATTCGAAATTGTAGGTGTATCTTGGACAGTAAATTTAGGTATATTTTTAACAGTGCACTACGGTATAAATAATACGAACTTATCTCACAGTATAATAATGTGGGGAGATTCTGTCAACAGCCACACTGAAATTAGTGAATGTATAGAAGCAAATAATAACATACATAAAAGACTTGCACCCAAGGTATTTTTGATGGCATTAAATTAATGACCAGATGTTCTCAACTTGAAGGTTTGTTTGAACACAACATTGCAATTAGATATGGTATTTCCTTTTCAGTTCAAACATTTGAACTGATTTACCCCGGCAGCTATAGAAGTACACGCAATTTAATATATATATGTACCTACGCGTACAGGCCCAGAAGAGCCAGTCGGAACCGGCCGACCGTCGTGTCATCCTCTGCCATATGACGTCATTTAGATCCGGTAAGGAGGGATATGCAAGAGGGACGTGCAATTTAGCGTTTACCAATAACTGCACTGCACCTTTACATTTTTGATGTGAACAACTCATTGCCGGAGTTGAAAGAAGCAGAAGGTGACAGTGAATCCTAGGAGCGACCAAGGAGTGAACTTAGTAGCGTAGGATTTGTAGTCGTCGGCCTATCCACTTAGACATTATTCCTGTTTTTAGTGTTTTAATGTGGCTTCTTCCTCCCGACACAGCTCTCGGACTTGACTGAAAATCTTCTGTCGAGGTCTGTGCTTCCACGGCTTTATTATCAATGACCCACACAAGATAAAATTAGAGAACTGAATATACTTAATGTGCCTTCAGTATGTGGCAATGAAACACATAAATAATTAATTAAATTTGTTAGTCAGAGACAGATATATTCATCTGCCGTGAAAGATGAAAATTTGTACCACAGTGAGCTGTAAATCCGATTCTCTTGCTTATCGCTAGCAGTCACGTTGATCAGTAGGGCCTGCCAGTGTGGCCGTGCGGTTCTAGGCGCTTCAGTCTGGAACCGTGCGACCGCTACGGTCGCAGGTTCGAATCCTGCCTCGGGCATGGATGTGTGTGATATCCTTAGGCAAGTTAGGTTTAAGTAGTTCTAAGTTCTAGGGGACTAATGACCTCAGATGTTACGTCTCATAGTGCTCAGAGCCATTTGAACCATTTGATCAGTAGGTCACCCAAGAGACCCGTCACCACCGACCCAACCTTTCAACGTCATCCACGGATTCTCCCTTTATTTCCGACAAATTCAGAGGTTCTTCCATTGCGAGAACGGATCTGGTGGAGAAGACAAAGAACACTGCACGATAATATCCCAAAAAACAAGAAACTTTCAATTTTCACGATAGATGAATAGTATCATAGGGTCCGCGATAGTGAACTTATTTATATGTTTACACTGACATATGTACTCTTAGTGCGCGGGGTATGTATGATTGCCATATTGATATGAAATAGTTTCAATTTATTGAAAGAGATCAAGTATATGTAGGATGTATTCAGCGCTGCGAACTACAAAGTGGAGAAAAGACAGCCTCAGTCAGAAATAAATAAGAAGTTCACTTAATACTAGCATGTCTTCACAGTAATAAATAATATTTATGGTATACTTATTACAGATTGACCATTTTCAACCAAGAACATCTTCATCTAATACAGTACATGTGCGGATATAGTGTACGCCGTGTAAGCGATGGGTTTTTGTGTACAAATGTCCTAACAATCCGTTCTTTTCTTTTTACCTTCACACATACAGCATAGCAGACTGCTTAGAGTGTGCTGCGAGTCTTGTAAACGGCGAATTAGCGAGTGATTTGTGAGTGAAGTTGTGTGTAAGAGTGTCAACAAATCTTCTTGTGTTTAGAGATTAAACTATAATAATTTTGTAATGTAACCAAAGTATAATTATTTTATAATAAAGGGGATGAACGAAAGAATGCAAACACCATGAGAAATATATGCCTGAATATAAGTGCAAAAGTTAGTAAGCCTACAGGTTCCGTTGTTGTATCTGACCACCCGCACCCGTGCAATGTCCTCAATACGTTGCAAGTGTTCTTCGTGGTCGCAACAGAGTTTTGTGCAGTTGTGAGCGCATTCATTCGAAGCTAAGCGACTTTGCAAGTGGGCAAATTGTTGGTACTCATAGGATGGGTGCTTCCAAGGTAGCCGAGTATTTGGTAATTCGAGAGGCACCTTATCGAACACTTATACCGCATCCAGGGAAAGCGGAAAAACATCATCCGTTAAGTCACAACGTGGGCGATATTTTGTGTTGAGTTATAGTGCTGGAAGGTTGCTGAAGAGAATAGTGAAGAAAAATAAAGAGGACGAGAGCTGCAAAAGTCACTGAATGTCGCATTCGCGAATCGTGTCACCACCAACCACATAAAAAACGGGGAGGAAGTCTGTAACAGGTAAACCTGGTGCTGAACCCATAAACCTGGGTTATGGAGCAGTGGAAGAAAGTCGTTTGGTCGGATGATACTTGTTGCACACAGTCATCAACTTCTGGCAGAGTTTATGTCCCAAGAGTGAAACATGGCGAGTGTTCAGTGATGATTTGGGCTGCCATTATCGTGGTATTCCATGGTCCCCATAGGAAGTCGCATTAATGTCAAGGATTATGTGGCGTTTTGGCTATGACGTCCATTTCATGGCACAATATTTTTTCTCCAGTGGTTATGCTTTGTTCCAGGACGACAGGGCCCCTGTTCACGAAGCTCGCATCCTCCAGGACGGGTTTTGTTAGCATGAAGATGAATTGTCACACCTCTCTTGGCCACCAGTAAGCACATATCAATATTATTGAGCCTTTGCGGTCTAGTTTGGAGAGAAGAGGGCATGATCGCTATCTATGTCCGTCATCGTTACCTTAACTTACCACTATTTTGCGGGTAGAATGGTATAAAACTCCTTTGTAAAACTTGCACGTATTTGTTTCGAGACGACTGGAAGCTGCATTGAATTCCAAACGTTTTCCTATGCCGTACTATGCATGTTAACGTGTTTTTTTCTACCCCTTGTATTTTATATATTTCCTACACCTTTAAGTCCAAAACAAGTTTTTAAATTTATTGAAGGACAAAGAAGACTAACTGTTGCCATAACAGTCTCCAAATATATTTTTTCTGGGTGTTCGTGAACGAAGCTGTTCATGTGCTGTCTGTACCGATGTGTGAACTAAACAGCAGTATTTCAACTGTAATGACACCAAACATTGTTCATTGTCATGGGGAAGAGGGGGGGGAGGGGATACATCGCACATCTATAATGTTTAATATCAGTCTAATCATAAGCAAGTTTGATCATAAATTATAAAAAGTTCATACATCTTCTTGAATCAGTCTGTAGAATTAGTCTGCTTTCCCAGACCTAAACATAAAGTAATTTAAGAAAGTGTTTCACATGGCGTTTTTCTCTTCATTCGTGAAGCATCAGTGGCGAACCTGTAACCGTTATGAGTCCATCTTTCCTTTTGACATTTCGATTATTATAGCACTGAATATAGTTTCTCTGTACCTTACATATGGAATTTATTGCTTCTTTTTACGTCTCTTAAAACAACTGCGTCTTCCTCTAGTAATTGCAGAGATTTTAGTTGAAAAAAAAGACGTGATGCCAGTTTCACAACTTTGTTAATCTTTGAGGAACCAGCTTTCCTTTAACCGCGTTTAGTTTTCATATGAGCTTGACTCTAGTTTTGTAAACCTTTTCTCTACGGGTAACTTCACACAAATCCTATTCCAGTAGTGGGTGTCTATAATTCGGTGTTACATTATTGTACGTTCATTTCTTTCTCACGTGTTCTGTGGGCGTTGCTCATGGAGACAAACTTTCTTAACCCTTCAATTGACACTGTGCCCCTCGAGAGACGCTGATTTCCTGTAGCCATTGTATGAACGCTAAAAATACGAAATACTAATATTTTTGCTGTCAATCAACCACATATTGCACGAGAACTGTCAGCGGCCAAGTGCTGCTTGTTTTGTTCGTGTGACTGTTAATGGGTGAAGACTTTCATCCAGGCTTTGACAGTTCATGGCTCTGAGCACTATGTGACTTAACATCTATGGTTTGACAGTTCAGTTTTACAAAACATAGATAGGAATGTTTACATTGATGTCCATAAAAATAAAGTATATTTTAGGCACTGGAAGGACGTAATTGCTTACGAGCAACACCCTACATTTTTTAAATAAATATAGATTTGGATAAATATTTCATTACATTCAAAAAACCTATACAGTCGAAAAAACTCCACTAAAATATTTCATTCTTCAGGCTTTAAAAGCAGCGCTGGATGAAGGGTTAATTTGCCTTACGGATAGGATGTGAAAAGCAAAATAACTGATGCTGCGGAAGACAGCCACATAAAGGAACATATTGCGTTTAGTGCTGTTCTATTATTAGTTTTTGCCCATCAGACTGCTGCATTAAGGGAGTAAAAAAAAAAAAGTTGTTCAATTGGCTTAGGACGCGCTCTGTCGGAGCGTTTCTTTATGGCAACAACCTCACGAAAGCGAATTTACCTGTAGATAAAGTTCCAAGTGAGCTAATTGCCAGGCGCACTAGCCCGCTTCACCTGTTAATGAGACGTGACAGTTATACCGGAAGGTTATCCTATCACGTCGTAAATAAAGACTTCCGCGGCCGCTTCACGACCAATTACGGGAAAAATTTTGACAATGGGCCGCCCCGAGTTGCGCACGCAACTGCACCTCTGCTTGGAGCAGCCTTTCCGCTAAACGCCGCTTAGGGCCGTCAACCTGTCCGCACCGACAAAGGCCATTCATTTAGGGGGCGTCTTCTGGCCGGATAAGAGCCAGGCCGGCTTCTCGTCCACGGCACAGACGCTAGCTGCGTGCGCTTCCGTGAGCGCGGCGCGCTGTTTCCGCCAATGGAGAGTCGAGTGCGGCGACACGACAGATAAGGTGCGCTAACCCTGCAACTGAGTCGACCAATGAGGAAGCGTCAGGAGACCGCAAACCGCCCAACTGCCGTTCGTTGTTGCTTCTCCCCTTGTCTATTATCCGGTGACCTACCCCCACGAGTACAACTGTGGCTGGCAATCTTCAGTACCGGCGTGTCGCATTGTGAGTAACGATTTCATTTATATAGCGTTCTTCCATAAGTTTAACAAGCACAACAGATACACGTAACAGTGACTTTAGTCATCAATAATACGAATATATTCCTCTTGACTATTCACAACAGCCTGTCATAGCTGGGGTAACTATCCGATTCCGCGACTGTAGAAATCACATGGTTTTGAGGCGAAGTACTCGTCGAACCCCGTTCGGAGTACATTTTCGTCCGGAGAAGAAGTTCCTTGAAGATTTCAAAATGGTTCTGAGCACTATGGGACTTAACATCTGAGGTCATCAGTCCCCTAGAACTTAGAACTACTTAAACCTAACTAACCTATGGACATCACACACATCCATGCCCGAGGCAGGATTCGAACCTGCGACCGTAGCAGTCGCGTGGTTCCGAACTGAAGCGCCTAGAACCGCCGGCCACCGTGGCCGGCCGTTGAAGATTGTTCGATATAGAGCGGACAAGGTGAAAATCTGAGGGTGCAGGAGTAGGTGAATACGATAGGTGGGGACTTAGTTCCAAACCCAGCTCCCGTATAGAGGTTTTTTTTTTTTCAGTCTAGCAGAATGCGGACGGGCGTTATCGCGGAATAGTATCACTTTACGTAGTCTTCCCGGTCGTTTCCTTGGATTGCGTCTGCAAAACGTCTCAGTTGTTGATAATGAATGTCAGCATTGATAGTTACACCTCGAGGTAATAATTTGTAGTACAGCACACCGTTGCTATTTATTCTGATGCGTAACATTATCTTCTGTGGTTGTGCGCGGGATTTTGTACGGGGAGTTGCTTCGTTATTTGGGCTCAACCATTTCTTTATTTTCCTTATGTTCGCACAGAGACACCATTTCTCGTCACCAATAACGGTACAGGATAGAAATGCACATGTGACCACCAGCTGATTTTTGTGATTTTCACTTAGAGCATGTGGTACACATACTCCAGATTTTTGAATCTTCCCCATTGCATGCAAATGCCGCACGATGGAACAATGATCACAGTTCATCACCTTTGTCAGTTGTCGAGTGCAGTGGCGTGTGTCGTTGTATATTAATGCGTTTAAACGATATTCATCAGACCCCGAAAGTCTTCCCGAACGTGGGGAGGCACTAATGTCAAAAAGATCCTCCTTAAAACGAGAAAAGTGTTATATTGCCGTGCTCTGTCAAATGGCGTTATCCCAATACACAACGCAAATGTTTCTGGCTGCCTCCGCTGCTGTCATCGCTCTACTGAACTCAAACAGAAGAATATGTCGGATGTTCCGATTTCTCTTTTCCGCATTCAATTTCCTAGCGTCTACAGCTCCACTCACTATTACCAAATGACAATACGTAAACTCAAATAGCGAAAATTAACTACAAATAAAAAATAACTATACATAAATAAACCCATAACAACACGCAAAACAAAAACGCTACGAACTTATGCACCAACCTAATACCATTAAGCTCACAGTACAAAAAATTAGTCATTCTTAGAGAAATCATTACAAGCATCATTTAATATCGCGTAATTCCGCCCCTGGACTTACTAACCACGTGGATTCGGTTAGGAAGTGAGTCCACAAGGGTTGTGACGGTACGTCGCATCTAGGTTAAGCCACTCATTGAGGATTCGATCGCGCACCACCAGATTGCGCGGATGCTAATGTCGGCGTTTTACCCTCTGTTCCAACATGTCCCACAGATTTTCTATGCGGTTCAAGTCAGGTGCTTTCGCAGGCCAATCGATATGTCATAGGGTGGGGGAGTGTTCAGAAAGCCAGTCAGATACTCTTCCAGTCCGATGAAATTTGCTGTTGTCTTCTTCGATCTGTGTGAGCAATGGCCTCTTGCGAGTTGACCGACTCCAAATGTTCACTGCATGCAGTTCTCGTCTCAATTTTCTCTCGCTAGTGAGTTATGATGGACCTACATTCTCTGCCTGCAGCATTTCGTGTCGTATTTGGAATCGATTTTGATTCACGAGCCTCGAAACGCGTCACTGGTGCCTCTCAGTCAGGGTCTTTTTGCGACCACAATTCTGACGACGTGTTTCGTGGACATGTGTGTTACACTACTACTTGTAGACACATTGAACAGTCGGCCGTGAAACTCGAAATGCCGGCCGGTCGCAGGTTCGAATCCTGCCTCGGGGCCGGCCGGTGTGGCCAAGCGGTTAAAGGCGCTTCGGTCTGGAACCGCGCGACCGCTACGGTCGCAGGTTCGAATCCTGCCTCGGGCATGGATATGTGTGATGTCCTTAGGTTAGTTAGGTTTAAGTAGTTCTAAGTTCTAGGGGACTGATGACCTCAGATGTTAAGTCCCAGAGTGCTCAGAGCCTGCCTCGGGCATGGATGTGTGTGATGTCCTTAAGTTAGTTAGGTTTAAGCAGTTCTAAGTTCTAGGGGACTGATGACCTCAGATGTTAAGTCCCATAGTGCTCAGAGCCAAACTCGAAACTCTAACAAATCTAGCAACTTCATACAAGTTATGGCTGTAGGCACGGCCAAACACTATTTCCCCGTTTTGCCACTCTGTCACGTCCTTAAATTTACCCATTTTTACGTACAATGACCACTTGAAACATAAATGTCTTACAGATCGCTACTGCCTCACGCTCATGTAGAGGCAGTACGGGCGCCGTTGAGCACGTTACTCGATCGACTCGTGCTGTGCTCAGGGATGACTAATCTTTTTTCCGTTGAGCTTATATAATTATATATTGCAATATGTTATTCAGTTATATACGTAATGTTCAAATTTTTACCTAAAAGGAACAAGTTATGTAATTAATTTTGATGTTAAAACGTATGTTCGCTCGTCGGTCGACCTTCCTTGTGGTACAATATACAGTGTAATTTTAATCGCTAGTAACTATGACACTAATAACGCATAAAAAATAGATTACCCGCAACTGACTGACCATGTATGTAATTGTTTGTCTCGCAGCATGTTTTGCCTGTGACGTCATCGTCCTTGTGTAGGTGCATGAGCGAGGTTGTTACGAATTAGCATGCAACAAACTGCAGCAATTGTTTTGAGACGAAAATAGATTGAACAATAAACTTTGGTGACATGATCTAAGGAAGTAATTGAAAGTGATTCTGTATGTTCCACCCTTTTCCAAAGCTGAAGTACTGACTTTATCACTGGGCAAAAGAACTGACCAATGGCGTTGTGTACATAAAAATGTTGTTTTAAAGTTCCTGGATTTAAGCTTTCTGCCCACATTCAAAAGACTTTTCCTGTGCATGGAACCGTGCACCATTTTTTCCTCAGATTTTATATTCTGACAAGGTGTCAGTCAGTGTAAGAAATAAACTGCCCCCTGTTTTAACTGATAACGGACCAGTATTCCACTAGTTCCCAGGTTTTGTATGAGGCTTGCAGTCGTTTGGTCTCTTTCAGGAAAAAAAAGAATTCTAGCTCAGTCGTCATACACGTCTCTCATATTTCGCCATCTTGTTTAGAGGTGCTTTGATCTTTCTTCTACCTTTTGGTCTTCACGACTGTATTTGTTTCGCAACACATTACGTCCAACTCACAGTTAATACCGGGCTGCCATTATTTTGTAAGATAGCTACATCTTTTGACAATCGTGACTCACAAAAACATTTTGGAATTTTGGATTTATCAGGGATAAAATATAGTAATCAGAATGTAGGTATAGGAAGATAAGGACATAAAAGAGAAGTGTAAGCTGAGAAGGAAGTGAAACAGAGTTGTACCTTGTCCCTCACTGTTATTCAGTCCATACAGAGAGCGAACAGTACGGGAAACCAAAGTGAAATTAGAAGAGGAATTAAAGGTCACACAGAAGAACACTGTAAAGTTTCCAGTGAAGCTGAAATTCTGTAGAGAAGACAAATGGCTTCAAAGATCAGTTCACCGTAAAGGGTAGCGTACTGAAAGAAGTCATAAGATGAAAGTCAGTAAACGTAATTGAGAGCAGGCGAGGGAGTGTTATATTATGGAATGAGACAGTGAAAGTGTAGACAAGTTTTGCTATTTGTGCAGCAAAATAACTGGCGACGCTAGAAGAAAAGAGAGTACAGTACATAGGTTGTCAACAACAAGAAAAATTTTCCCGAGCAAGAGCAACTTGCTGACATCTAGTATAAATTTGAGTGTTACGAAGCTTTTTCCTAAACTATTTGTTTTTAGTGGAGCCTCCTAGGGAAGGGAAATCGTGGGCGATAAACAGTACAAACTTCTGTTCCACTGAAAGCCACGAGCCGCGAGGGATTAGCCGAGCGGTCTATGGGCGCTGGGGTCATGGACTGTGCGGCTGGTTTCGGCGGAGGTTCGAGTCCTCCCTCGGGCATGGGTGTGTGTGTTTGTCCTTAGGATAATTTAGGTTAAGTAGTGTGTAAGCTTAGGGACTGATGACCTTAGCAGTTAAGTCCCATATGATTTCACACACATTTGAACTTTTTTTTTTTAAGGTACGACATCGGTTTTCTAAGAAGATATTTTAAGATCGTAATCCAAGCATATTTCCTTTAGTTTAAAAACCGGTCTCTGCAAGTTGTTTGTGTTAAAAGTTATTCCTGTTTTAGTCGTTGTTAACAGTGGCTGACTGTATGATCCATACTGCCACTGATATTCTACAACCTTGTAGTACACCACCTGTATTGGTTAGTACTCCTACGGATAACACCAACTGATTTTCAGACATAGTTTTTTCCTTTGGAAAGTCCGTTTACACCTTACACTTGACATTTTCAGTAATTATTTTGTCGTATCATCTCCCAAAAATGCTTCCGGCCACACTATTAAAATAAACTATTGCCAAATAATGTCACAAACAAAGGAATGTAACGTCATCACGAGGCAACACTAGGAAGAAAAAGAAGAAGAAGACGAGAACGCTAGTGATAGTTTCCACTCTTCGTCGATAAACGTCAGCGACTGTCTCTCACATTAGTTACAGAACCGTATAAAGTTTACTCAGAAAAGGGGATTTATTCTAACGCACTTCCTGTTCAAATGACCTAAAGGATTTTCTTGAGCCATCAAAATTTCAGGAAGCACGTCGTCAAACAAAACTTGTGAAGTGTTATACTGAACACTGTTATGAATCATTCTAAAGGGAAAATATCAAGAAATATTCGCGTGATTCTGGATACTTCTTCTCTTTACAAAATTTTCTTAATGCGTGGTTATTAAAATTGTAAATCTCGCGGTGGATCGTCGGAGGGATAAATAAGATTTGGGAAAATGTCATGAGGCTGTTCTGTGAGACGTCTTTTGTAAAGTGGAACACTCCCTTACTTTTCCGAAGCAGTGTCATACGGATTCAATATTTGTAAATTATAAATTGTGCAGTAGAGCGACTGCATAGGCATATGGACTTGCGTGGTGTAAATTTGATTAAATGACCTGGCGCCTTAACATTAACGGTATGAATTTTGCGAAATGTATTTGTATTTTTATGATGTAACTTGAAACCCCTTTCACTTAGTTCAGGAAATATTTTGTATCAAACGGAAATATTTTGTATCGAAAATAATTATTTTGGTTGTTGACAGCTCACGGAATTAAATTCAGTTACATAGAAACATGAGAATAATACACAGTATCATTCATTCCAATGGAGAAGTTGACATGTTACTTGTAATTCGGAAGAAGAATTAGGTCAGATTTGTTTTATATTATGTAACTGCTCCTAGCGTTCGAGATTTAGATGCTGTCGGACCTTCGAATTACTTCTCAGGATTGAAGCACCAATATAACATAGATAAATATGAAATAAAAACCTCCAAAGGATCTTTGTCGAAACAGAGTGGGTGGAACCACTTTTGGAAGCCATGTATTCCCACAATACTACCGTATCGTAATGTTTGTAACATGCAACAGTTTGTAATTTCATAGTTAAACTGAAATTTAGTTACACCTTGGATCTGAGCTATGAAATTGGTAGAAGTCAGACTTTCCTAAATATACGATTTATTTTGTTTCTATGTAATGTCGCTTCGGTATAGGACCTTTATTTACAAACCTTTAACTATAGACATTAAAGAAAAATCTGGAAGCCAAGTATACCTATTGAGAAAACACGAAACGAAAGCAAAAATAATTGTACCGCCAAGAGGACCTCTAACAATACATATTAACCAACAGACAATGAATCTGCATAATGAGCTAATTACCTCCATTATGATTATTTAAATTAATATTCAAGTATAGCGCTTATATAAGGTTACCGCTCTCGATACACAGCCAGCTGTTAACTTTACTGTGAAAGCTGTATTAGAATATTTTTTGGATTGTAATTATTTGTATTTTCAAACTTGTTTGTCCTTTTTCCTTTATTTCCTCATACTTCCGTCTGTAATCAATTGTCATTGAAGATGTTCTTGAAATCGCTTGGCATTGTGAATTGTTAAGAGCAAAACATTCAGAATTGGTGTTTTTCAATTCACAAATAAAAGAAATGCTTAGTATCCATATGACATGGACAATATCAGACAAATGGCATTGTCCTGGTTCGAGAAGAATGTAGAAGTAAAATACCAAGCCTTAAGTTACGGAATTATGTAACTCTGAATTGTTATCAACTGATGCGGAGAAAACATGAAATGCCTGGATTACATTTACTGAATACGCTTTCGGCCAAATGTAGAGCCTATTACCTGCCTCGCTCACCACAGCTGTGACAATTTTCACCTTCTGTAAGTGTGGTGTGTTCACTCGTGTTCGTAGTGGATTGTCGATAACTTGAGAACCAACACAGCATTTCTCCGCAATAGTATCCTCGAAAGCCATTACGAATATTGTGCATCCTCTTGCCAATCCCTACCTTAAATACATAAATCAGTCAAAGGTTCGCAGAGAGGCACATAAGCAATCATTCTTCTCGCGCATCGATCGCAAATGGAAAAAGAAGGAACGATAAAAGGAACCCTCTGCTAAGCACTTAATAATGATCCGCAGAGTGTAGATGCAGATGTAGATGTAGAGTTGAAAAAAGGAAGTCTGGAAACAAACATATAATTCGCAGTACGCCACAGCTAGTTGTATCACAACGGAATCGTGATGAGTCCCCTTCCCCTTCGCGTCCCATCTTACCACCCCACCCTACCCATCCCCAATTAGAATCCCTTTTTTCTGACGGTAGATATCTTCCAGTAATTACGGCCGTAGTAACATCACTTACTCGCAAATGACAGGATCGACTACTAACGCACGACGTTAACATTGACTGGTTCGTGCAATAAATCCTTCAGTGTATTGTTCGCATCGCACTGAAATCTTCTTGCTTTACAACATTAAGTGCGTCGTAATCTCTTATTGGAGGCTGCATACGTGTTCAAAAGGTATAACTCCGAAAACTATTCTACATTTTACTGTACGTAATATTTTACTGATGAAGTGTGAGGCGCTCACAATACGGGGCACAGCGTTCCAATGCTGAAAATTGTAGCGTTTGTGTCAGTCTTTGTTCGCAATCACTATTTATTTTATTTTGTTACTGTTTCCATTTTGGTAGTCTTCAGATCGATTTATGATAATAAAGTGATATAAAAATATATTTTCTTCTCCATAAACGGCGCCGTCAGAAAATATAAAACAGTGTCAGTTGTTTGTCCTTCAGTTTCACCAAATTATTTTTTCCGGTAGCATTCAGCTGAATAACACAAATTCTTTTGACCAAAGACTGACACAAATTTAATACTGTATAGCTGTGAGGAAACAACCTGGGCCACTTCCCGGAATGGTTTGTTAGGAAGAACAGGAACAATTCTACTATTCATTCTGCGTCGCAAATAAACTGTTAAGACTAACGGTGACTGCTTATCCATTAATTCAGTGTTATGTCAGATCTAAATCCACATTTACATATGTACTCTGCAAGTCATTGTACAGTGCATGACGGAAGATACATTGCACTAATATTACTAATTTTGTCTCGAGTTCCGTTCCATATTTAGAGAGGGCATAAAATTACTGTCTCTGTGCCTTTGTACGCTCCCTAACCACTCTTATCTCGTTATAATGACCGAAACGCATATACAATAGTAGCAGCACTGTGTTCTTCGAATACACATCCACAGATTTTTTTTTAAATTATGTGTTAGGACAAGGAATGAGGAAGTTCTCCGTAGAATCGGCGAGGAAACAAACATATGGAAAACATTCACAAGAAGAAGAGACTGGATGATACATTTGTTAAGCCACCAGCGAATTACCTCCATGGTATTAGAGGGAGCTGCAGAACGTAGAAACAGCCGGGGAAGACAGAGTTTGGAATACATCCAAAAAAATAATTGAGGAGCGTATTAAGTGCTACTCCGAGACGTAAAAGTTAGTTTAGGAGAGGAATTCTTGACGGGCCGCATCAAACCAGTCGGAAGACAGATTACTAAAAAAATAAGAAACAAAAAAGTAAAAACAAAACAAATACCGAAAAAGGTTGCACGAGAACTACTTCGTCTTTCTACTAAAGACTCCCATCGAAGTTCCCCAAGCATCTCCGTAACGCTGATTTTACGTTACGTCGCATTTCATATCGCTTCTTACTGTTAACCCGAAATACTCACATAATGTGACATGCTCAAGATGTTCACTACTAATCCTATAATCTGACACTGTCGACTTCCTTCTCTCTGTTATTGTAATTATCTTATTCTTATCCCCGTTTAAAGAGAGCCTAACTTATCCCACCTTCTTTGGTTTCGTTATCCTATAAAATCATTATTCTTCTGGGCGTTCACTTCTGTGGCCGGAATACTATTCGACCGTTAAAAACTAGCTGTGAGGATGAGACTGTTCCAAGTGAACACGTACAGAAGCGTATTGGCGCAAATGGGAGTTTATTAGATGGAAGCAGTTATCTCATTATTCAGGAGCCCTGTCTTTCACGACAATTAAACATTATTCATCACAAATTATCATTCATACAACATTATCACGTAATCATTTGTTTCGTAGAAACGTAGTATTGAAATTCTTCTCCAGCTGAAGGGTGAAGGACAACTTTAAACGAAATCATTTGTTTGAGGTTCAATGCTTCAATTCAAAAAGTTTTTTGCGGATTAAAAGCAGATAAAATTTTTCTAAGAATTGTTTCCTGATAGCTGCATAACATTATTCCTGCCGTCAACAATATTTTTAACAACGAAATGTTCGCGAGTTTCTTGTCGAGAAAATTTTATTGCATTGACACGCCCGCAAAATCATTCATTTGAATATCTTTGCCGTCGTTGTCCTGATTGTACTTTCATGTAAGCATTCTTCTAATGACATTTTACTGATGCTAACACACCTCGGTATACTTAAGCGATATTTCCTATTTTTAATTATAGTCTGGCTTCAGTTCATTTGTATTCAATTTCGAAGCTCTAAACCCAGGAAATCGCAACGTAAGCATAAGACTTTCCTATTCTTTGCTGTCACAGTACAACAGTAAGATTTCGCTTTTGTAAATGTTTGAATTTAACCTTAAATTAAGGATTTTGAAACAAGAAGTCAAGCACAAGACATTATTAAACTAATGTCGGAGGCACTCAATGACATAACAGTCCGTGCCGTAACTCAATACTAAGTGCAAAGTCATCTAGAATTAAAAAGGAAAAACTACATACTAACAGCAGATTGCATCAGCCTGAACACTCTTTTTTTTTAGTGTGATCCTTAACATTACAATATGATTTCTTTTTATGTCACTTACCAGCTCTTTCCAATAAGTAATCTTCTTTTATCCAACTAAAAGTCCAAATTCTATGATAGCAACCATCTCTCTGTTTGCTGACCAATGTCCATGCACAAATAGTTATTCTGAGCGGAACCCATCTGTACACACAGGCCTATATGCTGAGTATATCCTGAACATGTAGCAATATTTAAGGATAATGTTAGGACAAATACTGAGATATTACGTCACTTTTTTGCGCTAAAATAGGATGTTCTCATTTCCTCGAACACCAAAAAAAGTGAGTACTCGATGCTGGAGATTTTGTGTGTGAGAAACAGTTGATGATACGAAACCAGCTCCACACTAAACATCGCCGATTAAACAGTACTGAACTCTTCAGTAAACAAAACATCATTTCTCATTTCGCTTGAAAACGACCAAGCTATTGAGTGCACAGATACATTAATTATCCGCTTATGGATTATGTCTCTCTACAAGTAATTACAGACTGCTAGTTTTTTTTTTTTTTTAGAAGTGAGAATATTTGACACAAATCTTTAAAACAAGAGACATTAATGTAAAGTACTGGAATTTTTTTCCCTGTCCGCTGGTGTTTTGTGTAAGCACAAATTCTTCTGCTATTGAAGTGAGGTGGAAGCTATTTCGTTATGGATTTGAATGCTATTTCGTTGCAGCCAAAAAATTCTCTCTCGCATCTCGTTATTTTCGACGGTGATAAACATTTGTGTAATACAGTAACGAAATATTTTATTCACCATATGGCTTAGCGTAATATATTCCGGTCCAATACTTGGTTTCGAACGTATCAATATAGAACTCAGCCCCACTAGAAACTAATTGAACAACAAAAGTCTCATGGACTAAGGGAAGAGCTGACAAATAAATGAATTTAATGTAAAACACTAAAATCTACGCGTCGTCATTTAGGTGGACTATCAGATGATGAGATTAACGGCAATACTTAGGAGCAAAAATACGGAGTGAAGATTTCGGGTTGAAAGTTGTATTATAAGCCAGGGAGCGAGTAATGATCAATAATACGTAGCGTGTGCGATTCAAAAGTACAAAGAATAAACAGTCTTATTGTATACCTAGGGCTACAGCCGCTGTACATTTTGTAAAAGAAGTTATTTTTCCTGCGTGAGATAGCAAAAGATTTCTTTCAACAACGAATAACCACAGAAGAAAGCAAAACCGAAATATATGGACGATCATTTTTCTTTTGAAAAGAGGGTACAAACTATAATTACAGACGATTCTACAAATAACTGATGTAAGCACAGTAAGTGAACAAGATATTCATTTGCTGAGAACGACATTTTTACTGGTACAATGCAGTTGCTATGTTTACATAGAAACAGCTACCGGAAGACGACAACCGAAATCTGAAACGATTTTCGCTCCCCAACTTACTTGTTACTGAGTTTGCTAATCAACTGAATGTTGGGTTTTCGATCGTCAGTATCTTACACGAATGGACCCTAGAAATCAACTGTTCCAATTTCGCTTTTTGTCATCACTGTGACAGTTTCTCTTCAGTTAAGTATGAGAGGTGGTTAACTTCTTGGTCAGTCAATATTTCTTCTTCTCTTTTGCTGCTCAAAAAGTCCTCTGTTCAGATTAATCGACATTTTTAAAATCAACTATTTACCTGGCAACTCTAGCACGTCTCCAATCCGGCAGGGCGACTATCGATTGGGGAAGAGGTCCTGCAGCTATAACCTTAGCACAATTACTTAGTATGTCGACAGTAGCTTTCGTTTAACTGACGTTCATCGTTTTTCTCCGATTACATCGCAAAAAAATATCTGGCATCGTACACTGGCAAGCTATAATTATTAACGAACAAAATCCAATGACTGACGTCCCGTCGATTGTTGTATTTAGAATACACATGAAACGTCATGTTAACTGGTCCAACTTCGTTAAACATTTTCGTGTTCGACTGTACATGAGTTATTCATAGAATTTTCCGTGTTGCTAACAAATCCAAAGATTGTACATCTACGACGTGTTCGGCACACTTTTTACTGTGTTTTTCTTTTGTTTGAAATACCAGTTGCAAAGATCGTACTGACAAGACATTCGACATGCTAATGTCGTATTCGTTGGTATGGGCCATTAATAAAGCCTTGTTTGGTTCATCCTGTGTGATTCCGGTCATTTTCCGAACACCTGTGAAACTTCAGGGCCTCGTACTCAGGAGGGTGGCATCGGGATTGACGCACGAGCGCAAACGATGGGCAGTTTACCGCGGGGATCTCACCTAGGACCGCACATCATTCATTTTCCCCTTCCTTTAGCCGTGAGCTTGTCGACTCCTTCTGCTGTGGCTATAAAACCGCTGTTTAAGCAGTTTATTATGCCCCATTTTCCAGCCGCACACTGTGTAACAACAACGAGACGCTCATTCAATTTATGCAGATTTATACGTTATCCAGAAAATGTAACCAACATGAATTTAATTTCCGCCGACCTCTACGGAAGCCCTGTAAATCAATGTCTGCCGCTTCTACACCGGGACTGAATATCTTAACTGTTCTCCGCGCAGGAGCAACACGTTCCGAAACCCTCCGTCCATTATATTATGGCGTAATTTGCGTCACCCCTTGCTAACAGAAAGGATTTTGACGTGAAATCAGATTTGCCAATCACTTTTAGAAACAGTTTCAGCTTGCCACATTCACTTTTAAGACCTTTTTATTTTAAAAAAAGTTGTACCGTTGGTCTTAAAAGATATTAACCATTACTCATTCGTTTCATGCGTTTCACGAGAAATCTCACAAAAAAGAAAAATAAACCATAATGGTGTGGTAGTTTTTCAACTGTCGCATAAGAACAAAACAAGCACAGGCACCTGGAGATCACATAAACATTATTCGAGAGGTTGCAGTGGCGTAAAGCAATAAATAAAAACGTCTCTGAAGGAATTCATAATCGAATGCGATTACGAGAAATTTTGTACAAACATATTCCTCTGTTTCTCTGAGCTATCTTCGGAAAAGATATGCGAAACACACTCAGGAGTCACCCGTGGTTTTTTAAAAACAATAAAAAACAAAAAAGAAGCTTCCAGAGAGACACACATATGCATGAAAAACATTGAGGGGCAGTGGATGATTCAGTTGCCGCATGGGGACAAAACTCGCACACCCATCTGATATTTACACAAGATTTAGAAAGATTGCACTAGCGCATAGAAATAAATAAAATCATTTCTAAACGGAAATTACAAAATTTTATGCGAAGTTATCCTACTGTTTTTCTAATCTGTTGTCAAGGAATAATCAAATTTTAAACTTACTCAAGAACGGCGCCCGCGGCTATTTTCTTGTTTTTTCTTAAAGAAGCATCCACAAAAAAAATGCGTATTTCATCCCGTGAATATCTCATCCAGAAAACGAGAGGTCTTCGCAGTAAAAGAAGAAAGTGACAGGAATCTGTCGTAATCTTTACTTACGTAAGATTTATCAGACATTTCTAAGAACTTAGCTCGTCCTGAGCCTTTTTCATAAGAAATGAAACATTACGGTTTAAATTCTATATACCATACCAGCGCCTCTGCTCTGAAGATTAGAAATCGAGCAGAAAATCACATATGTTACAAGTGCAGAAAGAAATTATTTGAGAGTCATTTGAAAAGAACATTTCATTTTCAGAGAACTACAAGCTAATTTTACCTTCGATAATGAATAATGAACCATCCTACAACACCTCGACTACCACTTGTCATTTTGAACTGTAACAGGATTCCGTTAAAATAGGCGGATACATGGCACAAGCCAGAAGACAAAGAAATACCAGTTAAATCTGATCAGCTGAACTCAACGGAATTCGCATACAAGCAAATACTTGTCTGTCATTATGCTTTCTCCCCATTTACTACGGTGACAGGTCAGGTACACTGCAGGTTATTCTTTCATCTGGGGAGATTAATTCCAAACATGAAAAGCGGTATCGTCTAGGAGACGTTTCTGTTTGCCGCCACAAACACAGTATGTGAAGACAATAGTTGTATACAGTCAACGAGATTTGGACAGATTAGAAAACAAATTCAAGCAAAAAATAATATAGTGTCGTGAGATTACATATCTTTGCCCCGTCCACTCCCGGTGTTGGAAGGAAGTAGATGTTATTCGAATGTAAAAAACACAACTACGTTTCAAACAATAATGCGTCGAGTTAATAAACACGTATAAACAGTTTACTTTCAGTCATTAATCTGTGAAGCCTTGAAATCTATAGTTGCTGCATAAATAACTTATCAGTTTAAGTAATGTCTATGCAAATGATGAAAAGCATTTCTCAGTCAGCATATGGTTTGTGATTTATTGAATAAAACGTATCTGTGGTTCGAAAACTATACATTCACTAAAAATGTTTTGGATCTCCAGTGGACGAAAGTTGTGCAGAATTATTAAATGTTAGACAACTGACTTTTTTTACACTGTGGTGACAGCGAAGAGCGTTTTACTGATTGATTAAGCAGTATGAAATTATAGAGATTTACCTTTAACTATAGGGAAAGAAGTGTACAAATCCTAGGATATCGCGAAAACTGGAACTAAACTTTACAGCGTTATTATTATGATCATACGCGCAATGTGTGAATGGCCTTTATCAGTCATTTTTACTAATGGTAGTAATTAATAGTCTTACGAAACGATAGAGTTCTATTTTCTCTGGTGTCATCCTGTCTACCGAATTTCTTAAACATATATTATATCGATGCATGTGCTTAGAACAGTTAACGGTTCTAGATAAGATAGCGGCATTCGTTACTCCATTTGATTATGGGAAATCGGCCAGGTGCGAGTACGAATCGCGCACTGAGGGTTCCGAACAAACTTAATTACATATATACAGACACTTTATCCACTCTGGGAATCGAGCATATTTACGATTTTTCCCTTTTATCGACATTGATACTGGCGAGACAGCGGTCCCGGGGATTCCAAGACTTTCGAGAATATTTTAAGTTTGAAGTCGGACAGCAAACGACAAAAAAGTTTTTCGTGTGATATAATTACAAACTAATAATTTCGAATTTTTCCTTTTACTTACACTATGGAAATTTTGTTCTTGCCAATTTCATGATTGTAGGTCAAAGGGAAGTATCCTGAAGGGTTTGATGAGTGAGTTTTTGAGCATCAAAATATGTGAAATAAATGGCCGTATCTTTTGATTTAATTGACTTCGAAACTTAAAATTTTCACACCACCAAGAAACCATAGACCTTAACCTAAACTTGACGACGTCTCCTCGTTCCTGGAGGGAAAGCGTTCTCAACAGTCGGACAGACAGACGGACAACAAACGAATCTACAAGGGTTCCGTTTTCACCGTTGAGGTACGGAATCCTAAGAATTGATGTAATGTGACTGTCAGATACTGCTTCTTTATTCTGGTAGTCCTCCAGAATTTATACAGTCTTTATAGCGAGAAATTTCAGGTAAGTTTATTTCTTCATTTTGTTATTAGCAGTTTGTTACTACCTGGAACAACCATCTAAAACCTCTCTCGTGTGTTCAGTGAATAAGAAAGAAGATTACTGAATCAAAGCTTACATTTAACACGAGGTGATGAAAATCTTCTATCGTATTCATTTGGGAAACAATGACAATATCCAAGTTCACTATAAAAGATGAATATGTGCAAATACTGAATTTACGTTACTCTAGATTCTGAGTGTCGTATATCGAATTCTATACACTATCATTTGATATTTGGACAGTGACAAGGTACTTGTTCAAGGAATACAGTACAGTTTTTATTTAAAACGAAGCACATTACACAGTGTATTCTTCTTGTTCAGTAACAGCTATGATGTTCGTTTTAAGAACAATTCGTCAAACTGAGACAGACACATTTGAAATTATTAAATGTCAGCGGTTGATAATACAAGACAAATCGCGCCTGAAAATTAGCATTTGAATAAGAAACACATGTTGGTAAAATTAAAAAACGAACAGAATCTGGATTTCTGGGTTAGTAAATCCTTGAGGTGGTGCCTCTTACAGATGTTTCGTCAATGAGCTTTCCAGCGACTTTGCAACAGAGTCCGACGTTCGGTGGTTCGAGCTGGCCCGAAGATCCCCCTCTGCTGGCCGATAACAAAACACGAGCGGTTGCCGCACAGCTTAGCGCGCAGTAGGAAACTGTTTCAAAGTTATTTTTCCAGAGATTTTGATTGGAACTGTAACCTAGATTAACAACGTATGGAATTACAGTGCTATTTATGAAGTAGGTTTATTGCAACGCTAAATCTTGACATTACACACTAAATTTATTTTGTTTTTGTCGTACCACGGATTTGTTTTACTACTCGTCCCATGTATAAGAACCAATTCTTTTTTCTTATCAAGCTGTGAAAGATTTCGCATTTAGGATACTAACAATAAATTATAGCGTGTGAAAATTTGCTGAATTGTAGTTCGCTACCTGGAGGTGCAGCCGAAGAGTTCTCAGGAACGAAAACACGGTTTAAAGCAACTCGATGTTTGGGAAGAAAAATTCAGAAGATTCGGAACAGTTGATAGAATTTCGTCTTTGACTTGGTGTGATTCATGTATTAGCGTGAAAATCAGTGTGCCGTAACAGCTCGTGTATGAGAGATGCTCAATGTGTACGACACACGCTTCTCGCTCCATTCAGATGGCGCACGGAGGGGTGACATCTAACGGGTTTGTTTCTCTTCCTCTGTCATCCAGCTGGGGTGGGTCAATAGACGTTCTTTATTGTGGGGGGAGAAGGTCGGTGCTGGCAAACAGCTGTGCTGACAGAACCTGACAGGTCCGCCTGTGTCGAAACTTACATTCATGTTGTCGACGGGCGTAGCCGACTCCTTGCGCAGGTCCCCTCTCTCCTCCAGGGCTGCTGATATCGGGGCACAAACCAACAATACGCGAGACCACACGACTGCACCGCGCGCAACAATGAATGCATGCACGGACACACGGTCGGAGACGTGATGTGTTACAAACTGACGACTCGGCCGGCGCCGTACGGACAACCCCTCCCCCTCTCGCCCTGCCAACAACTCCCACCGATATTATTCCTCTCCGAGAACGCTGTTTTGTTTTTATTTTTTCATTTTTTCCCTCTCTACGCCCGCCATGAAACTCGGTAAGACCTCCCATTTAATAGCTCCGCCAATTATCGACATCAGAGCCATCTGGCGTGTGCTCCCGCCAGCTGTAAGCAAGATGACGGCCATTCGACGTACGTAATTGATACTTCTGCCGCGAGAGGGCAGCACATGTCGGGCTGCTGTACCAGGGTACGTAGAACTCCCGCAGTTCGTCAAAGCCACATTGCCTACCTATTCTGTGCATCGAATTCTTAATTACGACGCTGCCTGTCCCTAATTACAATAATAAACGCATATATACATTTTTCCTAAATGAAAATTAAATTGCATGAATCGTTTGCACTAAATTTCGTACCAATAGCTTTTAACTTCAGTTATTTAGGAAACTATTTTCTTAATGTAAATCGTAACAAAGAGCGCTGTTTTGTTTTTATTTTTTCATTTAACTATGCAAGAAGTATGACAAAGTCTATGGGCCAATAGAGTCGTCTGTACACTACAATGGATTTACTTTCTAACCAGTCATTTTTGGCTTGCACAAGAATCATTTACCACACGTCGTATCAGGTGGTTATAATTAATGTGCAGCTATGCACACAGAGGTCCTCTGCGAGCTGGTATTATCATATGGCAACGTAACTTGGTAGGTATTCTAATGCGTTAATGCGGAGCCGATTTACGTTGAAAAAATATTATATCCAATTTTAGCCAACACGTGCAAATATGGCGCTGAGAATGCAAGAAAACGTATAGAAATGTTTCCGTGTGTAATGGTTTAGGAACGGGTTGTGGGCAGGAAAGGTCAAATAAGTGAGAAAGACATAGTGTTGATTTCGTTATTAACTGCTGCTTAACACAATTTGTGCAATATGATCACCGGAGACGTCGACGAAATGCTGCATCCATAAAATGATGTCTTCCAACAGTTGCTAACAGCAGTTCCGGTGGAATCTGAACATCGTGTTCCTGTATACTGGCTTTCAGATGGTAGAGACGGAACGTGTTCCTTGTAAACGCGCTCTTTTATATATCCCCAGAGCCAAAGATCACGCGGATTCAAGTCATGTGATCTTGCAGGCCATGCATCTGGAGATAAAATGTTCGTCAAAAGTTGCATTAAGCAGATCTTTCACTGAGCGAGCGACGTGAGGTGTTGCCCCACCTTACATTAAAACATTGGTTTCCACACAGTTGCGTCTTCCAGAGCAGGAATCACGTGTTGTACAAGGAGGTCTCGACAACGCCCAGACGTGGTACACCTGACAGGACCTTTGGTTGTATTCTCTTCAAAGAAGAGCAGACCGAGAATCAAAGCGCTTGTGAATTCACATCAGAAAGTCACATACGGCGAGTGCAATGTCTCTTCATGCACGACACGCGGTTTAACAGGACCCCACATTCGGCAATTCTGTGTATTCACTGCAACCTGTGGTGCAAAATGTGCCTCGTCGCTCCATAGAATATTGCCCGATAGCATATCATCAACTTCGATCCATGCCAGAGCAGATTCAGAACGTTCCTGCGGCCGAGGTTTCAGGTGCTGCACCGTCTGGATCTTGTTTGGGTGCCAGTGTAAAATAAACAGCAAAACTTTCCGTGATGATGACCATGGGATTAGCAATTTTCGCGACACAGCACGAGCACTAGCACTGCTGCAGGGTCCGTTACAACAATAGCAACCTCGTCAATAACTTCCACCAGAACAGGACGCCCTCCTCTTCCAGGTGCCACACCAAGCTCGCCCGTATTTGCGAATTTCATTATCATCTTCTTTAAGTCATTTAATGACAATGGGTTTGTCCTCAGACCTTTCAGTCAGTGCTTCTGTATAAGTGCAGCGCTGCAGCTGCTGCCGTCCACAAACAGCATATGTTCTCTTCTCTCGATACCCATACTGTTCTCTCACGTTAAAGCTTGTCAAACGACAGTGTCGATGTCGTAGCGTCATACAAACAGTGTACAGCGCCAGTTAAGCACCTGGTGGCCACAGCTGGTACTATTTTCTTTTTGTTTCAGCATAAATCAGTTCCGCATTAGCACATTTACCAAATTTTGTTGCCATGCAGTAATTACAGCTCACACTGAACCTCGCTGAGTAGATGCGCTCTCACAGGACACCTGTTCTGACGCTGTGGAGCAGCATTCGACTTATAGATATGTCATATCTATTGCGGTAGTCCAAAGCTTTGATCTAACAACTTTTAGCACTGTAAAATGGCATAAAAGCGGAAATCTGAATAGTACAGAAGATAAATATAATAATACACAGTCAAACGGCGGTTTATTCTTTTAAAAATTGTTGCACGGCTGTGGCTCAGCACCATCGAAAACTTGTCACAATATTGTTACGGAGTGCCTTTATTCTTGCAGCATGTCATGTAAATGGTCTGGTTTTATTGTGTAACTACCTCGAAATCGACATCCTGATGTTTAAAACCGTAACTAATTACTCATCTACGGCACACCAGGGATATTTTCTCGTAAGTCAAACTACGTGGCACGAATCGAGACTGCTACGTTGCCATTCCTCTTTGTACCTTAACTGCCCAGTCTCATGTGCAATAGGACAACAACCATGCTGTCGATTTTTCTCACTAATAATACCGAGATTTCCTGCTGGAGTGCCTGTGACAGAAAATACACAATGAAGTATATTGTATCACAACGCAAGTAGTTCAGTTATATTCATAGGTATACATTTTTAAGAGGCACAGTTTGGCCATCGCTATAGCAATGGCACTGTTCGCTCCGCAGTGTCCTAAAGAATCATCCTTGTTCTGAGAATATCAGCGAATCTGTCACCATAAGGTACTTTTTTATATAAAGGGTGATTCAGCTGCCCCTATCGACGTTATTTTATGCATCCCGCAATGTTTTCTGGCCTTGAAAAACACACGCGAGATTTTCATATTCTTTCCCCTGCTACGCGCAAACTGTTAGTCCTACAGGAAAAAGATTAGGATACTTTCGTAGGAAAGTTGATGTAATTAAATTTTTTACTGGGATACGTTTCCGCCGAAGTCCACGGTTTTCGAGTTATTCAAGAAAGAAGTACAAAAGTGACTTTCAAACGCACTTTCACTCTCACACTCAATCCCCATCGGTCGGGATTTCTAGTATGTTGTTTATGGCACTCCCTGTTACCTCTGTACAAAAATTTGCGACTGTATCTTATTACGCCACCGGCTTAGTCGAGCACTCACAAATTGTAAAATGACGTTTGTGTAAACAGTTTTATGAATTTAAAATCATGAAATAAACAATTACGTCCATATATTCGTCAGGCCTTCTCTCTACGGAACTACTGGGCTTGTAAGAGTTGACTTTAGATCGAGTTGTCAACGTAATTAGTTTTAGCATAATATACACTAAGTCATTTTGCTTTCTTTACTCTCACGGTCACACTTAAATCAATAACGTTCAGAAAGTTGCCGACTATGGAGGTGAAGTAATAACTCAATCAATAGAGACCAAAAAAATCGAATATAGGGAATAGTTCGTGGAGTGGCAAATTTTTGTTCTGTGTTAGAAGGGACTGCCGCGAACAATATACTAGAAATCCTGACCGATGCGGGATGAGTGTGGGGAGTAGAGGTGCGTTTGAAGGTCATTTTTGTATGTTTTTCTTGAACAAAAGCTTGGTCTTCAGCAAAAATGTATCCCAGTACCAAATTTAAGTAGATTAAATTTCCTACGAAATGGTCCTGTTCATTTTTCCGAATGACTAAACAGTTTGCGTGTAGCGAGAGAGAGAATATAAAAGCCTCGCTCGTGGTTTTTGAAGGCCAGATATAACTTTACCGGTTGCATGAAACCACGTCGTTTGGGGCAGCTGAATCACGCTGTATATACAAACCGATTGCGTTAATCCTTTATACTGGCTCGAGTGTTGCGCTAGTTCAGTAGAAAAAAGTTTTCAGCGTAGTATTCCACAGATTTTGAGAATAATGTGATAATGGTTAAATAAATATTCTTGGAAAACTTGCAAACAAAACAAATCTCCACGTCCAAAATAAAGTACAGAAACAACATTTTGTATGTACCCAAATCACAAAAATCTGATTCAGGAACAATCAATGTAGTTCAATATTTTCAGTAACCTGAAAAAATACTTTAAGCAAATGGATTATCTCAAGATGCAAATGATGTTGTAAGCGGAAAACTTAACATGGATGTTAAGTACTCAAGGTATTCTGCAATATTAAAATTAATGTCAGTGAATACAAAAACTGGAAACTACAATGAAGTTATGAAATGAAATACATATGCAATTGAATACAAGATAGGGGAAGCAGAACAAATCTAGAAAAATGCTTCGAAAACTTCTAGGGTCGCAAACATATGCTATATGTTTCTCGAGCAGGTAAAAAACGAGAATCCAGATTAATAACATAAATGTATGAATATCTGAACATAAGAAACAAAGCGGTCGGTGGAACTGAAACATCGTTCTCTACGTCGAAATCTCAGTGAACTAGAAGTGAGACAGAGTGGTTCAGTGTCAGACATAGATGTCATCTAGGGAAAAACCCCGAATAACTTGATTGGAACCAGGGAATTAGAATTATTTTTAATTTGTATTCAGAACAATATCTACCATATAACTATACGAAGACATAGTGAGTATTATACGTATCTGTCAGTGTGCGTGACGAAGTAAACAGACTTAGAAGGTATTTTACTTCGTCAAGACATTCTGTAGCCATCCACCCGAAGGATCGTCGATTGAGAGTGGTTATTACAATACGGTGAAAGCTTATGTGAACATGGGGACGAAGAAAAGAAGGTAACCAGATATCTGTGCCCACACTTCAGTGAGAGTGACACATTAGTTAGATTTACGGTTTGGGATATTAATGCGGTTACTCGCACGATCAACCACACTCCCAGTAAGAGTTCCTATTAACTTTGATTAGATGCAGATGGCTAGGAAATTAACGGTAGCTGACATTCATTCATACAGCAATTACGATAACGTATAGTATGTACATTTTTATGCTACTTTAATATTTTAACGCCTAACGAGGTGAAACTAAGCTGGTGACCTTCACCAACAAGATCTTGCTGAAAACTCAAGGAAATTCTGGTCTCACGTAAAATCGGTAAGCGGGTCGAAGGCTTCCATCCAGTCACTCACTGATCAGTCTGGCCTGGCAACGGAAGACAGCCAAACGAAAGCTGAAATTTTAATTTTAGCATTTGAGAAATCTTTCCCGCAGGAGGATCGTACAGATTCCCGTATGGAGGACATAGTGATAGACATCCATGGGGTTGTGAAGCAGCTGAATGGGTTGAAAATAAATAAATCGCCAGGTCCTGATGGGATTCCAATTCGGTTTTACAGAGAGTACTCTACTGGATTGGCTCCTTACTTAGCTTGGATTTATCGCGAATCTCTTGCACAACGTAAAGACCCGAGCGACTGTATATAAGAAAGGTAGAAGGACGGATCCTCAAAATTACGGACCAATATCCTTAACATCGGTTTGTTGCAGGATTCTCGAACACATTCTCCGTTCGAATATAATGAATTTCCTTGAGACAGAGAAGTTGCTGTCCATGCATCAGCACGGCTTTAGAAAGCATCGCTCCTGCGAAACGCAACTCGCCCTTTTTTCACATGATATCTTGCTAACCATGGATGAAGGATATCAGACGGATGCCGTATTCCTTGACTTGCGGAAAGCGTTTGACTCGGTGCCCCACTGCAGAATCCTAACTAAGGTACGAGCATGTGGGATTGGTTCCCAAATATGTGAGTGGGTCGAAGACTTCTTAAGTAATAGAACCCAGTACGTTGTCCTCGATGGTGAGTGTTCATCGGAGGTGAGGGTATCATCTGGAGTGCCCCAGGGAAGTGTGGTAGGTCCGCTGTTGTTTTCTGTCTACATAAATGATCATTTGGATAGGGTGGATAGCAATTTGCGGCTGTTTGCTTATGATGCTGTAGTGTACAGGAAGGTGTCGTTGTTGAGTGACTGTAGGAGGATACAAGATGACTTGGACAGGATTTGTGATTGGTGTAAAAAATGGCAGCTGACTCTAAATATAGATAAATGTAAATTAGTCCAGATGAATAGGAAAAAGACTCCTGTAACATTTGAACACTCCATTAGTAGTGTAGCGCTTGACACAGTCACGTCGATTAAATATTTGGGCGTAACATCGCAGAGCGATATGAAGTGGGACAAGCATGTGATGGCAGTTGTGGGGAAGGCGGATAGTCGCCTTCGCTTCATTGGCAGAATTTTGGGAAGATGTGGTTCATCTGTAAAGGAGACCGCTTATAAAACACTAATACGACCTATTCTTGAGTACTGCTCTAGTGTTTGTGATCCCTATCAGGTCGGATTGAGGGAGGACATAGAAGCAGTTCAGAGGCGGGCTGCTAGATTTGTTACTGGTAGGTTTGATCATCACGCGAGTGTTACGGAAATGCTTCAGGAACTCGGGTGGGAGTCTCTGGAGGAAAGGAGGCGTTCTTTTCGTGAATCGCTAGTGAGGAAATTTAGAGAACCAGCATTTGAGGCTGACTGCAGTACAGTTTTACTGCCGCCAACTTATATATCGCGGAAAGACCACAAAGATAAGATAAGGGAGATTAGGGCTCGTACAGAGGCATATAGACAGTCATTTTTCCCTCGTTCTGTTTGGGAGTGGAACGGGGAGAGAAGATGCTAGTTGTGGTACGAGATACCCTCCGCCACGCACCGTATGGTGGATTGCGGAGTATGTATGTAGATGTAGAACAAACAAATTCGTTAGTATAATTGTGCAAGAAGGTGACGAGTGTCCACCAATTAACACTTCCTTTGCTGGCGGTGGTGGAATTAAGACGGGAAGCGCCCTCTGCTATGCACTTCACTATGATTGATAGATGTAAACGTAGATCGCGTGTTCGTGAAGGTGGTAGGAACGTGAGCGGCGGCTTGGGTCGTCTTCCGATGTTCTCTGATAGATACAAATATTAGCCGCTCATCGACACTTGGACGTCCAGGAACTCTGACGGCGAAGATGGCAGGTTCAGCTGCATTCCACGAATCTAGTCGCGCGCCGCGAATTCGGGGTTTCTAGCGTCCTATGTGAATGGCCGGCATCCTCATAATAAAAACATTACAAGCGGTCGCTCGCGGGTGGGTGTAGTTTGCAGTAGTCTGCACGCAAATTCACCCGTAATCGACATACCTCGAAAGCACAGAACACCCAACAGCAATGGAACATACCGTTGGATTGAATGGAGCCGACCGAGTAAGTTCATGGAATCGGAGACGCATCCAGCTGAAATCTCAGTGCTAAGTGAACGCTCCAATATAGGTTAGTAGCATAAAGGGAGAGAAGGAATCGCCCGAAGAGATGAAAGAGAGAGAGAGAGAATGAGAGAGACTTATTTACACTAGCTAAAAAAGACCTGCAACTTAATTTTTTTTCTGGGAACTTGCAGAACCACTAGAGAACACCATAAAAATTAACATCCAAAAAATAATATAAATTTTAGTATTTCACTCTACTTAGTTCATTTCGTAATCTTATTTCTTCAACAGTTTCTTTTTGTCCTTTTTCTGAGTGCCTCCCTCAAATCCTTCTCGCTAATCTCATGTCGTTATTCGTTTGTTAAGTTTTCTCGCAATTTGTCTATCGCTGAAAATGCTTCTCGCTCTTTATCTGTTTCATTTCTTCGGTGTTCTTTCTGCTTCTTTCTTTTCAGTTCACCATTGGCAAGACCTCCTCCTCCTTTTTGTTTCGACTTTCTCTTGAATATTAATGTTAACACACGTAAATTGCACTTAATACACTATTAACTATCTTTTAAAAAAACTCATTCTCACATAATTTTATTTCGGTTTCTCTTTCAGGGCTGGAACCTGTCCCCGCTACAACAGGACAATCAAATATTCGAGAACATTCTCGAACACCTCCAAATATTCTAGAGCATTATCAAACATTCTGCAAAATTCTAGAACATTCTGGAACGTTCTACTACATTTGTCAGCAATCTCGAAAGTCTTACAACATTCTGAAGCATTGTAGTACATTCTGTCTCGAACATTCTAGGACATTCAGGAGGATTCTGGCTATTTAGACACTCGATTCCCAGCCAACAAGGGAAAATAGACAAATCAGCTGCAGCAGAGCGCTCTTCAGTCCGGAAGTCACAAGGTGAAGTTCGCTGAAACAAAAACATTGTCTACGGTTATGTAGAGAAGCCATTGAACATACGGACGATTTTAATAGAACATGAAACTTAGTGACATATGGACCATAGCTCTGCAGCTTTGACAAGACGACAATCCATAGTTAAGTTTTATCTTTGACCAGGAATATCTCTGCTTGTCGTTTTTGCAGTAAATATGTCGCTTGCAGACGCCAGATCCGCCAATCCGCAAGACTCAATAGAGGAACAACGCCTCTGAAGATGTCCATCGCAGTTCTGGACGAAACGTTACGAACAGAGGAGTTTAATGGACCACGGCCATCTATCAGCAGCAGTGTCATCCGGTCGTGAAAGCCTTCATTTTGTCATACTTAACGGCTGTTCTCTCTCGCCTGATGAAAATATTAAGTGCCCTAAATGTAGGTTTGCCTTTCTTTAGTAATAAATAACAGAGAACGAGTTTGCACGTTTACGGTCTGTGACAGTACTTGAATAACCAATACCACTCTCCCATTCCCTCCCGTCCACTCTATGACCTCTCCACCCACCACCTTCCTTGCGTCGTTCGTGAGTGGTAACGAAGAAAAGCGGTTGTCGCTAAGCCTCCGCACATGTTCGAATTTCTCTGGTTCTGTCGTCATGATTCCTGGAGAAGTGGGAGGGGGAGATTTCAACAATAAGCTTCTTCTGATGTACGAAGCCTTCCATGTAGCGTATGCCACTAGTTGTCGCCTTTCCGTGGCGCTCGCACGCGTACTAATCGAATTCGTGACGAAATCTGTTTCTGTTCTTTGCATTTTCCCTAACTCCTCTATCAGCCCGTAATGGTAAGGTCATAGACTGGTGGGAAATAAGAATCGGCCAAACGAGAGCTGAAGTCTTTCGTTGTAGGTCACTTTTCCTTCGGATTCTTCCATTGAATTTCAGTCTGGAATCTGCTCTTAAACTAGAGCTACGTTTATGTGGTCGTTCGACTATAGGTCGCTCCATACGCTCCTATATATTTAAGGGCTGTTAACTTGAGCAAATACCTCTGTTTACTCCATAGCACCTGTGCTCTGTAATTTATGTAATGAAGTATTATTTATCTTTATGTGCTACGTGAACTCTCCCTGGCATTGCTAAGTAAATGGCGCTAAATAGCTTTCTGACAGCATCATTATGTTCGCCAACTGTTTCGAAACGTTTGCTAGCGACCTCCTCTTTGATGTATCTCCGTAGCGCATTATCGTGAAATGACGCTTTAAGGTGACCGTTTTAGGTATATGTGCAATTAAACGTAGGTACTTGTGCAGTTAAACAAAGCCACGTTGATTCTATTTGTCATCCAACTACTCACTGGAACAACTACATTCTTCCTGGAAAAGAGACTGTAGAAAGAAGCATTGAAAATAGTGTATACTTTGCCTGGGTTTTATTCTTTGCATGATAGACTTTGAATTTATCTTGACAAAATCAGTAATAAGTGAATACACACCATTTCATTAAGTAACAGCTACAGTAAGGCAGAAAATACGGGGGTGAGTCAAATGAAAACCGTAAATATTTTTTAAATATTATTTATTGTGCAGAAGTGGTACAAAGCTGTATCACTTTTCAACATAATCTCCCCCACCCTCAATGCAAGTCCTCCAGAGCTTACAAAGTGCATAAATTCCTTTAGAAAAAAATTCTTTTGGTAGTCTGCGCAACCACTCATGCACCATGTGGCGAACCTCTTCAACATAACGGAACTTCTTTCCTCCCATTGCGTCTTTTAGTGGTCCAAAGATATGGAAATCACTTGGGGCAAGGTCTGATGAGTGGGGTGGGTGAAGAAGACACTCAAAATGCAGGTCTGTGATTGTTGCAACTGTTGTACAGGCAGTGTGGGGCCTTGCACTGTCATGTTGCAAAAGGACCCCTGCTGACAGCAATCCACGTCGCTTTGATTTGATTGCATGCCGCAGATGATTTTTTAGGACATCTGTATATGATGCACTGGTGACAGTGGTCCCTCTAGGCATGTAATGCTCCAAAATAACGGCTTCTTCGTCCCAAAAGAGAGTTAGCATAACCTTACCTGCTGATGGTTCTGTTCGAAACTTCTTTGGTTTTGGTGATGAGGAATGGCGCCATTCCTTGCTCGCTCTCTTCGTATCCGGTTGGTGGAAGTGAACCCAGGTTTCGTCCCCAGTAACGGTTCTTGCAAGGAAGCTATTACCTTCTCGTTCAAAGCGCCGAAGAAGTTCTTCACAAGCATCAACACGTCGTTCTTTCATTTCAGGAGTCAGCTGCCGTGGCACCCATCTTGCAGACATTTTGTGAAATTGGAGCACATCATGCACAATGTGGTGTACTGACCCATGACTAATCTGTAAACATGTTGCAATGTTATTCAGTGTCATTCGGCGGTTTTCCTTCACTATGGCTTCAACTGCTGCAATGTTCTGTGGAGTCACAACTCGTTGTGCTTGACCTGGACGAGGAGCATCTTCCACTGGAGTCACACCATTTGCGAACTTCCTACTCCATTCGTAGACTTGCTGCTGTGACAAACATGCATCACCGTACTGAACCTTCATACGTCGATGAATTTCATCAGGTTTCACACCTTTACTACGCAAAAATCGAATAACAGAAGGCTGTTCTTCCCTGGTGCAAGTCGCAAGTGGGGTGGCCATCTTTATACTGATACTGCGACGGTATGTGTGCATCTGCACTATGCTGCCACCTACAGGCCATTCTGCACTCTGTTTGTAGCACGCTTACCAACTTATAGGATAACGGCGCGAAATTTCGATTTGTTATTACAAATTTAAGGTTTTCATTTGACTCACCCTCGTACTACGTATTCAGTGACTGACCTGTGATGACAACGACTCTGAAACGAAAGAAAGAAAGGGTCATGAGGTATCGTTGGGTGGGAGACCCCGAGGGGTTGTTCAGCTACCTAATTCGCAAGAGTTTTTTTTCCTCAGCACACAGCTGTCCCTTTCAAGGTGCGTATAAAAAGGCTTCGTTAAGGGAAACTGTTGAGTATAAATAATTAAAAAGGGTGCATATGTAGAAAAGTATCATTTTTTACTTATATAATGGAGAAAGGGTGAATCCGGTGTAAGCACACAGTCTATTACTCTCGAATACCACCAAGGGAACCTCCAGGCTCAACGCCCCACCTGATCAACAGTGTCATATGGTCTCATTTCGTCAGAAAGAGCAGAAAAGTTTGAAATTTAAGCCAGAACATTGCCGCAAATTCTAATGGTCAGCAACTTTATTCCAAAACCCTTCCTCCTCTTTCCGGCCTAATTTATTCTATGACCAGAATTCGTACCGGATACCTCCGAGCCGGGCATTGCTGCAACGGAGTGCGTTAGCAATCTCGGCTACGGAGACGAGTGTCATTGGCTAGAGTCGTGGACAGGGTGTTGTTAGTAGTTTCGTGTTTATTTCTACTTGGGCTGTCTGCAACGTGACGCTTATCGACGAGACACCTGTGTTTACAGTGGGGCGAAGGATAGGACATGCAATGCTATACGCGATAAGAGAAGCAACAGGCCACCACAAATCGCGTTTCTGTTTCAGTTTCAACTGAAGTCATGAGCTCCTGTAAAGCGGATGTTATTGTGACTTATCATTACCTCCAGCGGTAAATGGAAAAACAAAAGGAAGTTCTTTGTGTACCCATACAATGCTATAAATGTGAAAATAGTTGAGTATTGGTTTCTCGTGAGTTCTCCCAAAACGGACATAAATTCCACTAATTCTACTAGAATCCAGACAGTTTCTTCTAGTATAAGTGCTGTTTTTTGTTATGCTGGTACTGCTAAATTAAGTGGTTACTACCACAGCTCTTTCATTTCTCTGTTGCGTTCATTACTGAGAGGAATTTGTTGAACGTTTTGGTACCACGCCGGAAAGTTAAAAGTTTGTCACAGAAATGCACTCCTCCCTAACAATTTACCAGGAAAGACTGCAGCCTTAACAAACATCATATAGCCTATTGTAGACCCTAAGGGGGTTAACGCATTTCCATGGAACTGATAATAATCCAATTAACCATAGTCAGTTTACTTAATTCTTCCAAATGAGGATACATACTGTATCCTAGTGGCCCATTTATTTCAGCCAGAAGAAATATTGAATAATACTGAGACAAATTCAGTGATATAAAATTTATACAGACATTAACAGAAGTATTTAGAATGTACAGAAACAGATTCCTGTCTTTGTAAATGACAAAGTATATAAGCAGGGAGGGGGGGGGGGGGCAGTTAGGCATTGATGTAGACTTCTTTCGCACATTTTCCTGTTGTCAGTGAATTATCTTATGGGACAAAACACTTACTTATTCACTAGAAGTGAGCAGCAAGGTTATTGTATAAAGTAGATAACCATACGTTCTGCAGAATACTTTCTACAGCTCTTGGAATTCTTACACTCCTTAACGAGTTTTGTTACTGCCAACAACTGCCAACAAAACCAAGTTTCAGCTGGACTGTGATGCACACAAACACACATAAGAAGACGCATATGCAAGGGTTCACAGAGGAGATACGGACTCTGCTACAGAGATATGGTATTCAGCAATTTCTCATGTAACATAAAGCAAGATATTGGGAACTTTTGTTAATTCAAAAGAAAAATATACTTAATTAACCATTCTTTCTAAAAATTATTTGAAGGTTTATATTTAAGTTTTAAAATTCCTGTTAGTTACTGGGCGGGTTCGAGTGAATTTTATAAAGCTATATTTCAAGTAGTGATGTGGCTGGTGTAGACATGAATATTACTATGTTATAGAGGTAGGTAGGTTAATGTTAATGTAGATTAAAGTCTACAATTTGCTTGTCATTTGTTAATGGTGTCCTTCTTGATAGGAACTACAGTGCACAACGAGTGACAGTTTTGTCACAGATCAAGTTTCGTGCTTTGTTCTAGAAGCACAATTATTGGCTTTCACTTATGCTCAGAGATCTCTCGTTTTGCACCCTACACATTAGGCAACACGAGGAAAATCTCATTTGTGAAAGGAAACTATGTCGTAACTCTAGTAGAGATATCTCCATGAGTTGAAAGTTCGGTTGTATGTTGGTCCTTACATGTAAGACGCGATAAATGACTAAGATTTTTATACGAGAAAATGTTAATATCTACGTCACAGCATGAGTATAATCAACATTTTCTAATATGTTATGCTTCCTATGTTGATACTGTTTCGATATCTGTTCTATGATAAGAAAAAGTCACAAAATATAAACCCTTATAATCGTGCAAAAACCGTAAGTTCATGTAAATTCATAATAAAAAATTCCACACATATTCTTGAGGAATCGTCAGAAAACTAATGCTGACTTCCTGATTATTATTTGATCTTCTACTCCTGTGGAGGCGGTGAACTAAAACGCTCACAATGCAACACAAACACTTATTCACTGAAGAACTGTAATTCTGTCATTTCTAAGAAGAACTTTCAATAACTTTCACCTGCCCACATGTAAAACCGATAACCATCGCATTAACATCACGAATTTTGGAAAAATTAGGTTAGCTGTACTACTACATATGGACAGTAATACTAGGGGTTCTGTTGTTAAAATCAGTGATTGACTTTTGCTATAAATGAGAAAAATTGTAACTATCATCTCCACTTCACATTTCATTGTTATGGTGTCGCCATCTCGAATCGGCACTCAATGAGTAATAATGAGTGAGAGAGCTTGCTGGCTAGAAAGTCTATTTACCGACAAAGAGTGAGAGAGAGAGAGAGAGAGAGAGAGAGAGAGAGAGACAGAGACAGAGAAAGAGAGGTAAATCTTCAGGGGAAGAAGCTTGCGACATGCTCGGCAAACTGCGAAGTGACGTCAGAATTACATATCACATAATATGATAATGGCAGTCGATAAATTTGGAGACTCCATATTGTATTTCTACATCTACTTCTACACACATACTCTGCAAGCCACAATATGGTGCGTGGCGGAGCACACCTTGTATCACTCCAAGTCACTTCCTTTCCTGTTCCACTCACAAGCAGAGTGGGGGAAAAACGATTGATTATATGCCTCCATATGAGCCCTAACTTTTCTTATCTTTGTTGTCCTTGGGTGAAATGTACGTTGGCGTTAGTAGAATCTTCCTCCAGTTAGCTTTAATAATCTGTTCTCTAAATTTTCCAAATAGTATTCCTCGTAAAGAGCAATTCCTCTCGTCCAGGGATCTCCATTTCAGCTCACGAAGTATCATCGCAACACTTGCATGTTCAAACTATGGGTAACAGATCAAGCGGCTGGTCTCTGAATTTGCCTCGATATCCTCCTTTAATCTTACTTGGTGGGGATCCAAAACACTCGAGCAGTATTTAAGAATGGGTTGCACTAGCGTTCGAGAGAAGAAGAGTTATTCACTCACTATTCTCCATATTCAAGGCTACTCTTTAATGTTAGTTTTACACCTAAGACATCGTTTCTGTGACATGACAGGCAGTTATCAGCGTGAGCAAGCACTGATGGGAGCATTTACCTTGTCAACGCATGCGGGAACTTTATGGTAATCTCCTTTGAATAATATTTTCTGGAGTTCATAACAAACAGGCAGTTTGATCATTTAACAGTAAATCTTGCAGTGGACGTTAGGGGTTTGGAAGCTGTGTGCAGCTATAAGGGAAAGGAACATCTCGAAGCACTTATTAGGGACATGATGCTGGTCACAAGAATTTCTCACGCCGGTGTGCAGACAATGCGTTTGGCTGAGAGCTGTATGGAAACTCAAAACACACTGCCTAAAGTGGCTATAGGCAAAAACAAGTCGGATCATAACGTCTTCTTCTCTCTGGACTTGAATTTGCGAGTCAGGGATTGGCTTCTTCTCCTGAAAAGAGAATAATATTGTTACCTTTGATTAGGGTAGGCCGATGGTTAGTGCAGACAAGTTAGAGGGGAGGTATGGAGCTCGTGGAGTCTTGTGGCTGGCACAAGACCCTTGTAGGGTCGTTTGTGGAAGTGCTTTTGTGAAATTTACCGAGATTTGATGGTAAGTGAGGAGGAACTTGGTCTACCAATTCAGACTCCGGTCTGGAGTGGTCTTGTGATTCAGACTCCAGTCTGGAGAGGATACCGGTCTTGACTTTGGTTATAAATGGTTTGCACTTGTGACACTCGTACTGAGTATGACTTCGCGCTAGCACTGGTCTTGACTGAGAAGCCTGTGGTGAGGACTTAGCTGCACAGACATCTCAGACAACTTTCTGTGCCGAAGACAATCTTATTCATGACAGATCTGCCGCCCTGACGTTTGATCTCCACGTGCATACTGCCATGTAAGTGAATCAGAGTGATCCATGGTATGACTGGCGAATGGGAGTGTCAGACGCTGGAATCTGTCGAGATTTCAAGGCTGCGTTAGAGGGTGATTGCAACCCGTCTAAGAGATCACCAGCCACGACTTTGCATATTTCGTGCCCGCAATAGCGAATTACAGGCGCCACACATCACTGCTCTGCTGATGCTTGAACTACAACTGTCACCTGAGACAGTGCTACACAACGAGAAAGGGATATAGCATTGTTTCTCTGGCTTGTTAGGGAAAGCAGAATGACAGTCTCGTCACTTATTCTCAGCTGCACCAACATAGTATAACTTCTGTGTAGAATAAATCCATCAATATCTACTCAGTGTTAGATTATTTCAGACTGAGTTATCCATGTTTTGAGACAGAGTAAATAATTCATCAGACAAAGCTTAGTCTTCGCCAACCAGTCGCTATCCGGTGGGGTGTTACGTATTCATCCGAGTCTTTTGTGTTGCCAACAACCGCTAACATGTATCGCTTATCCTACTATTTTAATCAATACACTTGTGTCATAACTTTTATAAAAGATCAATCCCATGTTGATATATTAATCACACATCAAGAATTCACTAAAATAATGATGGAGCCACCGTTTCATTAATATTATTTCAGCATTCAAACTCTCATAGATTCTGATAAATATGATAACCTCTAATGCAGGCTAACAACAAGAAACACAGTCAAAGGGAAAAATCGATTTAGTAAACTCTGGTGCCAGGTATTAAGTGAAAGGCTCACTAGTTGATGTGATTGCTGTCAGGGCACAAATTCATGGTAGCCTGTAGCCTTTCAAAACAGACCGCAAGTCCAGTGTAGTCTTGCAATTTGGCGACCACTGCCATGAACTCATGGCATCTTCTGTGACTGTCAGATATGACTCCTGTTACAATGTTTCTGTTTTCCCCTGTTGAAATACAACTGCTTCTCTGAGGTTAATTAGTTTCGCTTGGACATAAGAATTTCTGGCGCTAAATATATTAATGATCTGTAAACTGGTGTGGGTAGATTGTCTGAATTTTCAATCATTTGTGGTTGTGATTTCTGTGTCACTTGTTGATTGTTCCTGACGGAGAATGGCGCTGTCTTAATGTGTGGAATGGTAGATTATCTGCGGCTCTCGCATTTTGTCGTCGATTAGGGATGTTTTTATTTGATAAGCATTTTCAGGGACTTAGAATTAGTGGCTCGCCAGAGAAAGTTTCAGGGTAGAACTGTGTGGCATTTGGACGAGGAGCAATAGAAATCTCTGGGAGTAGAAACCTGAATGCTTGCTCACCAGAAGCAAGACACGTTTGCTCCAAAGTGATGAGAATATTCGAATCTCGTCGCAAATGGATCAATATCAAACTGGTAGCACTGATCAAGGGGAAGTTGCGGTGAATTCTCAGTCGAATGTTGTAGCTTACCTTACGGATAGGTCGAACGCGGAATTCTCTAATTATGACGAGGAAATTCAGTCAGACAACGAGAGCGAAGATGAAACTGCAGCAGAGCATCACGTAGAAATTGCAGGCACGGCAAGACGTAGTGAGAGTGATTGATCGCAGAGCGATAGAATCGTGTTCCTCTAGTCCTGGAAGCCCTCATACGATTTATGCAGGAGGAGGAGAAGAAGAGGCAGGAAGCGGAGAAGAAGAAATAGGAGAGAGAGAAGATAACCTCAAAGGAGATGAAGGAATTAACATCAAAAAGACAGGAAGGGGATGAAGGAGTTAGTCGCTAAGGAGAAAGGAGGTATGAATGGTAGCTGAAGAGCTGGTTGAAAGTGTAGAGCAGATTAAGAAGAAAGTCGTGGGTGTTAAGGAAGAGGTAGAAAGCGTCAAGGAAACACGACAGAGACGCGAGAGATCACGAACGAGGCAAAACGCGATGCCAGGACAGCAACATAGTATCCCCAGGTACACGTAAGGACGTTTTTTAGCTAAGGAACAAGTGAAACAGACCAAAACCAAAAATGTTCTTACCACGCTCCAAAAACGGGGGAGAAAAATCGTCCAGAAAACGCAAGAGGAAATTAGCGAGAACATGAAGCGCATGGAACAGATCGAGACCAAACAGGAAGAAATATCAGATCTTAAAGAAGAGCAGGCTCAGATCGCATCACAGCAAAACGAGATAGCAAAATACGTTCAGGAAGCACGTCAGCGGGTTGTACAATTAGGTCACGGTCTGGTACGGCAGCACTCTCACACGATCAGTGCGCAGTATGAGGCTAAATCACCAGCACAAGGCGAATGCCGCAGGAGAACACACCAAGCGCCATGGGCCTACGACAGATAGCACGCCGTCAGTATAGTAGAAACCGAACCAGAATACAACTGTGCACGTCTTCGGCAAACGAAAACGTTACTCCGTGAATCTGATGACACAAGGTATTCCTGCCTGTCGCACGAGGTGACTAAAAGCAGTCTCCCACTATTCGGCCTAATACATTATGGCCCGTTTTAGGGTTTGACCTCAATTTTTCCGAAGTGTGGGCCATTTTGGAAAGGAAGCGTTACATGGTGCACCATATATCCCTCGTGCATTACGATCTCATGCACCTATTATCGGCAGGGCACTGCCATTCCACTCATATTCCAGCTATTTTGGGCGAGGAGATCTTACGGAGTGCAGAATCTCCACCGATTGCCTGCTGTCCTCTTTTGCCCCCACAACAATACAGGATTTCCACGCACCCAGTATCCAGCGCTGTAGGAGCCCAATGTGGTGGAGCTGTCATGTACCCTCATGGTCATAGCCCTCTGACAACACAGGGATCGGACTGCTGATGAGCTGTGGGCTCCCCACATATGCCAAGTAGTAGATGCCTACCTTCTTGGGCCTCAGGACTCCTAGCAACAGCCATGACGCCAGGTGGCCTTTGCTGTGGCTGAGTGGCACCCGTGGGGAGAGCCCCTGATTGAGCTGCGTGGCATCAGGGCAGATGACCTGCAATGAAGCAGACCAAGTCATCTGTTGCTGAGGACTGAATGGCCCCAGCAGTCTCAAAGAAAGGGGAAGTTGAATACAGTGCTGCGATCTGTGATCCCCAAGTCATCCCCCTAACCCACTACACCATGGGACAAATGTAGGGCTACAGAGAGAAGAGAGCCATATTCGCTTTGTTGTTTAGTGTGCAGCAGAACCAATGTGGACTCCTTTCTGGCTGCCAAGCCACTTGTTTTTCTAGAACACCTGGAGGATAAGTTTGGGGAAGAGGCTGCACAGTCCAAAATGTGCAATAGGTCAGTACTGATTCAGACTGCTTCTCCAGCCCAGTCATGGGCGTTAATCACAGGTGACAAGCTGGGTGATATTTCCATTTCGGTCACACCCCATAAAAGCCTCAACACGGTCCAGGGGATTAGTTTTCATCACGACCTGTTGCAGTCCGACGACGATCTACTCGCCAATTTAGAGTATAGGGTGTTCACTTTGTCTGGCGCATCTGTAGGGGACCTAAAGTCAACAGGGTTGCTACAGGTGCCTTCATCATTACCTTTGAGGGTTATTTGTTACGTGAGAAGGTTAAGGTGAAGGTCTATCTATGTGATGTCAAACCATATGTCCATCGCCCAATGTGGTGGTTTAAGTGCTGGAAATTCAGACACACATCTTCCCAGTGCCATTGCAGCTCCACATGTGAAGACTGCAGATGTCCACTAGATCTGAATACTCCATGTGCGCTTCCCACACCTGTGTTAACTGCACGCTGGACTACACAGTACTCCAAAAGGAGAGGAAAATTATGGGTAAAAAGACGCTGGACAGGAAGACTTACAGGAGGCTAAACAGAAATGTAAAAAGTTCATCCCGTTCGATTGCTATCTTTTTATGCTACCGCCACGACGATGTCACCCTCCTCAGCGACGTCAGTCTCCTCATCTAAACCTTCTACAGTGGGCCCTCATGGCCTCCCCTCACCACCAACCCCTCCTGTAGGTTGGGGGCACATCTTCTTCTATTGCTCCCAAAGCTTCTCCTTTGGAGCTGAAGCAGCTGCAAGCTGCTGATCGAAGTGCTTCACAGTTTTCATCTGTACCTGAAACTGCTTCTGAGAAGCCCTCCCAGCAACCTCCTAAAGAGCAGCGAGAGGGCAAACAGTTCAAGCCCCCACACCATCACTCCCTAACAATTCCACATGTGAAGATGAGGTGGTGATTATAGCATCCACCAAGGACCAAGATCTCGCCGATGCCTCAGACACAATGGTATTGGACACTAGCACTCAACCAGTGGCAGCAGGTGACTCTGTGGCGTAAACTGCCTCCTTCGTCCCTTTTGCCTTCCCAAGTGACAGAGAGCGTCATCCTCCAGTGGAACTGCAATGGTTTATTTCCTCACCTGGCTGAGTTGTGACAACTTTTAAGCATTACAACTGCTTTTTGCGTTGCCCTTCAGGAAACGTGCTTTCTTGCAATGTGGACCCCTGGCCTTCATGGTATGGGAATGAGGGTATTACAAGAATTGTACTGACTGTAACAGGTAGTCAGGTGGAGTCTGTATCTACGTTCTTAATATAGCACACCTGTGCCCCTTCAAACACCTTTAGAATTTGTGGCTGTCAGGATGAGGACGTTGCAGAAAATCACCAGCTGCGACATCTACCATCCTCCAGATGGTGAAGTAGCTGCACTAATTTTTCAACTCCCCCACTTTTCTGCTTCTGGGTGATTTTAACACCCATAACCCTTTGTGGGTTGGAATCAAGATTACTGGCTGTGGTAAAGAAGTCAAGGATCTACTAACTTAACTCAACCTTTTCCTCCTAAATATAGGTGCCCTTACCCATTTCAGTGTGGCACATGGCACATACTCAGCCAGTGATCTCTCGATTTGCTGTGTTGGCCTTCTCCTGTCTATCCACTGGAGAGCTCATGAAGATTTGTGTGGTAATGACCACTTTCCTCTCTTCCTGTGCCTGGCTTGCTTAGGTGGGCTCTTACCAAAGCTGAATGGGATGCTTTCACCTCCACTACCACTATTGAATCTCCGTTGGATGGCACCATTGATGAGGTGATCCAGGCCGTCACTACTACCATTGTTGCAGCAGCTGAATCGGCAATCCCTTGTTCTTCATGTTTCCTCTGGCAGAAGTCAGTGCCTTGGTGGTCGCCGGAAATCGCTGCAGCCATTAGAGGCTGTAGTCGGGCTCTCCAACATCATAAGCATCACACATCACTGGAGCACCTCACCGCCTTCAAACAGCTCCATGCCCGGATCTGTCAACTCATCAAATGACGCAAGCAGGAGTGTTGGGAACGATATGTCCCACCCATTGGAACACAAACCTTTGCTTGCCAGTTTTGCACCAAGTTCAGATGCTTTTATGAATATCAGACCTCTCCAAGTATATCTGGAATTTCCACAAATGGAGCTGTACATGTCGATCCAGACTTAATTGCGGAGTGTCTTACTGAGCATTATGCTTGCATTTCTAAGTCTGAGAATTACCGCCCTTCTGTTCGCCTCCTAAAACAGCAGGTAGAATGACGACACCTATCTTTTGCTCCCCACCACCTTGAGCTATATAACGCTCCCTTCATTGAGTGCAAATTTCTCAGTGCCCTTGCCGACTGGCCTAGCACATGCCCTGGCTCCAGCCGCATTCATTCCAGTTTCTCATTGCCCTTGCCGACTGGCCCAGCACATCCCCTGGCTCCAGCCGCATTCATTCCCAAATGATTAAAAATCTGGCAGCGGATTACCAGCGCCACTTCCTCGCCGTCTTCAACCGCATCTGGAGCGAAGGCGAACTCTCAACGCAATGGTCCGAAAGCATCATCCTCCAGTGCTAAAGCTTTGTAAGAACCCGCTAGATGTGGATAGCTGTCGTCCTATCAGCCTCACCAAAGTTCTGTGCAAGTTGTTTGAATGTATGGTAAGCTGACGGTTGTGTTGGCTGCCTGAGTCTCAGAACCTTCTGGCTCCATCCCTGGACGGTTTCCGCCAAGGTCGCTCCACCACTGACAACTTGGTCTACCTTGAGTCTGCCCTCCAAATAGCCTCTTCCAGGCGTCAGTACCTTATTTCCGTCTTTTTTGACATGACGAAACCCTGCGATATCACTTGGTGACACCACATCCTCGCTGCTGGAGTCTCCAAGCCCACTCTTGATTTTTTTATGGAACTTTTTTTCGCTCAGCACTTTCAGAGTTCTAGTCATCGGTTCACACAGTTTGCCCCGCATCCAAGAGAATGGGGCTCTGTCCTGAGTGCCCCACTTTTTTAAATTGCCATTAATGGTCTCGCAGCAGCAGTGGGCCCCTCAGTCTTCCCCTTCTTATATGCTGACGATTTTTGTATCTGTTTCTGCTCCTCTTCTATTGGTATGGCTGAATGTTGCCTGCAGGTGGCCATGTGAAAGGCATAGTCATGGGCACTCACTCACAGCTTTCAGTTTTCAACCAGTAAGACTTGGGTCAGGCACTTCTGTTGTCATCGTACTGCCCACCTCCATCCAGAATTTTACCTTGATGACCAGCTGTTTGATGCAGTGGAGACTTACCATTTTTGGGACTGGTTTTTGACACCCGTTCAGCTTGGCTTTCCCACCTTCATCAGCTTAAGGAAAAATGCTGGTGGCATCTTAATATTATTCAGTGCTTGAGCCACACCGACTGGGCTGCTGACCACCCTACATTGATGCAGCTGTAAGAAGCCCTTGCACAATCCCATCTTGACTATGGGGGCCTGATGTATAGTTCAGCATCGCCCTCAGTATTGTGGCTGCTGGACCCTCTACACCACTGTGGAGTTTGGCTTGTCAAGGGAACATTCCAGACCACCCTGGCGTTCTTCTATTGCTGATTAGGCGACAGCAACTGCTTGTGAATTATACTCCCCACATTCATAGTTAGCCTCACCATCCAAATTACTGTCTACTTTTCCCTAGCACAGCGATCCATCTCCCACAATGGTGGCCTATATTGGGGATTCCAATTGCAGTCTGTGTCTGGTCGCTTCTTGCTGCACTCGACACTTACCTTCTACCAACTTTCCTGTGGGTCCACTCATGTACGCCTCTGTGGTCCACTCCTCAGTCACAACGTCTTCTGGACCTATCACAAGCCCAAAAGGTTCAGTTCCACCTGATCCTCTCCGCCAGCACTTTCTCCGTATTCTCGGCGAGTTACAGGGCTCAAAATAGTCTACAGGTATGGCTTTATGGTCGATAGTCACGTTGGCTTCTCTTACGCTCATGCTGGACACACTGAAAAGCGCTTCCTGCTGGATGGCTGCAGTTTTTTCTCTGCAGAGTTGGTAGCCATCTCTCACATTCTTGAGTATATCCACTCCTGCTTAGGTGAGTTCTTCGTCATCTTTAGTGACTCCTTAAGCAGCCTACGAGCTCTCAACCAGTGCTTCCCTCGCCATCCTTGGTAATGACTATCCATGAGTCTCTTTATGCCCTCAGAAACAGTGGACGTTCAGTGGCAGTCATTTGGACCCCAGGACGTGTCAGGACCCCAGGCAATGAACTTGCTGGCAGGCTTTCCAAACAAGCTACCAATACATTAACTCTGAAGATCTGACCGCCAGAGACTGATCTCCAATCGTTCTTATGCAATAATGTTTTTGGGCTCTGGGATACTGAGTGGTGCACCCTCAGTACACCAAATAAACTATGTGTTTTCAAGGAGACAACGAATGTGTGGCGGTGATCCATATGAGCCACTCACGGAGACTGATCTCCAATCGTTCTTATGCGGTAATGTTTTTGGACTCTGGGATACTGAATGGCGCACCCTCAGTACACCAAATAAACTATGTGTTTTCAAGGAGACAACGAATGTGTGGCGGTGATCCATATGAGCCACTCGTAGGGACTCCATTATCCTTTGCTGGCTGTGCATTGCCCTGGTCACCTCCTCCGTCGCAAGGCTCCGCATCAGTATCGCTGTGGTTCGCACATGACTGTCGTCCACATATTTTGGACTGGCTAATTTTAGCCGCTCTGCGGCGGACCTTTAACCTTCCCACCACACTGCCAACGGTGTTGGGAGACGGTGCCTCAACAGCTGATAAAGTTTTACGTTTTATGCATGAAGGGAGTTTTTATCTCACAGTCTAAGGTTGAACGTCTGGCCTTCTTCCCTAGGCCTCCACTTTCCTTCCATTTTAACTCTTCCTCACTGTTCCTTTGCTGTTTGTTCGCCTTGGTGTTCTTGTTTTCCCCGTCAGTGTTCCTGCAGCCTTGTGTTTTAGGCTGGAGATTTTAGTGTGTTGCAGAGTGGCTGGCTCATCCGTTTTCCTCTTGTAATCAGCCAGCCCCAGCCGTCTGCTATACTATTTTAATGCCTTCTCCTGCTTTCTTCCTTTTAATGCCTGTTTTCCCCTTTTGTCTTACCTCTTTCGTTTCCTCTTTCAGTGTGTTTGAGTTTGTTTTCCACCTTTTTTACTTCCCAGACTTGTTTGTAGGATGGCTTTATTCTGGGACCTGTTTGAATATGGAAAAAGGGAGTGATGACCGTGTAGTTTGGTCCCTTTCTCTCCAATCCAACCAACCAAGCAAGCAACCAGCCAACAGTCGGAGGCCTTAGCAGTGCGCAAGGATCTTTTGACACGGATTTACGAAGATGAGTGCTGCAGAAACGAGGGAAAATTCATTCCCAGGAAATGTTGAACCATTCGACCACAAACATTTCTTATAATACAAAATTTCCAAGTGTACAAAGAGAACAACAAAAAGTTGGATAGCTCAGTTCGGGAAAGTGCTACCGTGATCATGGCCAGTGAGATACAAGCTGGAATTTATCTGCAGATTTTCGGAGGGATTGATTTCGGAGCATATGCGCAGTGTTGCTGAGGGCCCGCTCATATTAAGAGTTCAGGGACACGTTGATTAACACACACCGGTCGCAAGACACACAGGAAAGAATCAAAGAGGAAATTATGCGGAGCAGAGATCTAGAAGCGCCAGGATTCCGTAGTCCGGTGAAGTTCTTTGAGTCGCTAACTAGGAGGAATCGGTTTTTGGACCAGTCGTACAATTCCAAGGAAATATTGAGGCATTATCATGTCAAATTATCTCTGCACTACCAAAACCTCCTCATCGGAAGGTGCAAAGATGCCATTGAATCATTCTTGGTCGCGTTGCAAGAATTAGACTCTGTCAACGAAATACAACATGCAAGAGACAAGAACAGAAACAATAACTGCAGTTCGCAAAGCTCGTCAGAAAGGAGCGACAGCAGACTAAATGAGAGAAATTATAGATCGTGGGAAAACAACGACTCGAACTATAGAGGGGGTAACCAGCCACCATGCGAGAACACAGGTAGACGAGGAAATTACAAAAATAATTACAACAAACGGAAAAACGGGAACTGGAGAGAACAACGAAATCCAAACCAATTTCAGCGGGATAATGGAGAACCACAGCAGCAAAGAAACAACTGGGAGAACAAGAGTCAATGGCAGCAAGGAAACCAACAAGATCACCATATCCAGATCAGCCCACCCGACTCGTCACAGGAGAAACGTAGCAGAACTGTAAACAGAAACTGACACTTGGCTGCTGAGGACACAGCACAAAACAAGGATGCAGGAACCTTCAGAACGAGCGACATTAACAAGCTAGAATATGAAGACGCAAGGGGGCTTTTGCATGATCAGAAAGAAGTCATGACACGTCTGGATCTACGAGTACATCCTTTTATTCACTTTATCGTAATTAACTTCAATCTGACCGAAATTGTGTGGAGTAGAAACTACGTTACGGCCGTCTCGGAATCTGTGTACGAGAGATGTATTGCAAATCACCCATGACCAGCACTCTAGGTGAAGAAAACGAAAATTACTGGCGCACTGAGGGGAAAGCAAACGGAGGTGCGTATACAAACCCGATTGATGTTCAGTTGCCAAGGGCACACCTTGGTAAACGAACTTTTTGGTATTCCCTTCGCATATTCAGCATGGATTTCCTGAAACAGCAACAGACCATATTGGACTTGGGACAAGGAGAGCTCATTTTGCAAAAAAATGTCGTCAGCAAAATTAAAATTGCGGATCACACAATATGCGTGCAAATTCCTGCTGAGTGCCTCAACCTAAACACCACAAAACGGAAGGAAGGTAGAAATAAATCGTGGCGTGACGAATGTTGTCGCTCCACGCAAGAAGATGAACGAATTCGACAGGAGGTGCGGCGCTGTGCTAATGATAACATTCGGGTTAAACGTGTCCTCACCTGTTTTCATTAGGGGACTCGATGATATCTGAAATTATTCCATGAAACAAAAAATCACCACTTACGTAGATGATCTCTTAACTGAAGAACCGACGTGGAACGGACACAACGTGATCTTAAAGGAAATACTACAGACCTTCACGGAATGCGGCGTAACTGACAACGGCACGAAAACATGCATTGGGACCTCACGAGCAAACTCCTCGGCCATATCACCACCGCGGAAGGAATCCCACCAGATCTGGACGAGATCGCGGCGATAGCAAAATTTCCAACGCCAACAACTAACTCGGCGGCTTTCTTGGTGTTGCCAATTTCTGCAAGAGATTCATTCACGTGAAGAAACTAGCTACAGCGCGACTATGCCAGCTCACCGAGAAGAAGGCGCCGTGGGACCCTTAAAACTACGCTGGTTAATGCACAAATTTTGTCGCACCCAAACCTGACGGAGGAATTTTGTACGGCAATGGACAACTCATACTCTGATCTGGATGTAATCATCTTTCAGGGATCAGCAAGAGGGGAACATGGTGCATAAGACCATCACTTTTGGAAGACGTGTCATTAAATGCGAGAGAAAATGTTCGTTAACCGAGTTGGAAGCTTTGGCGGTTGTGTATGGCTTCGAAAAATGTCGACTCTTCTTGTACGGGAGAAAACCAAGACTCTTCACCGATCACAGAGCCTTGGGTTTCTTACTAATGAGATTGCTACGGGAATACGAATTTACATTTGTAAAGAGGAAAAGAACATCATTGCGGATGTGCTGTCATGTTCACCTGTGGGTCTGGAAAGTAGTAGTGCAAACCCACCAGAAGAAAAACACTACAGCCTGTATTATGTTAAAAAAAGTGGCGTTTGAGAATTATATCACCACAAGCCTAAAGGACATCAGAAGAGGACAGAACAAGGATCCAGTTCTGCTTGCTCTGAAGAAAAGGTTAAAAAGGACAGTATGGAAACTAAGCTCAGGTAGTTCTACCAATCGCAGGAAGAAATCTTGTTCTTTTGCAGTGAAGGAGAATGAGCGCCGTGCTGTGTTTGCATTCCAGCTGAGCTTGTAAATAAGGTCATCTGGCACACTCACCTTAGCTATGCACATTTTGGAGCCACGAAATGCTACCTGGAACTACGCACACTGTGCCACTTTAAAGATATGAACAGACGAATTGGGAAAGCTTTGGTAGTGTGTAAAACCTGTTAGAAATCAAAGCATGATATGGTGACAATGCAGTCACTCTTGCATCCCGTAATTGCAACCAAAGCAAAACACCTCGCTGCAACCGATTTAATGGCCCTCTTGTGCACACTGGTAGTAGTGGTGCTGACTTCCAAGTATGTCACCTTAACTCTCCCAAAAAGGCAACAGCACAGGCAGTGTGAAGAGTGGTCTGCAAAGATTTGCTCCCCAGATAGGTCATGTAGATAGGATTATATCCGACAGTGATCCCCAGTTCCGGTCAGGGAGATGGAAAGCTATGTTAAGCTAACACAGGATTAAATCGATATACGCATTCAAACGGCATCCCCAATCGTCCCCGGCAGAAATGATAATAGAAAGCCTTTGAACCCTTTGCCATAGATACTGCACGAGGTGACACAGCACCTGGGATTATTTCCTACGCGACTTCCAGAACGTGAAGAACGAGTTGCCACATGGAGTCATTAAGATAGCACCAGTAACTGTTCTCAAGAACAGGAAACCCAGAGGTCTAATCCGTGAAGTTGTAGACTCCCCCTCGAGAACTCATGTGCAACACAAGAAAATTTTTGACGTCGCTCTCAGGAGGCTACATGAGGTGGGAGTGAAACGAAAAGAGATCTGGGATAGAAACGCATTCGTAAGAGAATTCCGCATTGGCCAAAGAGTGTTGGTCAAAAGTTTATGACTGTCTAACAAGCAGAAGAAGCTGTGCCAAAAATTCTACACTATTTGCAATGGATCTGTTCAAACCCGCAGGATCGCTTACATAAACACATTGGAACTCGAAACCTTGAAATCAAGAAAATCTCTTGGTATTCATCATATCTGAACAGGACTTTATAGGTGCTCAGTTAGGTTAGAATCAATTTGTAATTAGATATTCAATGAATCAGCAAATTCTGTGTGTTATTGTGTAGCGCGGTCTATATAATTCGTTTAATGAATTTCTGCAATTGATGTATTTGTAATGGTCATTTATTAGCTTATGGTACGATTCCTTGAGGAAAGTAGCCAGATGAGTAGTGTGGCTTTTACATCATCGTATCGACATGTTCACTGTCTGCCTGCTTGAAAATCAAAGCCAGAATTGAATAGAAATTCATCATAAGTGACAGCTCTTCGTGTCAACTGGCACCTTTCTGTGGCATGATAACTTCTGCACGTTGACTGAACAGAGTTCAGGATCTAACCCACATTTACCTTTGTGACGAACGGCCATTATGTCTTTGGACCGTACTGTCGTTGTCCATTATGACGCTCCATGGAGTATTAGAATGTCAGTCAAGAAACGACCGCATTAGGAACATCAAATTCAGCTGTATAGTTCTTGTAGTAGTATCTTCCATAACATCACTGTAGCCTGTAGGAATGGCTGGAGACAATTACCATGATGGCAGCTTGAAGAAGAATGCCTGCAGCAGGTAGTCCAGAAACTGCCGAGTGGAGGGCCAATCGTCAGCGCTGAATGCATGGCGGGACAACTGGGGGTCTGCCTGCCACTTTCACGGCCCAACGAAAGTGAAGACGGAGGGGAGCTGCACCACACACTGTGACTGGCGTAAACCTGCCTGCCCCGGGTGACTGTGAATGGAGTTGGCCCACTGGACAAGAGTGGCCGATAATTGATGCCACGTCACTTCATTGACAGCCTGGCGGATGGGTCTGCCGCCAAGTAAACGACGGCCAAAAGCATCCACCCTCAAAGTCGCGAATTGGACCGCCAGACTGGACGCTCATCCCTGACGTCACACCATACCTTCAAAGGACGGAGACGAGCTGCACCACAACGCCCAGAGGTATTCCCCAGGAGGACACACCCCCTCTACAGACAGTGTGCATTATCAGGTGGCCATGATCAGCATGAATTGCTCTTACAGTCATGTACTATGACACAGACAGGCACTGGCGATGGTGGAGACATCACAAGTTATCCATTAGCACACTGGGAGAGAGGAAATCCTCACTAGATGACAGGTTGCACACTAAACTCAATGCTGTCTCACCATATAATCCAAGGGAAGACTGGATTGAGAGATGAGACAGAGTCACTGACATCATTACCTGAGTTTGAGATGTTGGGTGATATGCAACCATACCAGTGTCTCATTCGCTCCCACCAGATGTCGTATCTATCACACCCAACAGCATGCCAGAATGCCAATTGCTGCCAGGTGCCTGGCTGCCTTACTGATGCTGCCATGGACCATATGGGAGGCCAGAGCAAGAAATTTTATGACTGAGCAAAAATAATGCCCCAGAGCCTTTTTAATCGTTTAGTAATTTTCTGCTGAAGGCTGTGGTGTAGCAGAGATCCTTGGGTCCACATGAATCATGCTACACTCAGCGGTGTTCATCTGTATGTCTTGCAGGCACGCAGTTTTGTGTGAGTTACTGACCTCTGAATAAGGTCAAGTTAGAATGTCATCTTTATGTGCAGTCTTGATTGGCATAGTTGCCCCCAATACCCATGTTATCATTATGAGATCTCAATACTATTTGATGATTTCCCCTGTACATGACCCAGTATGATATTTTGAAGAGAGACACTACACATGAGGAAATCAACCATGCTGGAGGGCCACTCTCACTATTCTCCATATTTAAGGCTACTCTTCAATGTTGATTATATACCTAAGACATCGTTTTTATGTGATGACAGAAAGTTATCAGTATGAGCAGACACTGATAGGAGCATGTAAGTTGTTAATGCATGCAGGATCTTTATGGTGGCTCTCTTTCGAATAGTATTTTCTGGAATTCAGAACAAGCACGCAGTTTGGTCATTTAACAGTAAATCTTGAAATGGACGTTTGGGCCTTGGAAGCCACACGCAGCTGTTAGGGAAAGGAACGTCTCGAAGCATTTACCAAGGACAGGACGCTGGTCCCAAGAATTTTTCGCCTTGGTGTGCGGACAATGCGTTTGGCCGAAGAGGCGAAACGAAACTGCCTACCTGGACCTACGTGTTGGGCGCCTCTAGCCACAGTAGAGGGAGGGCATTTCGACAGCGTCAGAAACGCTCTTTGTGAACAGGGATCGCGGCCGTAAAAATTCCATGTTCACCATGGACCTGACGCTATCGAGGGAGCCATCAGGTGGTGTCCCCGTCGGAGGTTCGAGTCCTCCCTCGGGCATGGACGTGTGTGTTGTCCTTAGCGTAAGTTAGTTTAACTTAGTTTAAGTAGTGCTTAAGCCTAGGAACCGATGTCTTCAGCAGTTTGGTCCGATAAGACCTTACCACAAATTTCCAATTCAGCTGGTGTTGTCCCTCTGCCTGAAGGTATTTTTGGAAAGCGTCAAGTCTCCATAACAATTCTAGAAGGAAAACAAAATTTATGGTGGCTCTGAAATTATCTCTGTTGGGACATAAAAGGCACTTCTCTTAGTTTAGCCAAGACCCCAGTTGGACATGCTGTAACATTCACGCCATCCAGATAATTATCTTTGTGATTAACGTCTCGTTCGTTTTAGAGCTGTAAGGAAACTCAAAACACGCTACCTAAAGTGGTCATGCGAAATAACAAGTCAGAGCACAACATCTTCTCGTCTGTCGACAGGAATTTGTGAATCAGGGATTGGCTTCTTCTCCTGAAAAGAGAAGAATATTGTTATCTTTGATTAGGATAGGCCGACCGGTAGAGCAGATGATTTACAGGGGATACACGGAGGTCTTGTGATTGGCACAAAAACCTTGTGGGGCCTGTTGTGGGAGTGCTTTTGTGGATTTTACCAAGGTTTGATGGATAGCGAGCAGAGGAGAAACTTGGTCTTCCAATTCAGACTCTGGTCTGGCGTGGTCCTCTGATTCAGACTAGCATCTGGAGATGAATCTGCTCCCGACTTTTGTTATAAGTTGGCAGCTCAGTCATCTCCAACAACTTCCTGCGCCGAGGGCAATCTGGTTCATGACAGATCTGCCACCCTGACGTTTGATCCCCCTGTGCGCACTGCCGTATAAGTGAATCAGATTGGTCTACGGTATAACAGGCGAATGTATCACTCGCCGAGATTTCAGGGCCCCATTAGAGAGTAATTGCAATCCGTCTTATAGATCGCCAGCTGGACTTCGCATATTTCGTGCCCGCAATAGCGAATTGCAGGCACCGCCCATCGCTGCTCTGGAGACACCTGAACCACGAACGTCACCTGACACAGCGCTACACATTGAGAAAAGGGTACAGTATTTCTACTCCAGCTCGTTGAGGCAAACAGAATGCCAGTCTCGCCACTTGCTCTCAGCTGCAGCGATGTAGTACAACTTCTGTGTAGAATAAATCCATCAAAGCCCATTCAGTGTTAGATAATTTCGGATTAACATATCCATGTTTTGCGACAGACTAGTTTAATCAGACAAACCTTAGTCTTTGCCAACCAGCCGCCACCCAGTGAAGTGTTAACTATTTGTTGCGTTTATTTGTGTTGCCAACAGCCGTGTTTTATTTGTGAACAAGCTAACTTGTATTGTTTGTCCTATTATTTTAATCAATAAACTTGTGCCATAGCTTTTATAAATGATCAGTTCCGTGTTGATATATTGATCACCCATCAACAATTGACTAAAATAATGACAGGGCCAAAATTTCATTAACATTTTTTCAGCCCTCATTCTCATATAGATTCTGATAAATGTGACAACCGCAAATGCAGGCTAACAACTACAAGTACAGTCAAAAGGGGAAATCAGTTTAGCAGACGCATCGTCCAGGTAGCCAAGTGGAATGTTTGCTGAAGCAGAAGTGATTGATGTCAGGGCGTAATCTCACAGTCGCCTGTAACCTTTCAAAATATACCGCAAGTCCATTGTACTCTTGAATGTTCTACACACTGTCTCCTTTGCAGATGAACGACAGTTTCCTAAAATTGTCCCAATAAACCGAAATTTGCCTTCCCTACTATAATCCTCAGATGCTCATTCCATTTCATATGGCTTTCCAAAGTTACGCCCAGGTATTTAACCGGAATGACCGTGTCAAGCAGCAGACTTCTTATGCTGTACTCGAATATTAAGGGATTGTTTTTTCTACTCATCTGCATTAACTTACATTTTCTACATTTAAAGCAAGCTGCCATTCTTCACACCGTCTAGAAATTCTAAATCATCATACAGTCAATCAATGATGCTTTCCCATACACCACAGCATCATTACCAAACAGCTGCAGATACCTGCCGATCATGTCTGCCAGATTATTTCTCTGTGGAGAGAATGACAGCGGTCCTATCACATTTCCCTGTGGCACTCCAAACAACGATCAACACTCGACATCTAGGAAAACATAATGATTTCTATCACTTAAGAAGTCTACGAGCCACTCACGTATCTAGGAACCTATCCTGTATTCCCGTGCCTTCGTTAACACTCCGCAGTGAGGCACTGCGTCAAACGGTTTTAGAAAATCTAGGCGTAAGCAATCTGGCTAATTGCCCTTCATCGACGTTTCGCGAATGCGAGTGCAACCCATCCGTCCCAATCTGTCTGGTCCCAGTTCACATAGTGTTGCAGCATCTCCATCAGGGTACGGTGTGTACGTTCTAGCGCTCCACTGGACTGCGGATGTTACACTGTCGTTTGTATTTTCTCTATTCGCAGTAATTTGCAGACTCGTTTCATGGTATCGCCTATGAAATTGCTTCCATGTCGCTCAACAGAACCGTCGGGATCCCAAATTTTAGAATAATGCTTTCCACCAATTTACGTGCAAGCGTATCCGCGTCTTGTCGAGCTATTGGTTCGGCTATTACAAACTTTGTGAGAGAGTCCTGAAAAGTCAAAATATATCTGTGGCCGGACTGGGTAAAGGGTAATGCACCTACGATATCAATATCACAGGGCTCAAATATAAATTCCGGTGTCGGAGTTAGCTCTAGTGGTTGCTTAATCTTAGCTTGCGTGATATTGTTCTTTCGGAAACTTTTGCATGTCCTTATGAACTGCTCTATGTCAGCTTTCATACCTAGCCATGTATAGTACTATTTTATTCGTTCATACGTCCTTCCCATCCTTTGATGGCCTCCTATGGGAGATATGTGCATCTGTTTTAGAATTGCCAATTTATTCTCTGCATTCAGAATCTCATCTTTGATTATCTGGGATGTGTTACTGCCTCCACTAACCTCGGTCGCGTCAGCTGTCTCTTTGGGGTCAGCTATCTCAGCTGTCGCCTCTGTCTCCGTTATCTCGTCGCTACGCGAGTCCTTGACTGCGGCCTAGGTTGCTGCGTCCCTTCGCTTATCTTTGTGCCTGTCAGTCTCGTTTGTGCCCCTCTTTGTAACCTGCGGTGTTTGTTTGTCGCCGTCTTGCACACTGCGAATGCGTGATAGCGCGTCGGCCACGCGATTTTGCTTTGCTTCTTCATATATGATTTGGTAATCGTATTCTTCCAGTTTTAATCAAAACTTCATTAATTTCGACGATGGCTCCGTAATGCTATCTAACCACATCAGTGGTTTATGGTCCGTGAGTATCTTGAACTTCCTGCCAAAAGATACAGTCGGAAGTACTTAACAGCCCATACCATGGCAAGCAACTCTCGCCCTATCGTGCTCTAATTCAACTCTGCCTTGTTGAGAGTACGTGATATGTATGCAATTGGTAAATCCTTTCCCATTGGACCTTGACTCAAATATGCCCCTAACGCGTACTTACTGGCGTCAGTCGTTAATAAAAACTCTTTAGTGAAGTCTGGATACTGTAGCATCGGCGGGTTGGTTAACTTCTCTTTCATTTTTTGAAACGCCTCTTCCTGCGCTTCCGCCCAAACAAACGGAACTCCTGTCTTTAATAGTTAATATAGGGGTTTTGCAATTTTGCTAAAGTTGCTCAAAAATCTTCGGTAGTATCCGTTCAAGCCCAGATAAGTTTTCAAGTCAGCGGTTGTCCTTGGTTGCAGATGCTTTTCTATTGCTGCTACTTTAGTGGGATCGGGTTTCAGACCTTCCGCTGTCAAAACGCGTCCCAAGAAAGCAACTTCCGTCCTTAGGAATTCACATTTCTCGACTTGCAATTTTAGGTTGGCTTTTCGTAAGCGATCAAATACTTCCTCAAGTCGCGCATTATGGTCCTCAAGTGACGCACCCACGACGACAATGTCATCTAGGTAAATGAACACTTTATTTCCCTGTACACCCGTCAGTACGGTACTCATTAACCGTCGAAATGTGGATGGAGCCGTCTTCAGGCCCATTGGCATCCTATTGCATTCATAATGGCCTGTAGGTGTGCTAAATGCCGTTTTTTCTCGATCCCGTTCGTCTATCAGGACTTTCGCGAGATCTAGGGTTGAGAAATACTTTGCCTTCCCTAGGCTATCCAGTATTTCATCAATTCTGGGCAGTGGGAAGATCATATTCAACGACATATCATTTAATTTCCGATAATCGACAACCATTCTCCATTTTTGTGTGCCACTGGCATCAAGCTTCTTCGGTAGTAATAACAGAGGGAAGTTAAATGGACTGGTACACTGGTACTCGGCGATATTATGCCGTCATCCAGCATGCCATTTGTTTCCTTCCTGTTGTGCTTGGGAAATTCGGAAAGGCCTCTGATTTATGACTGTCCCTTCTGCTTCAGGTACTAGTGGAATCTGGTGCTTCACTACAGTGGTGTAGGTGAGCACATCTCCCGGTAAATGAAAGACATCATTGTACGCCAAACACAACTCCTGAATGGCTTCTTGTTGTTCTTGTTTAAGTGCACTATACGCATGTTTTCTTTCAACAAGCTGTGCCGCGGTTTTCTCCCGTCTTTCTTTTCCTGCGGTACACGTCGGATTTTACAACTGCTTGGTGGCGGTATTCGTTCCGCGAATACCTCCGGCGCAATAAAACGGACCTCTTGTTCCCTGGTGTTCGTCACACTTATTATGCACATCCCATCCCGGATACTCACCATGGCTTCTGGTATATAGACCCCTGGTCTAATCTCTTGTTTCGGAATTACCTCTTCATTCCCTAGTTTTCGTGTCACGCGAACTTTTATAAATCTTTCTTCTCGCGGCCCGATTCTTATTTCTTCCGAATCCTCCGGGGCTGGAGACATGTCACTCCTACTCGTCGTGACCTTACATCGATTCTTCGATCTTCCGGGTGGCCATTTACTTCGCTTAGTTTCATTTTCCTTTGGTTTCGTACAACCCTCTTGGGGCGGCGCAGGCGGCGGCCGGCTTACGCGCCCCGCCATGTATTTGTCTTGACCGATACCATCGTTATATACGCGGGATGGGCCTCTATCATCCGGTTGCGTTGCGGCGACTGTTTCTGTGTGCGCGGCGATCTTGGCCGGTATCTTTCCAAACCTCGCTGCAGCTGCATAACTTGCTCGTAGAGTCTTCCCGTTTCTATCATCTTGTACAGTTAATCTATTGCTGCTTGCTTCTTCGCATTCTTCCCGCAACTCTATCTATTCGTCTCTTACCTGCATTCTTCTATGGCCATAATCCAACACGAATTTATTTTTGTCCAGGAAATCCCGCCCCAGTAACCCATCAAATGGCAAATCAATACTCTCATTAATTACTTGGATCTGCGTGACCCAGTTGCTTCCCTCACCGTTGCTTAAACGTATTGCCACAGGACCCTCTGTCCTGATCTCTTCGTTTACGATAGTTTTTATCGTTACCACCCTTCTAGGACCCCACCTCCTACACCTTCCCCTTTTTCTTGCCTACTATTGAACATGGTGAGGGCATAGTAGTCAATAGTGCGTTTACTCTCGTAATTTTTTAACAAAATTACCCTCACGTCAGACCAAGTTTCTGTGTGATCTCCAATAGCTTACTGCGGGCGGAGCCCGTTATTTGGACGATAATAAACTTTAAAAATACTTGCTTATAACTTGGATCTACTAGGTCGTAAGCGTTGTCACAATTATCGATGAATTCGCACAGTTTTTCCCTGTCACACTCAAATTTATGGTGGCCTAACTATAACTTAGAAGGAGACGGCACGACCGTGGGGTCGGGGATTTGTCAGAAATTTTGTGTGGTGAAAGAGGACCCCTAACACCTCACGTGGTTAAAATATTAGGACGCACTACCCGGAAAATCCCGAGAAAAATCGATCCAAAGTTTTTTAGGTGCCTTATGAGTATACAATGTTAGTTCATTGCCGAGCCGCTGTCCGGCGTAGATGGTTAGGGCTCGGACTCTTACGGCAGATGTCTCGGGTTCGATTCCGCCTCCGGCACTTTTTTTTCTTCTCTTTTATTTTCTTTTGTTATTCCAACGGTTATTCAAAAAGTTTCTCAAACCTACATTATTTTTAAAACATTATTTTAGCACAAGAACGTAAAGTATTTCATTCGCTGAAAACTATACGTGCTCGTTGTTCTACACTCCTGGAAATGGAAAAAAGAACACATTGACACCGGTGTGTCAGACCCACCATACTTGCTCCGGACACTGCGAGAGGGCTGTACAAGCAATGATCACACGCACGGCACAGCGGACACACCAGGAACCGCGGTGTTGGCCGTCGAATGGCGCTAGCTGCGCAGCATTTGTGCACCGCCGCCATCAGTGTCAGCCAGTTTGCCGTGGCATACGGAGCTCCATCGCAGTCTTTAACACTGGTAGCATGCCGCGACAGCGTGGACGTGAACCGCATGTGCAGTTGACGGACTTTGAGCGAGGGCGTATAGTGGGCATGCGGGAGGCCGGGTAGACGTACCGCCGCATTGCTCAACACGTGGGGCGTGAGGTCTCCACAGTACATCGATGTTGTCGCCAGTGGTCGGCGGAAGGTGCACGTGCCCGTCGACCTGGGACCGGATCGCAGCGACGCACGGATGCACGCCAAGACCGTAGGATCCTACGCAGTGCCGTAGGGGACCGCACCGCCACTTCCCAGCAAATTAGGGACACTGTTGCTCCTGGGGTATCGGCGAGGACCATTCGCAACCGTCTCCATGAAGCTGGGCTACGGTCCCGCACACCGTTAGGCCGTCTTCCGCTCACGCCCCAACATCGTGCAGCCCGCCTCCAGTGGTGTCGCGACAGGCGTGAATGGAGGGACGAATGGAGACGTGTCGTCTTCAGCGATGAGAGTCGCTTCTGCCTTGGTGCCAATGATGGTCGTATGCGTGTTTGGCGCCGTGCAGGTGAGCGCCACAATCAGGACTGCATACGACCGAGGCACACAGGGCCAACACCCGGCATCATGGTGTGGGGAGCGATCTCCTACACTGGCCGTTCACCACTGGTGATCGTCGAGGGGACACTGAATAGTGCACGGTACATCCAAACCGTCATCGAACCCATCGTTCTACCATTCCTAGACCGGCAAGGGAACTTGCTGTTCCAACAGGACAATGCACGTCCGCATGTATCCCGTGCCACCCAACGTGCTCTAGAAGGTGTAAGTCAACCACCCTGGCCAGCAAGATCTCCGGATCTGTCCCCCATTGAGCATGTTTGGGACTGGATGAAACGTCGTCTCACGCGGTCTGCACGTCCAGCACGAACGCTGGTCCAACTGAGGCGCCAGGTGGAAATGGCATGGCAAGCCGTTCCACAGGACTACATCCAGCATCTCTACGATCGTCTCCATGGGAGAATAGCAGCCTGCATTGCTGCGAAAGGTGGATATACACTGTACTAGTGCCGACATTGTGCATGCTCTGTTGCCTGTGTCTATGTGCCTGTGGTTCTGTCAGTGTGATCATGTGATGTATCTGACCCCAGGAATGTGTCAATAAAGTTTCCCCTTCCTGGGACAATGAATTCACGGTGTTCTTATTTCAATTTCCAGGAGTGTATTTCGTTTTATGGGGTTTCAAGGTTTAAAGAGGCTTTGTAAGGGTCCCCTTGGGATTATAGCGGTCATCTGCGCATAGGACTGTGCGCGGGCCGTGAGAAGTAAATGGCAGTTTGTTTTTCGATTTCGTCGTGAACAGACGTGCCTGTTTCAAATTTCAACGTGTTATTCCGATCCGAGGTTAAAAATGTCGGCTGAAGAAGTTGCTGGCTCGTCTGCAATGGGAGAAGAAATTCCTGAAGAATCCATTCACAGTGATCAATCAAAATTACAACTGAAGGACGCAGTGGTGTATTATGAAAAGCTGTTGATGGAAAATAATTTAATTGCATCGACATCTTCGGAAGAAATCTCTCGCGATGCTATGTTCTTGTTTATAATTATTATATGTATAAAAATTGAATGTTTCCCAATCGACTTTGTTATTCTGATTAAAAACCCAACGTTCCTCCTCGTATACTTTACTATGAAAAACTGAAAACCCACCGCCATGAATTGTGTTGTTGGACAAAACGAAAATAATTTTTATTCAGAAATGTAACTAATTTGATAAAGATAATGTAGGTTTGGGAAACTTACTGAATAATTGGTGGAATAACAAAAGAAAATGAAACAGAAGAAAAAAAAAGTGTCAGAGGAGGAATCGAATTCGAGACATCCGGCGTAAGTGTCCGAGCCCTAACCATCTACGCCGGACGGCAGCTTGGCAATAGAGTAACATTATATACTCATAAGGCACCTAAGAAACTTTGTATCGATTTTTTCCGGGATTTTCCTGGTAGTGCGTCCTAATATTTTAACCATGTGAGGTGTTAGGGGTCTTGTTTCACCACACAAAATTTCTGACAAATCCCCAACCCCACGGTCGTGCCGTCTCCTTGTTAGATATAATCTGTTCTCACTGGGGCTTACTTGTATACCCCCACCTGAGTACTGCGTCAGCGTTTCCCATTTTCATTAACCTGGTTTCTTGTGGCGTGTACGGCGAACTCGGCGCTCTCGAAGCCAGCGCGTGGACCGTCCCGCCCTCCGATTTCGCGACTGCGCGATACGACGCTGGTGCTGCGTTGGCGTGAAGCGACGACCCTCTGCGTAGACGCGGTGCGTCCACCCTCTGGCTCTGCGTTGCCGCGATGCGACGCCCCTTCGCCTATTCCTGCACTCTATTTCTGCTGATTCTCCACCCTTAACCCCACACCTGGCACCAAATTTGTTTCTCCTCCTGTCGTGTCCCACTGACGAGTCCTGAGAGGGAGTAGATGGACTGCAAGAATGGGCGCCAAAGAACTTACTTGACAGGAAGTCTCGTGCTTGTGTGCTGCCTTCTGTGCACCTGCTCCACTGAAATGAGGGCTGTAGGGTGAGTTAGAATACGGAACTCAGCTGGGATCTCAGGGTACACTGGATGCAATCATAAATCAGTGCATGCAGATATATACGCTGGAAGCACCCCTGGCTCATCCGTTTTATAAAAAGTTATATATACAAAGTCGACTAATTGCCTTCTTCGTAGTGTAGCTTCTCATAGTTCCCTGGGTTTAAGTCTCAATCTAGCAGAGGCGGGTGCACCGGCCTAAGTGCTGACTAGATGGAAATAAGTCTAAGTCTCCTCGTAGTTGCACTGCACCGCGATCTCACAGCATCAGAACTCCAGCTAAACCATATCTGACCGACCGACCTGCTGCTCTATCACTGCCATCACTCCCACAACAATATGGCGGCTAGCCTTTTAATAGCGTTATTGCACCCGGCACCACTTGTTCTAGAAGTTTCCAGTACTCTTGAGCATTGCGTGTGTGTCACGCTGTAGCACGCGAGGCCTATGGGACGATCAGGCCGTACGCCGCTGTCCAAGGGTTGCGTCTTGCGACGGCTCTCGAGCCTCGTCTACATCTACATCTACATGTCTACTCTGCAATTCACATTTAAGTGCTTGGCAAAGGGTTCATCGAACCACAACATACTATCTCTCTACCATTCCACTCCCGAACAGCGCGCGGGAAAAACGAACATCTAAACCTTTCTGTTCGAGCTCTGATTCCTCTTATTTTATTTTGATGATAATTCCTACCTATGTAGGTTGGGCTCAACAAAATATTTTCGCATTCGGAAGAGAAAGTTGGTGACTGAAACTTCGTACATAGATCTCGCCGCGACGAAAAACGTCTTTGCTTTAATGGCTTCCATCCCAACTCGCGTATCATATCTACCACACTCTCTCCCATATTACGTGATAATACAAAACGAGCTGCCCTTTTTTGCACCCTTTCGATGTCCTCCGTCAATCCCACCTGGTAAGGATCCCACACCGCGCAGCAATATTCTAACAGGGGACGAACGAGTGTAGTGTAAGCTGTCTCTTTAGTCGACTTGTTGCATCTTCAAAGTGTCCTGCCAATGAAACGCAACCTTTGGCTCGCCTTCCCCACAATATTATCTATGTGGTCTTTCCAACTGAAGTTGTTCGTAATTTTAACACCCAGGTACTTAGTTGAATTGACAGCCTTGAGAATTGTACTATTTATCGAGTAATCGAATTCCAACGGATTTCTTTGGAACTCATGCGGCTTTAACCTACTTTTATTTTTTTAATGTCAGTAGGGATTGTTCCATTTAAAAAGTCTATGTTTACACTGAAATACACTTTCTAAGTATTATTACAGTCTGTTGATTGGCTATGTGGCGTGTCGTAGCATCGGTGTTGCACAATTTCAGCAAGACTACAACGAAACCAGTTACTTATTATTAACGTACCATGAGGTTTTATTTAATCACTGCTTTTCCCGGCTAGTGATCGTTATTTTGTTAAAGAAATCTCCACCTGGGAACGTGTAGCAATGTTGTCTGTCAAGCAGTGTAAATGGCACTGAGTTCATTCACAAAGTGATCATATACAACCAGAAAAGCAGCTAAATGCATTTTACGTAATCTCAACTATGCAAGAGTAATGATTTTTAGCAATCTTTAGTGCTGTTGCATAATAGTCTCATTACTAGTTACATATCGTCTATCTAATTTACCACTACTCTTTTCTTTAAGCGAAATGAACAGTTTTGTCACACAATACCACACGCACACAACACTAATTATTGTTTCCTGTCAAAATATTTCGTAAGATTTGTTACGAAATAACCAGGCTTCAAACATCAGCAAAGAACAATTTTTATTACGTAAGATGCTGTTTGCATAGATATAAGTTCACTATATTTAAAGATTATTCACAAATAACTGGAATTTATTACCTCCGAGTGTGTTCTGGATAACCAATACACAATTGTTATCGCAATAATGACCAACAATATTTAAGTCTGTATAAAAATTCAGTTTAAAAGTGCCGCTGCAATATTTCACTAAGATGGCGGCTAACATAAAATAGTCACTTACCGATTCTCCTTCAGGCACTGTTTTATTACCAACAAACAATACATATAAAATCTTCTTCTGTACTTTAAGTATATGCATTAACATTTAAAAGTATTTCTCAGTGTTAATCGCTTAATATTCAGCATTTACCAATAACCCGCGCTGCAGATCAATGGCGCTAATGACTGCACTCCACTGTAGCTGATCAGAAAGCTTAACATTTATATAGGACGAAAATCATAGTGAAATAAAAGTCGAAACAAAGTGGATCCGTTTCAGTGACACAGAAACTCTATTTTTCAGATATTACTTAACAACATAATACAGTTTGTTACAACCTCTGTGTTACGAGACATCAATCACATCCGATCAGTACAACAGTTCGAACAAGAAGAAGGATTATTCTATAAGAATCATAGATAACAAAAGATTGAAATCTTCATTATCTTTTTCCATGAGTATTGTCTGAGATATAATTTCTTACAGAATATTACATTATCATTGACAATAATTATTTATTATTTTATTGTCGATGAAGTCCTTTTTATTAATATCACGAGAATGTTCATTCGCACTCCACACACAACGCTGTCGCGAATATGATTCTGAATAAAATGCAGGCGTGGATATTACAGCTAACAATACGAGCCATTGACTAGCAATCCATTCTGTGAAAACCGCCCATCAATAGCACTTCCCATTTCCGCAATATTTGCGGTGCAAGTTTTAGATGAATCACTGTGTATATTAAATAAATAATTTTACTGCTTACAGGTTAACTACTATCAAACTATGGCAGTTGTATGGTGAAAAAATGTGGCTTTTTTATTCGTGCTTGTGCTAGTAACATCTGCAGGAGTCATCGACTCCTGGGATGGAAACTTTTACAGTTTTGTCGGCATATATGGCCTGAGGATCTGTGTGGCATCGTTTAGTGCAAATAGAGTAAGATTATTTATTACTCTTTTTATTGTTCAGTATACATATCTTAGCTGTGGCCTCAGTGACGGCAGGTTGCTGTATAGACTATAGGCAATAGTGGAATCTGTTGTCATCAGTGGCAGACTCAAGGTTCTGCCGTCCGTACCATGGGCCGGTGACTCGCGGTCTGGCGGGTTGCCTACTTGCCGATCAGCAGGCGCTTCCCATGTCGCAGATCTGCTGCGAAGGAGCAGTGATCTCTTTGCGTGTTTGATCGATTCAAACGCCGCCTCTAGTCACTGTCCGCTTTATCCTATCAGATGGACCACCCTGTCGGGTACCATGATGTCTGATGTAGTGATATGTGCTGATTCTGGCCTGCCAGTTTCGTAGGCTCTCAGGTTCATACGACACCGAAGTATAATAGCAGCTAGTGCCCTAAGCTGGAATGGTGTTGGTGGACCTGTGGACTACCCACCGGTGGCAGTTTCAGTCCTGGACTCCGGTATTACTTATCCATACTTACGGAACTGATGTCATTACACCAGGCAGCGAGAGTATCACTGGCACTGTGTGACAATACTGAAGCAATCATACGCAATATATTACAATACAATAAGCAGAGAATCGATTGTGTACAACATGGATACAATCAGTCCTACTGATCGACTGCCCATAGACTGGCTGGTCGGGGTATTTGTTGAAATGAGGAGAGGCCTTAACGGTGCGTCGTCATTCATAATGACTAAAACGGTCCAGTTTATTACGAGTGGTCAACGGTTTCTGTTTCTGCTACATTTACTTAAAGGGTTTTTTTCAGTACGATCTGCGTTGTTGCGTCCAATCTAGTGCATCGTACTAGATGTCACAAGAGCAACGAAGGCATGTTCGGTGGCCTTTTGTCTTACATTTTACCACTTAGCTCGTTGTCTCTCTCACACAGAAGTGTTGATGTTGCTCGCATGGTGACTGACGAACTGCGTCGAAAAATTTACGCCTTGCAGCCTTTACACCTCCCTGTACTAAAACAATGCTAGGCTATGGGGACTTAGAAAATTTTACTCTCTCATTTCCATACTATCTTAGAGAGTTTGGAACAAAGTAGGTCCAAAGTAGGTCCAAAGAAAAGTTATTGGTTAGGCATTACTAATAGTAACGCGGCACAAAAATGGTACACATACATGAATAATTTTGTCTGTGTTCACAAACCGTCTTTACGATTCCAAAATTCCAGGTTAACTTTAATTAAACACTGTTTGCATGTTTTGTTATTTATTGGAAATACTGCAGACATGAAGTTACCTTCACAAACATTTTTACTGTTGGTAGAACAATCTGGAATTGCTCATTATTGTCCTCAACGTTACCTACACCGGATCAGTTAAATATATTAAACCTCCAGTCAATTAAAATTTCGTCTACGAAAGTTGGTGTGAAAATCTAATGCTGCAATCATCGCTGCAGATTCGACTAGCACCAAGATTCTTTTATCAATGTCAAATTGCGTAAAACTAAACGACAAAAGACATGCGGAAATGAATCAAGACCACTGCGCAATATACTTTGGCCGTAAACGCAAGATAGCTAAAAATGGTGTGCTGAGTTCTTAGCCAGCCATCGTCGATATCACTATCGGCCAGAAGTCGTACCATTCAGGGCTTACATAGATCTTGGTGCCGCCTCTGTACGCTCCTGGCGTCTAGTGGTAGCCTTCTGCACCAACTGCAGTTTCTGTGTGTTATCAGATGTAGCTTTTAATTGTTGTGAAATGTCTCTCGCGACTGTCGGAAGCCGTGAGAAGAACGCATACCATTAAATAACGTCGTTTTAAACATCAGCTGGAAGCATGCTTACCACTAACGTAATTTTACCACAAGACATGAGAAGTACACTTACCACAAAATTAATATTTTTTTTTTTTTTTTTTTTGGACGCCGGAAACATACTTTCCACGAACATAGTTGTTATATTACATTAATTAGAACATATCTTAAAATTGTAGAGCCCCACAAGTCGCAGATAATTTTTTCTTTATTTTATATATTTCACTCGAGCAATGCGAGTATCTTCAGAACTGTGGAAGTACAATGTGTTACACCACCATACAATAAGATAAATTTAACATATTCAGCTTACAATGTGATAATTTACATTACGTTGCCGAAGGCCACTCATTACAAATATCGGTCTGTGTTTAGCACTGCCGTCATATATAAGACGGAGTAACTTGGTTGTTTGCGGTTAAGGTAAACTCCCTGGTCAGGTGCAGTCTAAGACTGAACAGCAAGAGATACCATTTCTTGTTGAGCGACTCGAAGCCCTATCGATATGAACTTTCATTGAAACTACCTCATGAAGCTCTATGTAAAGCTATGTAATACAAAAATACTTATATCACTAAACTATGACATATATCCGCCATTTTTTCAGATGTTCGCCTGTACAAGCGTAAAGATATACCAGATTATTAAAATAGTAATAAAAGGACACAGAAAAATTACAGATTAAAATTATAATTGTCACTTTTACGGGCGTTAATATGCATCTCATGTATATAACAGGCATTGAAACTGACCGATGTTAACGTAACTCAAATATAATGTTCATATGTGGTGGCACGATTCCTGTTACATCTACAATTATTAAGAGTGCAGTATACCGAGAGGAAGATGTTTACAACATATATATATTTATTTACAAATCACATATTTGGCACATATACGTTTTTACTTATACCCAGGAAGGTAACAAATGAGAAATTACACGGAACTTTTGTATTTAAATTAGCAAGACCATTCATATTAGCTCTGCTGACGTCATAAAGATGGTAAAGCGTTGCCACTTTTACGGGTATGAAAGCATTTACAAGATTCATAACTGGTGATAAATGCATTTTAAATTAACATAAAAAAGAAATTAAAATTGTCTTTTCAGACGCTGACTTACGTAAGTCGCACTTGTAAATGCCTCATGAAAACCATTAAAACCACCTACAACTAAATGCATATGATTGCAGGAGCCGAACACGGCCAGATTATTCGTCTAAAGATTAGAGTTTATGGAAACACGATTTTAAAAAAACGGTGTATCAAATTTTCACATTTAAGTAAAACGGCAAATATTCTACTCAGATTGGCAGTGATAACACCACAGGGCTGGTAATGAAACGCCGCTTTTATAGGCACGAAGACACACATCTAAAATTAACCACTACACGTTCTAACAGGCGTTTAGGTAGCAAGCACAAAACAAGCAGTCATGTCGTCACTAAAAGTCTTGCAACCGTCATACTCTTCAATTATTATGTTTATAATGTGATGCCAGTTACATTTATTGGCATAGTTTGTTCCCATTACGGCTCAGTGTGGGACAATTATTATGATCGTCTAATACCGTCAGCGGGTAAACATGAAGGGCATGCGACACACGGAACGCTTTGTCTACTATTTGCAAGTGGACTGCACGCGCCAAGAACACCCATGAAGCAGAGTATTAAGCGCCATATTTCCATTGTATGTAACTAAGGTAGTAGTCTATGGGAATAAGTACACAATTTAAACCGAGGCTTCCTATAACTACTTTTGTTTAATCACGTGACACGGTGACGCACCAAGGAAGCATCAGTTACTGTAAAAGGCATCGTGTATGGTTCCAATGGCTCTGAGCACTATGTGACTTAACATCTGAGGTCATCAGTCCCCTAGAACGTAGAACTACTTAAACCTAACTAACCTAAGGACATCACACACATCCATGCCCGAGGCCGGGTTCGAACCTGCGATAGCGGTCGCGCGGTTTCCGACTGAAGCGCCTAGAACCGATGCATCGTGTATAGTAAGTTGTTTGGAACCGCGTGACCGCTACGGTCGCAGGTTCGAATCTTGCCTCGGGCATGGATGTGTGTGATGTCCTTAGGTTAGTTAGGTTTAAGTAGTTCTAAGTTCTAGGGGACTGATGACCTCAGTAGTTAAGTCCCATAGTGCTCAGAGCCATTTGAACCATTTTTTTGTATAGTAAGTTGTTGACATATCTTGTATATATGTTTCCGGGTACAGACAAATCTCAGATAAATATTCTAAAAATGGAACACGTTTGAGAATAAAACAGCCGTCTGTTACAAGCTTTTTACTATCAAATTACGGGTAACGTTCATTCCTGCAGACATTGCATGACCGTTTCATGCGCGGCCAGCTACGGGTTTAGTTAGTTACTAGGTCGCAAGTGCCTGTCTGAAGTACGTTACCGAAAAACTGGGAGAATCCATTCATATTAAACTCGTTCTGATTGTTTAACAAAGTGTGTGGGTTTCTGTTCTTTTCAATGACGATTCCCAATTTTTCCATTACATTCAACGCAGAACGTTTATTTGCAATGTGAACAACTTTCATACTATCCTGAATGTCACCTAAAATATGGTTGTTTGCGTTCAGGTGCTCGCCCTATGCTTTACAATTTGAAGGCAGATTACAGTGTTTTCTACACGGCGTCCGAAACGGTCTTCCTGTCTGGCCGCTATATGTACTTTCACAATTCTGACAATTAATTGTATATACGCCTGACCTACTGTATTTATCCTTAACGACAGTCTCCCTGCGTTTCGAAACACATCCTAGCGAGTTACTTGTCCTAACTGCGACAGTAAATTTATGCCTGGGAAAACGTATGTCAATGCAGTCAGTTACAGAACCTTTTATGTGGGTGCGATGTAACGTTTTCTTTCGCCTCGTTTATTTATATTACTGTGTTTCGCCGGCTTATTTTTCTTTATTATACGATGTGAGTTCGCCAAAATACGTTCATGAAAACCGTTCCTTACTGCAACCTTTTTAATAGTCTATAGCTCTCTAGCTTTTTCCTAGTCTGTGAAAGGAAACTGTAACGTTCTATACAACGTACGCAATGTATGCTTCTTTGTGCTGACTGCTGGGATGTATTCCCAATAGTAATTCCTAAGTACGCGTGATTTCTGCAAGCTTTAAAAATATGTTTCCTGTTCATTCTGTTAACGGACACATCGAGGAAATTAATGTTAATTTCAGACTCATGCTCTAGCGTGACAGTAGTTTTTGGATGCATTTGATTTAGCTTGTCAGTTACCTCAACTAGCCCGCCCGGCTAGCTGCGCGGTCTAACGCTCTGCTTCCCGAGCGGGTAGGCGTGCCGGTCCCTGGCACGAATCCGCCCGGCGGATGGTTTCTAAGGCGGTTTTCCATTTGCCTCGGCGAATGCAGGCTGGTTCCCCTTATTCCGTCTCAGACACACTATTTTGGCTATTGCAGCGCAAACACATCTCCACATACACTTACACCATAATTATCACCCAAACATTTTTGGTTACACTCGTCTGGTAACACGTTCCTGGCCTGTTATGGGTTTGGGAACCACTGAGGGGTACGGCGGGACGAAGCCTCTCCGTCGTTTCTAGATCCCCGGTTCGAGACACAATACCTCAACTATCTCTTGTTTCGTTCCTCGAAATAAAACTGTACAGTCGTCTACATAATGACAATAATACAGTATTCTCTATTTTATGTCAGGGTACGTGCCGAAAAACCCAAGTTCCAAGTCATGAACGAAAATTTCTGCCAGGAAGCTTGATAGACAGTTATCTATCACTAATCCATCCCCCATTAGGTAAAATGGTGTTTTAATTTATAATTTTACTATGTCCCTTTAAAACTATTTTCATAGCCGGCTATGTTTTTAGACTTGCATGAGTGAATGCACGAAAAGTCTGCGGATATTTGTCATATTAGTGTCTTTTATATTATACAGCTTTACACAAGGCATCACAAGGTAGTTTCAACTAAAGCGCAATTCGATGAGGTTTTGACACGCTCAACAACAAATGGTATCTCTTGCTGTTCAATCTCAGAATGCACCTGGCCAGAGAATTTACCTTAACTGTAAAACCAACTAACTCTATTTTATACATGATGGCGGCGCTATACACAGGCCAGTATTTGTAACGAGTGGTTCTCGGCCAACTAATATAAACTATCATGTTGTAAGTTGAATCTGTTAATTTATCTTATTTTATGGTGGTGTATACACATTGTATTTCCACAGTTCTGAAGATGGTCGCGTTGGTAGAATGAAATAAAGAAAATGTTACATGCTCTACAATTTTAATTTCTAACGATCGCTGTTCGCGTGCAGGCAAATACCTGCGCTCGCTATATAGGGCTATATCATACCACTTCTGCATGTGCCTGACATCTTGTCGTACTACGCTGTGCCAGTTGTACAGAATCTACTACACCTATCAGTTTCTGCTTGTCGTGAGGTAGCTACTGCTGCCACTTGTACAGTCGAAACACATTGCTGGTCGAGAACCTGTCGTCTGCTGCTATATAATTCCTAATGTTGTCTATCATTAGCAAGTTCCACCAAATTACAAGCTATCCAACAGCTTTCAGCCATAGACTCGCATATTTTGTCCATAAGTTTGGAATTAATGCTATGATTAATCGGCGAACCATCGTCTTGTTTTATCTCTGGTGTCTTCAGTGTGTTTCAGACCCATCATCAGATACCTTTCCCACATCAAAAGGTAATCTGCTACGTAACCCACCAACTTTCACTGCAGTGACACGAGGGAAAACTGCTGAATTCAAGGATGCAGGTTAGCCACAGTTCCGTTTCACATCAGTTTCTCTGCAGAATGTGCAATAGAACATCGACGAGATGTTCCTACGCTCTAAGAGTGCAACGGGAGGGGAGTGCGCGCTATCTTTCAAATCTTTAACATAATGCAGAGCTTCAGCAACCGTGAGTTGTGCAGACAATAAGAAATTCAGCCTTCAGTTGCAAGGTGAAATTTTTTTGTTTACCTAGTTTTCGATGCCAATAATGGTATCTTCTTCAGAACCTATAAATTAACCCATACGAACATATACTAAACACTGAAATACATCATCAATCTAATGATTTCATAATAAGGAAAATCGTGATGCTTACAAAAATTACATCCTTCAACGGTAAACAACCTGCTACCTGTTTCTGACGTTAACTGATGTTCTGCGTAATTTCGAAGCCTGAAGGAAAAAAAGCAAGAGAGAGACTGAAAGCATAAGACAAACCTGCTTGATCAATAACATATCAAAAATAGAAATCAAGTCTGTCGACAAACTTTCATAAGTAACTGCTTTTAGTATGAGGTTATAATTTCTTATTCACGTATAACTACTTAGTCATATATCATTCATTTATTTGCTCACCTTGGAAATAATACAGACTATTGGAATATGAGTGGGCGGCGGGTTGATCAAGAGAGACAGTAGCTACATCATAAGCAAAGCTTGAGACCAAGCGTCGCCCGAGAGCCAGCGATCATAGTACAAAGAAGGCAGGATGTAGCGAAGACGCTCATTCTCAGGTATCACCTGAAGATGACGGCAAGATATGCAGTCGAAATATTGTGTTACGAAGGCGATTGCACCCGGTTGGACACTCGAAAACAGTACGGGCAATACTTCACAAGTTAGCTCAAATGCTACATATGCCTCCTTTGACCGTACAGGTGGTTACAGGCTAGTTATTTACACATTACATAGTGTTTTGACTTTAATGAAAGTATGCATATTAGTCACTGATGCTACTTACGTTATTAGCGGACCACTGTAAAAGTTAATAACAACAATAAACAATTATATTCTATACTACAGATTCTAGTAACTTTTAATTAAAACTTGTTTTAAAATACTTGTCATCCATAAAAACAGATTTTAGTGCCAATTATAATTTTTCTACCCAACAAAAATATTTTTTTTTTATTGGGTAAGTGAACAAAGATTTATATGGCTGCATATAAACTGAAGAGCCAAAGAGACTGGTACACCTGCCTAATATTGTGTAGAGACGCACGCAGAAGTGCCGCAACACGACTTGGCATGGACTCGACTAATGTCTGAAGAAGTGCTGGAGGGAACTGACACCATGAATCCTACAGGGCTGCCCATAAATCCGTAAGAGTACGAGGGGGTGGAGATCTCTTCTGAACAGCACGTTCCAAGGTATCTCAGATATGCTCAACAATGTTCGCGTCTGGGGAGCTTGGTGACCAGAGGAAGTGTTTAAACTCAGAAGAGTGTTCCTGTAGCCAGTCTATAGCAATTCTCGGCGTGTGGGGTGTCACATTGTTCTGCTGGAATTGCTCAAGTCCGTCGGAATGCATAACAGACATGAATGGATGCAGGTGATGGGGTGGGATGCTTACATACGTGTCACCTGTCAGAGTTGTATCCAGACGCATCAGGGATCCCATATCACTCCAACTGCACAAGCCCTATTCCATTATAGAGCCTCCACTAGATTGAAAAGTCCCCTGTTGACATGCAGGGTCCATGGACTCACGAGGTTGTCTCCATACTCGTACACGTCCATCAGCTCGATACGATTTGAAAAGAGAATCGGTCGACCAGGCAACATGTTTCCTGTCATCAACAGTCCCATGTCAGTGCTGACGGGCTCAGGCGAGGCGTAAAGCTTTGTGTCGTGCAGTCATCAAGAGTAAAAGAGTGGGTCTTCGGCTCCGAATGCCCATATCGATGATATTTCGTTGAATTGTTCGCACACTGACACTTGTTGATGGCTCAGCATTGAAATCTGCAGTAGTCTGCAGAAGGGTTGCACTTCTGTCACATTCTCTTCGGTCGTTGGTCTCGTTCTTGCAGGATCTTTCTTCGGACGTAACGACCTTGGAGATTTGATGTTTTACCCGATTCCTGATATTCACGATACACTCGTGAAATGGTCATACGGGAAAATCTCCAATTCATCGCTATCTCGGAGATGCTGTGTCCCATCGATCGTGTGCCGACTACAACATCACATTCAAACTCACTTAAATCTTGATAACCTGCCACTGTAGCAGCAGTAATCGATGTAACAAACAAATGCGCCAGAGACTTGTTGTCTTATATAGGCATTGCCGATCGCAGCGCCGTATATTGCCTGTTTACATGTCCCTGTATTTGAATACGCATGCCTATACCAGTTTTTTTGGCGCTTCAGTGTAGTAAGCTTTTCTTGTGCACTGACAGCCTTAGTGCTGATTAATGAAGACGATTTTTTTCTCCAATACAATATGTAATCATTATATTAGTATTCTTTAAAAACTGTGTTTGATTATATGTGACGATTTTTGTTAACAAATATAAGTAAGACTAATTCCTTTTGGCGCTGGCGGAGGGCTGTAGTAACGTGTTCTACCGCTACTTGCCTCTAATACGTAGTAATTCGAGTCAGTCGACTAAGCGTTATCCGAGCGGAAGCTCCCTCCTTTTCGCAAGCACTATTTCATGTTCCCAGCAATTTTTGTTTTATATCGTGTATTCCGAAATATGCTTTCCTTCTAGAATTCTTTTGCATCCTACTGTAATTTGGGTGCAAAATTGTTCTCACTATGTGTTCGGCCAAAAACTGCCTGATACCGAAGCTTTACTTGATGGACCCGTCCTCACAGCTTCAATTCTGCCAGTACCTCGTCTCCTACCTTCCAAACTTCACAGAAGGTCTTCTGAAGCCGGGTCGTGAGTCGTGCTTGGGTAGCTCATATGGTAGAGCATTTGCCCGCGAAGCCAAAGGTCCCGAGCGCACATTCCGCTGCAGAGTGAAAATCTCATTCATAGCGGATTGTCCCCCTCACGTCTTTTTTTTTTTTTTAAAAAAAAAAAAAAAAAAAAAAAAAAAGACTTTCTTTGTGATCTTGAAGTACTCTTCCACTGACTGGGTTGGTTTCTGGATCACACTCATAACACCATGCAAAGTCATCCTTCCAGTGATTCGTTTTTTGCTTGGTTGCTGGTTCTTACTCATAACACCGAGCAACGTCATTTTCCACGATTTTTTTTTTGTCCATACCTGCAAAACTGCCGAACACATGAAACAGCGCTTACGAAACAATCGGTTCACCCCAATTGATACTTTCTCACAAGAAAATTTCGTCAACTGTCTCAGATTGTGCCTAGGGGAGATATTTAGCCGGAAGATTCGTGACTGCTGTCTACAGAACAGGTATTCTAGATACTTCTGGTTCCCCGCGTACATATTACGGAGGTGCGTGTAGAAGAGCTAACTCCATGACGACGCATTTACAATAATACAAATTAGGCCTGCCTTTGTAGAATCCGTGCACTCTTGCTGACCTATAAGCTACAAAGAAAATTACACCATAGGATGTTAGTGAGAGGAAATACGTAAAATGAGTAAGGCTGTTGATTTGTTTTTTTCCAAAATAAGTAATTATGCTAACAGCAAAAGTTTCTAAACCATACTTTTTGAGAATCTCAGTTATATGCTACATCCTATTTAAGTTGTCGTCGGTATTAAACCCTAGAAAATCAAGGGAAGCCTCCTGTGTTCCTGTTCAGTACCTCCATTAAATGGAGGTAATTGTTATAGAGAAGCAACTGTACTGAATTTTTTCGAAATTTACACAGGACCACTCAATAATTCTGCGAAAAAAAGGAACAACATTTACTGTTGCTGTCTCTTAAAACAGCATCGATTACGACAGTTGTTATCTCCAAAACTCTCAGTGATTTGTTTTAAGCACAAGATTAATATTCACATATACAAGAAATAGAAACGTCCCTTAAAACTGAACCGTATGACACTTCTTGTGCGGTTTCTTCCGAGACACGAAAATCTGTTCTCCTTCTCTAATTGTCTGTATTATGCCCCTGCAGACTAAGCGAAGGCGTGCAGTGAATTATGTCGAATATTTGCTTCACTCGTTGTATGTGGCAGCTGTTAATTCGCATGGACACCGTAGGACGGGGTCTCCGATCGAACAGTGCCACACTATCATTTCATTTCAATGCTCTTGCCATTTGGACTGTGATACGACGGAGGAGGACACATTTTGCAGCCGATGTTAGGCACACTTGGTCTACCCTCTGAGCAGTCACGGAATGGCTGGCTCTGAGCACTATGGGACTCAACTGCTGTGGTCATCAGTCCCCTAGAACTTAGAACTACTTAAACCTAACTAACCTAAGGACATCACACACAGCCATGCCCGAGGCAGGACTCGAACCTGCGACCGTAGCAGTCGCACGGTTCCGGACTGCGCGCCTAGAACCGCGAGACCACCGCGGCCGACAGTCACTGAATGATTTACACGTACAAATACACCTATACTCTCCAAAATAATTGCATGGCACAGGGTACTTCAGATTTTACCAGTTGTTAGAGCTTCTTCCCGTTTCACTCACATGGGGAGCACGCAAATAATGATAGTTTAAACGCCACTCTGCGTGCTGTAATTAGTCTAATCTTGTTCTCGCTATACCTACGGAAGCGACTGTAAGAGGGTGGTGGTGTATTACCTGAAGCATCATTTAAGACAGGTTCTTGAAACTTCGTAAGTAAGCCTTCTCGGGATAGTCTGAGTGTGTCTTTATGCGCCTGCCTATTTAGTTTGTTCAGCATTTCGGGGCCATTCTGACATAGGTCGAAGGAATCTGAGAGCCAATCCTACTGCCCTCCTCTGTGTACGTTCAGTATCCCCTCTTAGTCCCATAAGTATGGCCGTATGGGTCCCACACGCAACAGCAATATTCTCGGATGGGTCGCACGAGTGTTCTGTAAGCAATCGATATTGCAGGTTGATTGCATTTCCATAATATTCTACCAATGAACGGAAGTCCAACACTCACTCCGCTTACGACTGAACCTATGTGAACGTTCCATTTCATATCCCTAAAAACCATTACACTCGGTCATTTGTATGAGCTCCGATTCAAGTTGTGACTAGGTATTAGAGTAGCCATAGGTTACTACATTTTTTCGCTTTTGAGAAGTGCCCAGCTTTACATTTCTGAACATTAAAAGCAAGTTACCAGCCTTTACAACCATTTGAAATGTTACCGAGTTTCGATTGAATATTTTTCCAGGTTTTTTCAGTTAGTATTTCATTACAGCCAACTGCATCAAATGCAAAAAGATCAGATTACCATTAATGTTGCCCGCAAGGGCCACAACACACTTCCCTGAGGCGCACTTGAAGTTATTTCTACATTTGTCGAAGACTCTCCATCCAGGATAACATTCTGCGTCCACCATATCAAGATATCCTCAACCAACCGCAAATTTGGCTTGATACGCAGCACGATCGTACCTTCGACAATAAGCGTAAGCGTGGTACTGAGCCAGATACTTTTCGGAAATTAAAAACGCTCCATCTACGAGGGCGTCTCGAACCGTGGCTTTCAGGGTCTCATCTGAGAACAGTGCCACGTTTGGTTTTTCCGGCATCCATGCTGCTTGTCATGGAAGAGGGAGGTCATTCTATTCGAAATACCTCATTGCGCTTGAGCCCAAAATATTTTCTATGATTGTACAACAATGGATGTCAAGGATATTATTCATGCCTGCAGTGATGCGACACTTACGTTGGGGCAATATTCCTGGATTTTCCTTTGTAAAGGAACATTTGAAAACGGATTACAGCATTTCTGCTTTTGCTTTGATACCCCCAATTTCAATTCATGTTTCTTCCACGTGTGCCTGCACATTAACTTGGCCACCATTAACGCCTTTTACATACGACCCGAATTTATTTGAGATTCGTGAGAGATCTTTCGATACTATTCTGCTGCGGTAGAGGTAAAAGGCTTCACGAGGTATCCTCTTGACAGCCCGACGTGTTTCATTCAGAATCTGTCTATAAGCCCTGTGCTTAGTTTTACATCTGTTATGCAGTAGTCTCTGTTTCTTTAGAAGTTTGGTAGTCTTTAACAGGCAGATCGATCAGCAGATGTGATGATGATAGATTCCTTCTTCTGACCTCATATGGCGAAGAGCAAAGTTTACGAGACTACCCTTTGATATTTGTGTGAAGCTCGTGTTTCAGTTTTTTTGAAGTAGCACGACAACCTCTTGAGATGCCACGGTTGAGTCGTCGTAAGCTGTCCCCTGACAGTTGGTAAAGCTGTTGCCAGCTTCCAGCTACGAAGTGCAAACGGTTTCAGGCGAAAACAGTGGCCATCTATAGAGCTCCATCAACATTGAGACGTAAACGTAGAGACGTTTACAAAATCGTGGAACGTGATTGGTTGCTCTAGGCACGCGCAGCTGCCGCGCCTCCCACGGGAAATGTCAGGGATCAGCTTATAGCGACTCGACTACAGACCGTGTGCACAGGTCCAGTATGGGTCGCTGTATATTTTGTTGAAATCAGGGCAATCGTTAGTTTGTATATTTTCAAAGAACAAACTGTTGTTTACACAAGCAAATATCGAACAGATTTGACAAACGTATTTTGTATCAATGCAACACTAATTGAAGTTTCGGTTATTTGTTTCTGCAAGCGTGTATTACACTATTCTAAACGTAATGAATAGCGAACAGATAGACTCACACTTTACAATTACTCTGTCGGGTTCCACAGACATTACAAGCCACTATATCTGCTACAATTCATTAAAAAAAGAGACATTCTAGTTCTCTGAAGTTCGGAAGGTAGGACATGAACTACTGATGAAAGTGAAACTGGGAGGTTAATAGTATAGTAATTGCACCTGCTAAAACAGGAAGTGATAGAAGATAGAAGTGAGTCGTACCTTGGCAGGATAGATGTGCTGGCACGTTAGTTGGTGTGTTCGGCCAGTGCACTGGTCACCCTTCGTAATACTGGTAATATAAAAATGTCTCTCACAAAATTTTATCTTGCGCATATTTCGGGCAGTAATGTGGCAATACTGTAATCGCCTGTACGGTAGCTACCTCTGTCAGCATGTACTGTAGCGCTGTGCAGTTGGTGCAGTGTTTTGGGTTAGGGCGCAGTAGGTCGAGAGTTCGAGTCTGGGTCTGGTTTATTTGTTTTTATTTGCTAAAAGCAGTCTGCGTGATAAGGTATCTGGCGTCTTAATAGTCATACAGCGATTACAGTAGGTCTTCTATAAAACATTTGCGTTACATACTACGAACATAGAAACGGAAATACAATCGTTTCCATTGGTCTGTTTTTAAAAGAATTGAGTTTCCTCTTCCGTGTTCGTAGTTCGTAACTGCAAATGTTTTGTAAAAGACCCACTGTGATCGCTGGTGAAGACGCCAGATACAGTACCACGCAGACTACTTTTAGCAAATAAATCTCGACTCAGAATCGAACCCTCGACCTCTTGCATGCTAATCCAAAACGCTATCCACTGTGCCTACTGCATAGCGCTTTTACGTAGCCTGACAAAGGTAGTTACTGTATACACGATTACAGTGTTGCCAGACTTCCAATCTTTAACGCCCATTTACGGCCCGAAATATAAGCAGGACGAAATTTTGTGAGATATATTTTTGTATTGCTTGTATGTGAGGAATTGCGCTGCGAAGTTCGAGTGCGCGAATTTTTCTTCGCCCTGCACGTACACGCGACGTCTGCACAGAATCGTTGATGGAAAGACGACGAAGAAACAGAGAAACAGATAGAAAAAGATGTTAGAGCAATCAGACACGAAAGGCAAAGGTACCGGGTTTAAGTCCCGTTCCAGCACTCAGCTTAATCCGGCAGAAAGTTTCGCATTTTGACTGCTGATAGCGAAAACGCACTCGAAAGACGTGCCCATATTTTATACACAATAGTTAAAATATATAACCTATTATTACGTTCAAAGAAAACAAAGGTTATGGCCTTCAGGGACCAGGAGCCAATTCCACGCAAAATAATGATAATGATCAGAAAATAGAAAGTACAAATTTGTTCAACTTCTTAGGAAATACTCTCTCTTTCATAACAGAAATGGACATACAAAATAAACCAAAAAGATTTAATTACATTAACGGAACAATATATACGTAACTCCAAGAACTAATGTAAGAAATATAACATTACTTGTTGAAAAGGGCGTCAGTACAAATGATGACTCAGAGAAGTGAATTTTAGACCTTAAGAAAAAGAAATGAACAAAGAATTGGAGTATCCACTACGTGATTCTTTGGAAGAGTAGCTGGGTACACTAAATCCGACAGGGGAATGAACACTGACATCAGAAAAGAAATGCAAGTGAAAAGCTTAAATGAGCGCATGAAGAAATACAGGAACAACTATAAACACCACACCACAATAATGGGAGACGATCGAATACCGTTATTAATGACCAGTTATTACCCAATGGACAGAAGATCTTCAGAAACACGGAGGAAAAGCTGGCGAGATCAATAATTTCAAGCAGGAGGGCCTAACAGGCAAAGATCTCATACGTGAAGGCATTGAGATCTTGTGAATTGCAGATGACGAAAGAGGATCAAGATCGGAAGCACACAGCATGATCATTCTGTGGCTGTTGTACTACATCGCGCGTAGTTTCCAAACCTGTTCGCCTTCACTAGACGTCAAGCCTACTGAAAAAAAAAAATGTTGACGAATACTAATATGAGCCTGGAGAACCACCAAAGCGTAACTGAAGGAAGCACTTAAAATAAGGGAATGAAAATCAGTGTTTGATGTCAGGTTCACGCCGAGATAGAAATGGGGCTAAAACTGGAAACTAAAACGGCAGTGCCCTATCCAAAAGAGCTACCTCAGCATTCGCTTTCATCAGTTCGGGGAAAAAAAGTAAACCTAAAATATGAATGACCGGCGGGGGATTTGAGCACTTGTCTTTATCAAAGCGAGTCCACTGTCTCACCCACAGCGACACCGCACTCTGCAATAAACCATTTCTTCATATACGGAAGAATGTAAGTGCGGATGCAACGCAAGCCCTTCAGTTATTCACGCCAAGAGATTAAAATAAAACTATAAACGACAGAAGTCTTCTTACGACGTTATCAGTAGTACTTTGGGGAACCTAACTTAATGCAGGAGAATCTTTTTAATTAGGGGAAAACATTGCCCAGGAAGATCGTGAATCTTTTGTTTTTAATAACAGTTTATTGGGTGTTACAGCTGTTCTTCATTAGAAAACTAACTTCTTTCGAGCAAATCCACCATCTTCACGTCTGTAGTCGTCGCAAAATGATCCTATAACAGTAAAATATTTCGTATTTTGTGTTGAGTTACTCCATTCTTTTGTCGCTTCCTGTCAACACAATTACATATTTATGGCTATAAATTGTATTAATCAATGTTTTTCTACTCGGAGACACTTACATTTTTTTCTATTAGACTTTTCTTATTGTCGAAACATGTATCTTTCAGTTATCAAACTATCGTGTTTAAACATGACTTGTCACAACATGCTGATTTTTGAAGATTCTAAATTGTTCAAAACTAATAACTGTGTGAGAAAACTTTTGTCCATTTGTGCATTTTGTAATAGTAGTTGTTTAGCGTACAGGAGGCCAAGCACCACCTCACTTCTGTCTAAAACGGCGCTTCTTACTAACCCGGAAGCTCGTATCGCAGACAAGCAGCCGGTACCCGATATCCGTTCGCAGCGCTCTGTACCGGTATACGCGACTTTCGCTGCGCTCAGCGACAACAGTGACACAGTTATCGCGCGGAGTGTGTGACCAAACATTCCGCTGCTATGATTAGACGCACAGTGACACCAGAAGCATAAACATTTCCTTCCTCCTCGCGGGATGTAAGGAAGAAGTGCCGAGCCGCTTGCGGCATCACAGGAATCCAACATAGTTCGCTTGCGTCGTTTCACGGATGATAGAGGAAGTTGGAAGATAAAAGTCTTTCACTGGCTCAAAGTCTCTCAACTTCGTCATTTTCTTTCCAGGGTTCTTTGATAAGCATGCTTACTACCTGAGCCCCATCTTATTCTGTTACTCACTCCTGTGAACGGGAACGCGTTATGCAGGTATTGGTGTCACTCGCGTCCATCTAGAAAAGATAACCTGAAGATGCCTAAATAAGGCGAAATGCGTAGTTGAAAAATAAAAAAAATTAAAATTGCAACCAAGACTGTTTTTAACCAGTACTGTTAAGCACAGGTTTGCTGTATGCCACATATGGATTGGAAGAATTTCTTCGCCTTTGTATTATTTTCAAATGACTGACTGCGTCTGCAAAGGGGGTTCAGAGTGAGTAGATACTTTCTGTTTATGCGAGATTACTGACAGATATCTCATGTTAAGAAAGATGAGAAGCGACAGCCAAACAGAAAGCCTCCTGTACTGTGTCCGTTTCCCGTCAGAATGTTACCGTCACACATCACGTTTCGAAGATATGGTGACCATCTTTGTGGAAACAGGAAAACATCAGGGTGAACTGTTTTATTTTCTTGAAGCGTGTCACCTCAAGATGACTGTTTCACTTAAAATTTTGAAAGACAGTTATAACACCAGCATGAAGTATGTACACTATGTGATAAAAAGTTTCCGGACACCTGGCTGAAAATTACTTACAAGTTCGTGGCTCCCTCCATCGGTAATGCTGGAATTCAATATGGTGTTGGTCCACCCTTAGCCTTGATGACAGCTTCCACTCTCGCAGGCATACGTTCAATCAGGTGCAAGGTTTGTTGGTGAATAGCAGCCCATTCTCCACGGAGTGTTGCTTTGAGGAGAGGTATCGATGTCGGTCGGTTAGGCCTGGCACGAAGTCGGCGTTCCAAAACATCCCAAAGGTGTTTTATAGGTTTCACGTCAGGGCTCTGTGCAGGCCAGTCCATTACAGGGATGTTATTGTCGTGTAACCACTCCGCCACAGGCCGTGCATTTTGAACAGGTGCTCTATCGTGTTGAAAGATGCAGTCGCCATACCCGAATTGCTCTTCAGCAATGGAAAGCAAGAAGGTACTTTAAACAGCAATGTAGGCCTGTGCTGTGATAGTTCCACGCAAAACAACAAGGGGTGCAAACCCCCTCCACGAAAAGCACGACCACACCATAACACCACCGCCTCCGAATTTTACTGTTGGCACTACTCACCCTGGCAGATGACGTTCACCGGGCATTCGCCATACTCACACCCTGCAATCGGGTCGCCACATTGTGTACCGTGATTCGTCACTGCACACAACGTTTTTCCACTGTTCATTCGCCCAATGTTTATGCTCCTTACACCAAGAGAGGCTTCGTTTGGCATTTACCGGCGTGATGTGTGATGAAATCCAAGTTTTCTTACCTCCCGCCTAACTGACATAGTACTTGAAGTCGATCCTGATGCAGTTTGGAATTCCTGTGTGATGGTCTGGATAGATGTCTGCCTATTACACATTTCTCCCCTCTCTAACTGTCGGCGGTCTCTGTCAGTCAACGGACGAGGTCGGCCTGTACGCATTTGTGCTGTACGTGTCTCTTTACATTTCCACTTCACTATCACATCGGAAACAGTGGACCTATGGATGTTTAGGAGTGTGAAAATCTCGCGTACAGACATATGACACAAATGACACCCAATCACCTGACCACGTTCGAAGTCCGTGAGTTCCGCGGAGCGCCCCATTCTGCTCTCTCACGATTTCTAATGACTACTGAGGTCGCTGATATGGAGTACCTGACAGTAGGTGGCAGCACAATGCACCTAATAGGAAAAACATATATTTTTGAGGTGTCCGGATGCTTTTGATGACATAATGCATCTCAGAAGACAAACGCCTTTCCAGGAATGTGTGTAACGACCTCCTGAATGTGGGGGTGTGCCCATTTAAACTGTAGACAGTACAAGACCTTCCAGATGACAGCTTTTCGAAGCAAGTGATTTTTCTGTTTTGGCTTCGGCAAAATGTAGGAACCTCTAATCTCTCAGTACCTACGTTGCTAATCATAGACGCTTATTTCACTATAGAAAATACGCTATTTTATAAAAATTTCTGGACATCTGTTAGTGGACATTACTACTGGGTGTGTCCATCCTTCATCTTTATGACGGCTTGAACTCTGTTGGGTACACTTTCAGTGAAGTGTCTGAATGTCTATAGACGAATGACAGCCCATATTTTCTCAAGAACCAAAGCCAGGGAGGATAGTGATGTTGGACGCTAAGGTCTGGAGCGGAGTCGACATTCTAACTCATCCCAAGAGTTTCTCCATTAGATTCAGGAATGTTACTGTCCACAAACATTCCTTCCCATATTCTTCTTTCTGACAGCGTAAGTTGTCATGCTGATGCAAACAGTCAGCGTCTCCGAACTGTTCCGTTTCTCTGTTGTACGCAATACGCATTGCTGTAAGATGTGGTCATATCCTTCCGCATTTAGCGTTTTCTTACTCGCAGTAAGAGTACCACATCCTAACTACCTAAAACGCCCCCATATTGTAACACCACCTCCTTGGTACTCCACTGTTGGCACTACACATGATAGCTGGTAACGTTGGCCAAGCATTTGCCAAACCCTTCCATCGAATTGCCAGAGTGTATAGGGTAATACAACACTCTAAATCACTCGCTTCCAGTCATTCATTGTCCTGTGGTGTCGCACTTCACTTCACTCCAAGCATAGCTTGGCACTGGCTACAAAAATAAGTGGCTTTTGAGTAGCTGCTCGCCCGTTGTACCCTAGTTTTTTTTACTTCCTATGCACAGTCATTGCGCCAGGTGGGCATGTGATAGCACTTTGGAACTCACGAGTGACTGATTCCGCTGTTTCCATGCGACTTTTTACGCCCACCCACCGCAATGTTCAACGCTCCCTCGTTCCGTCACAACATGAGATCTACCTGGTCCTGGTTTAGCTGTTGGTGGGTGTCCCTTCGCGCCACCAATTCACAATCATGTCTCCAACAGTTGAGTTCGTCAGCTTTAAAATGTTGAAATGTCCTTGACAGACTTGTTACTCAGGTGACATCTCACGACTACACCACGTTCCAAGTCACTGAGCTCTCCTGACCTACCCATTCTGCTGTTACAGTACTCCCCACCTCCTTGTATCCTGGTGGTTCCGATTCTCGTGACACTGAGTGGTGACCTTCGCATTACGTATGGGTGTCCAGATTCTTCTGATCGGATATTTATTTCAACTGAACGACAGCCATGCATGGGACATTGACGACCCGAGGTAATAGTTTAGGATGCATTTAATCATATTTTCGGTAAATATGTTGCTGATGACGTAATTATGTTTCTTTACTCTGTCGGCACCACAGTTGGCGAATCGCCATTACTATGTAACGTTTTCTTTGTAACGTAAGATAGTGAAATGCGTCACCGAAATGGCAGGCAACCAACAGGAATTGCTTCAGTCCCTATGCTGTCACAGTAATGTGACCACCGCATATGTTCAACGTCAAAGTCTAATAACCACCTCAAAAAAGGTAGGTGGCAGCACTGACAGTGGAGGGAATGTATAGCGTCTCTGGGGGACACGGGAAACAATGCAGTCGTTATCGTAGCCCAGATAATGGAGCGATTTATCTGCCGTCCAAAAGGGCATTATCATTCGCTTCCGGGACAAGGGTGGATGCATTAGCGATACGGCTCAGTTTGTAAACTGTGCATATGGTGCCATGGTTAAAGTATACCGTGCATGGAAAAAAGCGCTATCCAAAACTTGCACCGTGACAACTGTCGTGTTACACGGGCCCTGGATGACAGGGGTGAAGGACGACCGCGGCAAATCAACTATGGTGACGGTATTAACAAATGCTGCCATACAGGAACAACGTACTATTTTTCTTTTGCTGCAGCTTATATGCAAAGAAGCGCGATTCAGATGCGGATGTATAAGTATTCGTATCTTTCAAGCGTGCACATGGTAAATGAGGAAACTTGAACTATGGCGACGTTATTACCAAATTCGTCCATACAGGATCGTCATTTTGTTATTCTCTTGTCGGCTGGTGAAGGATAAACACCGGTAAACATCCATCTGATAACGAATACCGTGTATCTGGCGGCGTGTGAGTCGAAGACCACTGTTGTGGAATGGTGCGCCAATCGGTGCTGCTGCTTCATTATAACGCACGTCCCCAGAACGCAAATTTCGTAAAGCAAAAGTTACGCCAAGTCGAATGGGCGACACTCGAGCACCCGCCCTATAGTCCTGATCTCTCTCGATGCGATTATCACGACTCTGTAAAAAAGGCCTTGAAGAGTCGATGATTTCTATCGGCCGAGGATGTGCAGCAGGGAGTTATGGACTTCACGCAGCACAACACAGTATTTTACCAAAAGGCAAAAGCGTTTCCTTCAACCTGTTGCGTCAGTGAAATGATCGACTCGATGCTCACTGCGATTTTGCCTTATTGGAATGCTGATTCTGGACTTTATGGACTTAGAACGAAAACTTTTTGATCGCCACTTTCAATAAGATAAGGAATGAAAGTGTTAATATTCTCATGATTCCTACATGTGATTTAAGTATTTATCCAAAGTTCTGCTGAAAACACAATTATTTTAAAATTTACTTAGTTTACTTTTTGTTAATCATTAAAACAATGCGGAGTTATCATGTTGCTCTGTTAGCCATTAGTGTTGTTTTTTTTATACTTGTTAAGCAATGAAGTATCTAAAGAAAAATCAGTTATTCTTTGTACATACAATTATGCAGTAATTGTGTTTGCATTGTACAACAATAACTGTGATTTTATTTTTACACATGTGTGGCGATTTCGATGACCGCTTTTCTTCCATCTCCCTCATGCCGCAAGCACTTCTTTGTTCCGCTTTGTAGTCAGTTATTGTCAGAGTTAGTAGACAATTTCTTTTTTGTCTCTTACAGGGTTCTTCTTCAATTGGTGTAAGGGATACTCGTCTTCTTTTACTGCTTCCTAATGTCATCAGAATTCCCGCATCCTACGAAGAACCCACATACATCTTTTTTGGGCACGGAAAAAGATATAGTGCGAGCAATAGTCCCACCATACATTCAAAGGTCGTCTGAGGTCTTAGATAATGACTCCTAATGCGAGGGGTTGGTTTAATGTGTACGAGCTTGTCATTTTTAATGTTGTCACCAACTGAGCCATGATTATCTTGTTTGCTGCTCAGATCCTCTAGTGAAAACCCATCTCTTAACTTTTTCGAAGCTAGCTGGAACTGTTCGTCGATTAATATCCAAAGTAGACATAAAAACTTTTACAGAGCCTCTATCGATCTCCATTCTTTTCAAAATAGAATGCATGGTTCAGCTATCTGTCTTTCGTCGCACACCTGTATTGAGCTTTTGTTTCGACAGTATGGCCTACTATTTAGTCAAGTTGCTTATCCTCTCACTTCCAGTAAGCTGAAAAGTAATTTAAATTAAAATAGGCGTTTTTTAAATGAAAATAAGTGAATTTTGTCCTAAACCTGCAATCTTTCATTTGGAAAACGGTTTTGACATGGTGGATTAATAATAGTAGCTGATAACTCTTTTTTGCTTGTAAAGAGAAATATTCTTGGCCGTAATTATAAAGGGTTTTTGCTTTTGATTGCTTTTTTCTTTTGGTGTTTACATTACTTTCGGGTGCCAGGTTTTCCTCGTAGGTGCTATCTGAAAGAGGTTGCTCAAAATCCTGGTGATGGTTCTTCAGTTGTTAGACCTCCGAAGTAAAGGACTTCAACCTTTTGGTATACTACAGTGGAATATTCATAGTACCTAGACTGTTTTCTTTGCTACGCTTCGCTTTGCTCTCACTGTGGTCTTTATATGGATCGTATTCTTTTTGTGATGTCGAAATATTATTTCGTTCAAAATCAAAATGAGTATCTTCTATGCTATGGCCGTTTTTGAGGAGTTCATAGTTAACTTCGTTTACTTGGGAGGACGCTATTCCGTTTGAGCATTTGATTAGAATAGGAGGTGGAAGAAACTCTTCTCTCAAAAAATGAAGTCCTGCACACTTATGGACTGAAAGTACTGGGCACATTCGTAACTGAAAGGCAGCCGAACATCCCCATTAGCAGCCTGCTTCTTAAAATTTAAAGCTAGCACGCTTATTAGAACTTTCCTTCATGGTTTGATTCTTTCATCTTAAGCAGTCGTTCTGGCTCTAGATGGTTCTCAGCGTTCCGTATCTTGACAATTAAAATTATTTTTCTGCCTCTCACAATGAGGCTACAGACTGTCAACACTTTGATTTTAACGTCTACATTCTTATCGTGGCACACGTAAATTTGTATCATTGAGCACTTTAAATTTCCCACAGAATATATATCTAACATGCATCACATGTTTTGATAGATACAAAGTGTTTAAAGTACATGAGTGTCAAAGGTGCAATGATATATCGTAACGTTATAAAGATGTCCCATGTCTGTAAAGGGGTCATATATTCATTTATGCAACTGACACACATTTTACGCAAGTACAGAGAGACATTGATTTTGTGAATTTTAGAGCGAATACTGTTACATTATGAAGATGTTCCATGTCAGAGATTTTTTTATATGGATAAGACAGTAAATTATTTATTTACATTTAGCATCATGAGAAGTCTCGCAAAATATAAATTTGCTACTTGATCTGCAGATAGGTGTAGGAATATTATTTGCTTTGGAGGGTGGAAAATAATTTTTGGAAAATTTTCAGGAAAGGTGTGTTAGATAACTCAGTTTGTTCATCAGGATATAGTCTGGACTGCTGTTTTTGTGATTGTGTATTTCTATTTCTTCTAATATATTCACAGTGGCTCCTTTTTCTGCTAGAGGTAAAATGTTTAAGTTGTTCTGAATGTTCTTCACTGAATGGTTTTCTTTAGGAATAAGTGGTGCAAATGCAGATTTCTTCAAGCTGCCAAGCTTTAAAGCATCAATGTGTTGTTTGATCTAACTTCAAAACTTCTGCCTGTCTGTCCAGTGTAGAATTTTGGGCATGCATCACACTTGATTTCCTGATTTACTGTAGGGACTCTTGGAGGTATTTACATCATGGATTACTTTTTGTTGTAATTTATTATTTGTGGAAAAGATGACTGTGATATTTTTCGTTTAAATAAGTCTGCTATTTGCGACGATAGTGCGCCTGTGTATGGGAGAGCAGCATATTTGGATTTGGCTTCAGTGGGAGACTGATTTGTTTTGGAGTGCATGTTATGTGGATTTCTGTTAAGTGGATCCATCATTTTTGTTTAAATTTTGTTGTGGAGCTTTTCTATTATTATTGGTTTATATCCATTATTATGAGCAACTGTTTAAATTATAGTGATTTCATTTTGTTGGTCTGTGTCACTCATTGGTACTTTTTTTTTTAATTCAGTGACCCTCTAACATTCTGTGCGGTGTCGGTTTGTTCTATATCATGTCTCCCTACCACTATCGCGCTACGACGCTCTGAGTGTGTTTTTTAGGGAATTGACTAGTTTGAACCTGGGACCTGTTGCTGGTAAGGAGACGCCAGACCACACATGACATGTAGAATTCAGAAGAGTTCAATGAGACTAGCGATGATATAACCAAATACTTAATGATTTCAGCATCAGCTGCACTGCACTCCCTGTAAAAGAATCTTAATACTAACTAAATTTAGTGGAAGGGGTTAAGGCTTTCCTATTTTTAGTTAGCTGGTAAAATAACGTCGAAAAATCAGTTAATTTTACCATTGCAAATTTTATTCTACTCACAAAACATTGTTTATAAATTGCACTATTGACAAAAGGAAATGTTTTAATACAGGATGGTAAAACCGACTGCGTTCAACAAAAATGTGAATGAATATTCCCTGAATGGGTTTCCGAGTTCTACAATGGATCGAAAGATGACCTATGCCATATCACATCTATAATCTAGGTATAAATTAAGTTTCACAAAAGAGAAAACTATCAAAATGGACTACAGTGACACTCAATTATCTTTAATTACTTATCTAACTTGTCGTAAATTACAGTGGCTGATGTGGCTTCTCAATAACTATATAACAGAAAAATCATCGCATTTCAGATTTTTACTTCAAGTGGCAAATGTGAATACCATGAGCTTTAATTGACGATCGACACTAGTATTACGCAAAAAGGGGATGTAACAGATGAGACTGCTGCAATTCTGAGTGAAGCCTTATGCGCTCAAAAATGTGGCATCGCGTGCGTTCATTACCTTGTCGGTGTTCATCAGGGGGCGGCGGGCAGCACAGCTCCGCTCACCTCACCGTCTCGGAAGCAACTCTCACCTATCTTCTCCTTACTACAATTTACCGAAGTTGGTTTAAAGAAAAACTATCTGGCTGTGTTTTCATCTGACCAATCAGGGTCTCAATGTTAACCTTGAGCTCCGCCGACAAAAATTCTGTCTATCCAATGAGAAACGTTATACTTTTCGTGGTGGGGCAATGTTTTTAAAGTTTGCAACGTAACAGAGACGCCAAAAAGTCTCACGCTAAAACTTGCAGCTGGTGTGGTCCTTTTAGCGTTATCGTAAGACCTATACTGTTCTTCTGGAGGGCTCTATCTTGTAACATGGGCTGCGGGGTGGCCCTAACGTCACAGAGATGCGAAAAAGTCTCACGCTAAAACTTGCAGCAGGGGTGGTCCTAGTGGTTAGCTGGCGACGTGGGTGTCCAGTCCGTCCCTTATCGTAGGGCCTTCCAACTTAACACGGTTCTGCTCTCAGCTTCTGTCCTCGTTTCTCCCCTCGGAACTGCGTCTGTCTCACGGTGGGAAGGTATGGCATGCTTTTAGGCATTCTTGTGTTAGTCTGTGGTATTCCATTTGCTCACTCGTTACTCGTATTACTTTGGTTAATTTAATGTCACGATTTATTCGGAGCTATGTGACATACTACTGGATTTGCTTATCATGTCAGTGTGTTCATGGAAGGTGTTGGACTTGACTGACACCTTACATATCACCACCCTTCGAACTTAATTTTTTCACTGAATTTAGGCAATGATTGAATCGTTGTCTAAGTCAGTCAAAAATTATTCATTTATCTAAATTTTGTTGACTACTGTTCAGCCACGTTATTCTGGTTCTATGCTAGTTTGTATTACTAATTTATATTTTATTTTTTTCCACATTTTTCTCAAAAATGACAAGAGAAGAATATTTTTATGCTATTATTAATTTTTAATTATTTTCTTTCTTTATTTAAGTGTGAAGTTAGTTTTTTAAGAAGTTTGTTATCGAAAGTGAGGAGTCTTTCACATCGATTTTCTTAGAAATATATATTTTTTTATAAATGTAGTAATTAAGTAAAATCTATTCCTTACACATTTTCTAAATATCATGAACAAGTAAAATGTTTTTGTTTCTAGCCACTCATTTCAACATTGTTACACTAACAAATAAGAATTATTTCCAAGAATTGCTTTGACAAAGAAATATACATACACAAGTATTGAGATATTACCCTAACAGGTGGTACAAATGTTAAAAAAAAGGGGAAAACATCCAACAAGATAATTCATTATTCTTTGTTTTTATAAGAAGAAAATAAGTAAGATGTAGTTATTCTTTTATTTTTATGAGGAGAAAATAAGTGGCATATAGTTTTAGTGTTTATTATGCCTTACTTTTGTTCTTTATATACTGTCCATTTCAGAACTAATGACTTATTTTTATCGATAGTCTATTTTTTACTTAAGTCCATACTCAATTGCTGTCATTTTGTAGTTTATTAGCTGTCTGGTGTGCTTAACTTATTTAGTTTTTCACACGTTTCTTTTGCACAATTCCTACATCACATAATTTGATTTCACACATTCACACAGTCCTATGAATGTTTAAGCATGAGGTTGGCGAATGTTTTTGCACGAAGGTGATGGACTTGAGCGAGATGGATGTGGGCAAGTATTTGATGTACAGCTTCGTTCGTCATTCCTTGTTGGCTTTGCAAGTGTGTGTTGCTGTTGTGGAGATCCCATAATGGAATGGAGCTGTGACTGCAGAATCTCGTGGTTTGCTGGCTTTGTATGCGTGAAAGGCATCGTTATGTGTCGCTGAGAGCGGCCGTTTTTCGTTGCAAGACTTTGCAGACGACTAGTTTACAATAGGATAGGGATTTGGGAAGGTATGTCGTCTATTCTTCACCCTTCTTCTTTCTAGGTCTCAATCTTGTGAATCTTCAACTTCTGTTCTTCCTGCTTTTTCTCTGCTTCTTACTTGCTTCTTGGTTCTTCTCTGGGCAGGATATGGAAATATTTATTGATAACTAGTCGCTTTGAAGTTCTCCTCTTAGTAACAGTTTGATAAATTGTTTGGGCGTGTCATTTTTACTTTGTGGAAGTTTTATTCAGTTTCATGCATCAGCGTGCTGTTTAATAGCAGTAGTGTGACTTTTACACATTTTTTGCCAGTGGTGGTTTGCCCAAGCGGTCTTCTCATCAGGCCATTTTTTGCTCGCACCATTCATTCGGGACGCTCGGAGACCCTTCCGTTGTTCGGTGTCCCGTCGCGTCTCTGCAGGGCTCTGCCACTGTGCGCCTCCATGTTCCATCCCAGCAGGGTTCTGCTAGTGGCACATTTATTTACTGCCCACTTTCGATACAAGAGGGGCCCTCTGTTGGTCTCGCTGTCCTTTCCCTTCTCTCGACGTTTCTGCCTTGTAGGAATCGTGTCCTGCTAATTATGTCCTTTTCTTTCTTGATACTTCTCTCGTTGTAACTTGTGGATCGTTGCATCTCGTCCTTGTTGGAGTTTTTACAATGGTTCTTACAAAAAGTTTTACTTATAATCATCTAACATATGTCAAGTATCTACATTGTTTTACGCCTTTTTAAAAAGCTTTACAAATTTCGGCGCCCTTTCCATGTTACAATTCTAAGATATTTTCAGTCTTAACGTCTAGAAAAATCCTCAAATTGGTTTTTTATTTTTGTGTAGTGTCATGGTGTATAGAATTTTAGTATTTCATGCTGTTAAACTATCTACGCTTTATCCCTTCACCTTAATTTATGGTACTTTTGGTGTTATTTTTGTTTTTGTTTTTATTGAAACTACTTTCTTTTTCCCACCTTCCTCTCTCTTCATTCTTTCTCCTGGCAATCTTATCTGCAACATAATCTTGAAATATTGTGCTGATTATTTACCAGTAATAAAATTAATCTTCACACTTTTTGATATGGCTCACATGGTGAAGTCCTAAGATTTTGCCTGTTTTTGGGTTCATTAGTTCCACAGCATTATCATGAGCAATTCAACTAATTATGACAGGTCCTTTGTATGCAGCATAAAACTTATGTATTTTGTGTTTCTGTTTGCTGGAGAGATGGTGTGTTTTTACAAATACTTTCTGGCCTACTGAGAATGTTCATTTAATTGCTGTTCTATCTCCTCTTTCTTTTCTTTTAATGGCTGCCTTTCTGATGTTGGAGAGTGCTGTTGCTATGATTTGTTTGTGCTGTCTACGTGGTACAATAGGAAATTTAACATTTTCTCTGGTTATGTTTGGGGGTTCAATATTTTTAAGTACAGTAACTGCAGGTAGTAGTGTAGTGCTATGTGGCATTTCATTTATTACTTCTTGAAAATCTTTAAGGTATATAACCCAAGTGTTGTGCCTTTTGCCTGCATATAATCGGCATAAAGTGCCTATGTCCTTCATAGATCGTTCTGCTAGATTTATGCCAAGTTTGTACTTAGATATGTAGATGGGTTTTATTTTGTGTTGTTTTAACGTGTTCTACCATTGCACTGATTTGTAGTGTGGGCCATTATCCGAAATTATTCGTTCCACTCGACCTACTTGTCTGAGAAAATCTTGTCTAAATGCTTTACTTATAGTAAGACCTGTTGCCCGTTTTAATGGTGTCAAGGTAACATATTTAGAAGTAAGTTCCAAAACGACAAATATGAAAATATATCCATTTTTTGTGCGTGGGAGGGGCCCCATCAAATCTGTTGCAGCTATTAGTTTTAATCTTTTAGGGATCATTGGAAACATAGGTGGATTGGTTTGGAAAGTGATGTGTTTAGCCCTCATACATTTTTTGCATTTGACTAATACTGTTCTAATTCGTCTTTCCATATTAGGAAAATGGCTTGTTTGTTTTATTTTTAAAAATCAATTCTTTGGTCCAAAGTGGCCATTACTTAAATGTCTATACCATATGTACTTATTAATTAGTTCATCTGGGATATAAATTAACCATTCATTCGTTGCAACATTTCGTCTAAAAAATAAAACATTGTTTTTTAAGAGATAGTGCTGTCGAATGTCTGGAAAATCCTTACTTCTCCACTTGTGTTTGATTCCTAGTATTTCGGGATCCTTGTCCTGTTCTTTGCCTATGTTTTTCAACGCTGTCGTAATGTAGTTTTCGAAATGTACTTGTTTCATATAGTACATTGTAAACTGGTCTTCTGCTGCTTCCAAACCTATGTTATTGGATGCACCCTGTGGACATTGTGATAAAGCATCTGCTAATACATTCGCTGGTCCTGTTATGTGTGTAATAGTGAAGTCAAATTCTTGTAGTATTAACATCCATCTGGCTAACCTCCCATGAGTTAGTTTGGCGGATAACAGAAATTCTAATGCTTTGTGGTCAGTGTATACTTTTGTTTTTCTTCCGAATAGGAAGTATCGAAAATGTTGGAAGCCCCATACAATGGCCAATGCTTCCAGCTCCGTGACTGAATAGTTTTTCTCGCTTTTTGTGCGTACCCGACTGGCAAATGCAATTTTTCTATATGATCTTAGCCTTGCCTGTTTGTATTCTTCGAATAGAACAACTCCTAAACCTGTTTTCGCGCTATCAGTGGCCATACAAAATTTGTGTGTTAGATCAGAATGTGCTAAAATCGGTGCTGTTGTTAGTGCGTTTTTCACTTTTAAAAATTCTTCATTGGCTTGTTGATCCCATACCCATGGCGTATTTTTTCCAGTCAATGCACACAGGCGTGGTGTTGCGAGAGAGTCGATCCAAATAAATTTTTTATAGAATCTGGTGAGACCTAGAAATCCTCTGAGAGTTTTCTTATTATATGGAGTACAGAATTCTTTGATTGCCGTTAGTTTTTCTGGGTCGGGCATTACCCCTTTCTCTGAAATTATGTGTCCTATAAATTGACCTCTCGCCTTCCAAATTTGGATTTTGGTATATTTACTGTTACCCCATGCTCTTTCATGATCCGTAAAAATTGATTTAATGTGTCGTTGTGATGTTCCCAAGAGGGTTCTGCTATAATCACATCATCAACATAACAAGTAATTTTTTGTAAAATTTCAGGACTGAGTGTAGTATTAAACCCCCTAATAAACGCTGCTGATGATATGTTTAAACCAAATGGCAATCGTTTAAACTGGTAACATATACCGAATACGATAAATGCTGTAAATTTTCTACATTCTGGGGCCAATTCTATTTGCCAGAAACTACTCCGTAAATCAATTGATGAAAAAATCTTAGCACCGTGGAAGTTTTGTATCAATTCCTCTAATTTTTCTGAGCGATCTGTCTCAGTGATTATGATTGTGTTGATCTGTCTGGAATCAAGCACTAACATGATGCTCCCATCTCGTTTTTGTACAATATGGAGCGGGCTGTTATATGTGGAGGTAGCTGGTTCAATAATATCGTCATCTAACATTTTAGATATCTCCTGGAATACTTTATTCCTGTAGCTTAATGGGATTCTATAGGGTGGCACTCTAAATGGTTTGTGCTGTTTTACTTCAAAATTGTACTGAAAGTGCTTAATACTGCCAGTCTTCGGTAAAAATACCTCTGCTTTATCTCGTAAAATACCCTCTAATTCTCTTTTACTGTGTTGCGAAATACCTTGAACTTCTTGCAATTTTTCGTCGATTTCTTTATGAACTTCTAACATGAGTTGAGGCGATTCCCCCTTTTGTGCATACCATTCTAATTCTTCATCCTCTTTATCTCGCGTCATTCTTAATTGTTTGTTTATAACTGGTATTTCTTCTGATTTTAGCTTTTGCTCAAAGAGAAGTGTGACATTCCCGAATGTTACGCTACCTTTCTCCATATCTACACTCCTGGAAATTGAAATAAGAACACCGTGAATTCATTGTCCCAGGAAGGGGAAACTTTATTGACACATTCCTCGGATCAGATACATCACATGATCACACTGACAGAACCACAGGGACATAGACACAGGCAACAGAGCATGCACAATGTCGGCACTAGTACAGTGTATATCCACCTTTCGCAGCAATGCAGGCTGCTATTCTCCCATGGAGACGATCGTAGAGATGCTGGATGTAGTCCTGTGGAACAGCTTGCCATGCCATTTCCACCTGGCGCCTCAGTTGGACCAGCGTTCGTGCTGGACGTGCAGACCGCGTGAGACGACGCTTCATCCAGTCCCAAACATGCTCAATGGGGGACAGATCCGGAGATCTTGCTGGCCAGGGTAGTTGACTTACACCTTCTAGAGCACGTTGGGTGGCACGGGATACATGCGGACGTCCATTGTCCTGTTGGAACAGCAAGTTCCCTTGCCGGTCTAGGAATGGTAGAACGATGGGTTCGATGACGGTTTGGATGTACCGTGCACCATTCAGTGTCCCCTCGACGATCACCAGTGGTGTACGGCCAGTGTAGGAGATCGCTCCCCACACCATGACGCCGGGTGTTGGCCCTGTGTGCCTCGGTCGTATGCAGTCCTGATTGTGGCGCTCACCTGCACGGCGCCAAACACGCATACGACCATCACTGGCACCAAGGCAGAAGCGACTCTCATCGCTGAAGACGACACGTCTCCATTCGTCCCTCCATTCACGCCTGTCGCGACACCACTGGAGGCGGGCTGCACGATGTTGGGGCGTGAGCGGAAGACGGCCTAACGGTGTGCGGGACCGTAGCCCAGCTTCATGGAGACGGTTGCGAATGGTCCTCGCCGATACCCCAGGAGCAACAGTGTCCCTAATTTGCTGGGAAGTGGCGGTGCGGTCCCCTACGGCACTGCGTAGGATCCTACGGTCTTGGCGTGCATCCGTGCGTCGCTGCGGTCCGGTCCCAGGTCGACGGGCACGTGCACCTTCCGCCGACCACTGGCGACAACATCGATGAACTGTGGAGACCTCACGCCCCACGTGTTGAGCAATTCGGCGGTACGTCCACCCGGCCTCCCGCATGCCCACTTTACGCCCTCGCTCAAAGTCCGTCAACTGCACATACGGTTCACGTCCACGCTGTCGCGGCATGCTACCAGTGTTAAAGACTGCGATGGAGCTCCGTATGCCACGGCAAACTGGCTGACACTGACGGCGGCGGTGCACAAATGCTGCGCAGCTAGCGCCATTCGACGGCCAACACCGCGGTTCCTGGTGTGTCTGCTGTGCCGTGCGTGTGATCATTGCTTGTACAGCCCTCTCGCAGTGTCCGGAGCAAGTATGGTGTGTCTGACACACCGGTGGCAATATGTTCTTTTTTCCATTTCCAGGAGTGTATTATCGATCGTCTCTCATTTAAAAAATCTGCACCTATAATCAAATCTACAGTTAGTTTAGGTATAATCACGAAGTTGGCTTCGATATTTTTATTTATTTATTTATTTATTTATTTAACCTGCCAAGATTAGGGCCATCAGGCCCTCTCTTACATCTAACCAGGCATTCTACTTATTTTACATTCATATGTTTTAGTATGCATGTTAAACTACATCTAGTACAAAAAGTGCAATAAACAATTAGAAAGGTACACCTGGAAAAATACATACATATAGAGTTTATATTCGTAGATCGTAAGTACTGTTATAATTAGACATTATTGAAGAGACAGATTTTAGATAGGAGTGCTGGCAGTAGGGAGTATGAGGGAGACTCATGGTGAAGGGAGGAGAAGAATGGAGAAACATTATGAAACATAATTAAGGAAATATAAAGGAAAAGAAGATTGCGTGGCTAATAGAGATAGATGAAGAGGAAGGCATCTCAGGAGCAAGATAGGAGACGCTAGCTTTGCTATTTGACAGATGAGAGGATTGGCCTTGTACGTTAATTTTGTGGAGAACTTTACGAGGATGATAGTAGGAAATGCTTAAACTTCTTCTTAAAAGCAGCAGGAGATTGAATTTTGCGCAAAGTAAGGGACAGTTTGTTCCAGAGGCGGACAGCGGCAACTGAGAAGAAGTTTGCAAAAGTTTTTGTTTTGTGAGTGGGCACAGTTAGGATACCAAATAAGAGTGACCTCGTGTTTCGATTATGATGGCATGACAGGTTTTTAATCTCTGAAGCAAGATACTGGGGTGCTTGCGCGACGAGGAGTCGGTGAAGTAGACATAAAGTGTGGTAGTCTCGCAATTTGTCCGGCCGCAGCCACCCTAGCTCGGAGTATGAAGCACTAACATGATCATATCGGCGAATGTTGCAGGTGTAAAGCACACAGGCATTTATGGTTAGCTCTAGCCGTCTTTTGTTTTCACTACTCATGCCTTGTTGAATCACATCACAATAGTGGAGGTTCGGTAGAACGAGTGCTTGCACGAGATGGCGTTTCAAGTCCTGTGGAAATATGTGCCGAAACTTTTTGAGAGCATAGAGACAAGCAGACGTCTTTCGGCACACTGCGACTGTATTCTCCGTTCAGTTGAGATGCTCATCCAGAGTTACACCCAAGTTCTTCACTGTTTTCTGATGTAGTATTGGAGTACCGTCGAGCAGAATAGGAGGTAACCGTTCGCGGAAATCTGAACTTATTAATTTCTGATGGGCTATTAAGATTACTTGCGTCTTTTTTGCATTTAGTTTAAGCACCAGGTTTTTCGCCCATGTCACTACCGAAGACAGATCATCATTCATCTGAGCGATTGCAGTGTTTACATCTTCAGGTCTGACGCTTAGGTAGAGCTGGAGGTCGTCGGCATAGAAATGATATTTACAGGAGGACAGAACCGACGAAATATCGTTGACATATAAAGAAAACAAAAGTGGTCCTAAGACTGATCCTTGTGGCACTCCTGAGGAAACATGTTTCCAGGAAGATTTTTCATTTACGCAGACAACACATTGCTGTCTGTCTTTTAAGTAGCTTTCAAATCATCTCATTGCACTAGCAGAGAAATTAAGCTGTTGCATTTTTCTGAGCAATATGTCAAAGTTAACAGTGTCAAAAGCTTTGCTGAAGTCCAGTAACGTCAATATTGTTGCCTTTCGATTGTCGATGGCATATTTCAGGTCATCAGTTACTTTAATTAGAGCAGTGTTTGTGCTGTGATGTTTACGGAAACCGGATTGAAATTTGTCATATAGGCTGAATTCATGCAAGTGTTCAGTGATTTGGTCATGAACAATATATTCAAGTGCTTTGGAAACAGCAGGCAGTATGCTAATTGGTCGGTAATCACTAGGCAGTTGCGGGTTTTCGATCTTAGGGATGGGTCGAGATATGCTTCTTTTCCATGCAGTGGGGTATATTCCGTTCACGAGGGAAAAATTAAATATGTCAGTTAAGACAGGTACTAAGATATGGGCAACATTCTTAATCATGGTTATACCGATACTGTCGTTGCCTATTGCATCAGAAGAGATTCTCATTATTGCTTTTCTTGCCGTATTTGTTGTTACATGTTTTAGATGGAAGGTCTCGTTGTTAGTTAACCTATCTGGGGATCCTTGTGGACGGTAATTATCAGCCGTGCGGGTATTCAGAGGCGCAGAAAAGAATTCATTTAATTCGTTAGCTGACACATGAAAAGTAGTTTCCGATTTTGCCTTTCCGACCCCCAAGCTACGGAGATTCTTCCATAGAGTCGTGGGCGTCAGATCGCTGCATACAAGGGAGCGAGCGTGCCTGATTTTAGCATTGCGAATGCATTGTTTCACTCTGTTCCGTAACTTTCTATATTCTTCGAAACGCTCGGGTTTCGGATCTGCCTTGAAACGCCTGTGGGCAGCATCCCTATTAGTCATCATTTGACGTAATTCAGCTGTCTGCCATGGAGCAGGAGATTTTCTTACACGGGTTGTGCGCACAGGTGCATGTTTGTCATAGAGGGCAGTGAGTTTATCACCAAGTTCATTAATTTTGACGTCGATTGTAGGTTCTCTGATTATTTGATGCCATGAGATTTCTGAGCAATCGGCTGTTAGAGCGTCAAGGTCAATACGTTTCATGTTCTTACAAGTTATGTAACGCGATTTGATCCTTGGGGGCTGCACAGAGTAGGCCTTGATACGAAAGAGTTAACCTTGTTTGTCTCGTAACTTCCGCAGCATTGTTTCTAATAGGACCTCTTACTTTAATCTTACGTGTTTTCAGAACTGGCAATTTCTCATTGGCATTACACTGCATGAATAAATTTTCTGAGTTCGCAGTCAGTTCACTTCCGCTATCAATTACAATATTGACTAGGATATGCATTACCATGGCCTTCACAATTGGTTGAATTTGAAAGGGTTGGTTCAGTTCTTCTTCTTCTTGCATCGTCGAATCCTCCACTGAATCATACATGAGTCTTTTCAGGAATTTCCCTTGTGTATTCGAACTTTCTGTAGGATAAGCTTCGATTGCTACTTCTCTCTCTTTTATTTCCTCTTCTCTATTTCTTCCTTCATTTACGCTTTCTTCAACATCCTCTAATTTTTCCTCATCCTCGTCTATCTTCTCCTTCTTCGTCGCTACTTCCACAATATCGCATCTAAATGCTCTAATTATCGCTTCATAACTTCCTTCATTGTATACGTTGGGTTGTGTGCCCACTCGTAACTTATTTTCAACTTCCGTTGACTGCGCATTATCCTCATTGAATTCTCTTTCCCTGGTTTCCATCTCAAATTGCTCTGCAATACTCATTACTTCGTCCTTTCCTCCTACATTCGTTGTGCATGCATCTGGTAATTCATCTTCCTCGTCAGTATTCTCCCAATTAATTTCGTCCCAACACGATATTGTTATTTTCTTGTCTTCGTTTTCATCTGGTCCCTGCGGATTTGTTTCTTCCTTCTTCTCTTCTCGTGATAAGATTTTTACTTCTCTGTTCAAGGTGCTGCAATTATCCTGGGTCGGTGCGTCATTCTCTTTGGCATGGGCGCTTAGCTGTCAATTCGAACGTTTATCGGGGTTTGGTGGTCTTACCTCCACCTCTTCTATCTGTATTCTCTTTTCTTGTTCAGCTTGTTGATAGTGGTCTCTTTGTTGATAATTTGTCGGTCTATTGGTTCTCCAGTACCCGTTCCGGTTGTCGTTATTCCCTCTGTAATAGCTGTTGCAGTTCCTGGGTGAATTATAGTTATTGCCATATTCTCTTCTAAATCCATAACCGGTTCTTTGTTGAAATCTATTGTCGTTTCTTGGTGCGAAGTTATCACATGGTTCGTAATTATTGTTTCTTCGTACTGTGTCTTGGGGATTCCACTGCTTTTTGCTTTCTTTTCACGTGCGCTTCGTCTTTTTCTTGCGTCATCTTCCGAAAATATGAACTCTAGTTCCCTTTGAATACCTTTAAATGCTTCGACGTCATTGCCTCCGCGACCTACTAATGATTCCTGGTATTTCAATGGTAGCTTCATCGCGCATAATTTAATCAACTCTCCGTCACTTTATGGTACATCTAAGCATTGACTTTTGTTTGCCATTAATTCGAAAAATTTCACGGGACTCTTCTTTCCTGAATTTTCAAAATATGGGTTCTGTAATAATTCGTACTTCACTCTGTTCTGTGCTTCGCTGGACCAATATCGTGAGAGAAACTTCTCTCTGAAATCTTCGTACGATCGGCATGTCGCTGCAACATTCTGCATGGTTTCTGCGACTATTCCTGACATGTGTGCACATATAAAGTCTAATTTGTGTGCTAGCGTCCAGTGTTCTGGTAATCCTACTCGGAATTGATCAATAAAAGTTCGTGGATGTAATGAGTTTCCTTCTCGAAAGTGTTGAAATTTTCTGACTGTGAGGAAATGATCGTTGTCGTACTTCGTCATAGTTCCATATGAAATTCGCGATTCTTCGCCACTTTTGTTTCTGATCATTTCTCCCGTCGTTCTTTCCGGTTGTGGTAGATCCATTGGATACTGTCCACTGTAACTTTCGCCTACCCTTGCGTAGTATCGTTGGAGTGGTACGCAATAATTTTCTTCCATCGGTTGTGAACGTGTAGCTGAATGCATTGCACTGTATTCTTCGCGACCTGGCTTTCCATTTTCAGGTATTGGATCGGTATTGTGTCTGGCTAACCTTGCTGCTTCATTGCACGATCCAAACTGTCTTGAAACATACATTTGTGGTTCCGCATGTGTTTGTGATGACGTTTGTTCATTAACAATTTCGAAACGTGTTTGTTGCTGTGCAGGCTGTCTTATTTCACGTATGTTACTTTCCGCCTGTGATTGGAACCGCAAATGCGTAATATCTTCGTTAATTGCTTGTTTTTCCGGTGCTGTTACAGATACGAATGTGGTTGCAGACTCTGTGCTTGTTCGATCCTGTTCACTACGCTCTTCAATGGTTTGCAACAACTCTGTTCGCAATTTCTGAAATTGTTGCTTCGTTTGCGCCTCTATTTTGACTATGCGGTTATCATATCTATTCAACGCTGCTTTTGTGATACATTTGTGTAACACACTGTTTTCAACAATTTCACGAGCTGTACCTGCTGCTTGTCTAGTAATTTCGTTTATCTGTTTCTCTAGTTTCTTGACTTCTCCCTGGGTGTTGTTACATAATGTTTTGATCTCGTCCTGAGTGTCATTAAGCAATGTTTGTACGTCCACTTGTACCTTGTCAATGTCTGTTCTCAATTGATTGTAACCTGTTATTAAGTTTCCTATCACTTCTCGAGATTCTTTTGCCTCGTCTTCAATATGACTTAGGTGTAACAGAATTTTTTTGTTTTGTTCTTTAATCGCACGCATTTGTCTCGTGGTTTCTGCATTTTGTTTCGTCATTTCTGCATTCTGAATTTTAATTTCGTTCGCAATTTCTTTATTTTGTCTTGTCATGGTTTCCATCATGAATTGTAATAATTCTGCCAGATTGGTGGGTCCTATTGCGTTTTCTTCCGACATCCTACGCTCCGTGTTTTCGCCCAAGTGTTGGTTTGCAACCGATTGCATTGAACTGTGCGGTGACACGTTTCTGCTCGAATTCCTTGTACTCTGTGGTGAGGGAGCTCTGATTACTTGTACTATGGGTTCTACGTATTCAAGACGCAAGTTAGAATCCTCATCGACTGTCTCTCTACTTTCCTGCTCCTCTGTCGTATGCTGACTTACGTTTTCTGTGGCTTGACGTACATTATCCTCGTTATGGTGCGTTATATGTCCTATTTCTCGCGATACTGCATCGTCTGTTGTACTGTCCTCTATTATCTGTCCGTTTTCATGCTGGGTCTCTACCTCAATTCGGTCAAGGTCTCGATATGCCATTGGTAATCTTTCCGAATCCCTTATTTTCTGTTTTAAAAGCAATTCACGCGCCCTACTTCGAGTCAACATGCGCTCATACGATCTCACGCGTTTCATAAACTTTTTGTTCACACGACTTGACAAACCATTCACTTACTTGTTGGGTCAGAACCAACTTGTCAACGACGTATCCGCCACCTGTGCGCTTGCATTGGAGAGAAAACTTAATTCTAACAATATTAAAATTCATAACTTAATTATGCTATTGTCTCTGCCACAATGTCTCACTTTTATTGAATACTTTCTTACTATCTATCGCTGCAGCTACTGTTTTTGACTATTTATAACGTTCAAAAAAAATTTTTTTATTACGAAAAGTTTTTAACAGGATATTTTTCTGACCGAGTTAGGCATGTGGTCGACCTTCAATCATGGTATTTTACAATCCTGGCAGGGTCGCCATTATCTAACATTCTGCATGGTGTCTGTTTGTTCTATATCGTGTCTCCATACCACTTTCACGCAACGATGCTCTGAGCGTGTTTTTTAGGGAATTGACTAGTTTGAACCTGGGACCTGTTGCTGGTAAGGAGATGCCAGATCACACATGACATGTAGAATTCAGAAGAGTTCAATGAGACTAGCGATGATATAATCAAATACTTAATGATTTCAGCATCAGCTGCACTGCACTCCCTGTAAAAGAATCTTAATACTAACTAAATTTAGTGGAAGGGGTTCAAGGCTTTCCTATTTTTAGTTAGCTGGTAAAATAACGTCGAAAAAGCAGTTAATTTTACCATTGGAAATTTTATTCTACTCACAAAACATTGTTTATAAATTGCACTATTGATAAAAGGAAATGTTTTAATACAGGATGGTAAAAACCGACTGCGTTCAACAAAAATGTGAACGAATATCCCCTGAATGGGTTTCCAAGTTCTACAATGGATCGAAGGATGACCTATGCCATATCACATCTATAATCTAGGTATAAATTAAGTTTCACAAAAGAGAAAACTATCAAAATGGTCTACAGTGACACTCAATTATCTTTAATTACTTATCTAACTTGTCGTAAATTACAGTGGCTGATGTGGCTTCTCAATAACTATATAACAGAAAAATCATCGCGTTTCAGATTTTTACTTCAAGTGGCAAATGTGAACACCATGAGCTTTAATTGACGATCGACACTAGTATTACGCAAAAAGAGGATGTAACAGATGAGACTGCTGCAATTCTGAGTGAAGCCTTATGGGCTCAAAAATGCGGCATCGCGTGCATTCATTACCTTGTCGGTGTTCATCAGGGGGCGGCGGGCAGCACAGCTCCGCTCACCTCACCGTCTCGGAAGCAACTCTCACCTAACTTCTCCTTACTACAATTTACCGAAGTTGGTTTAAAAAAAAACTATCTGGCTGTGTTTTCATCTGACCAATCAGGGTCTCAATGTTAACCTTGAGCTCCGCCTACAAAACTTCTGTCTATCCAATGAGAAACGTTATACTTTTCGTGGTGGGGCAATGTTTTTAAAGTTTGCAACGTAACAGAGACGCCAAAAAGTCTCACGCTAAAACTTGCAGCTGGTGTGGTCCTTTTAGCGTTATCGTAAGATCTATACTGTTCTTCTGGAGGGCTCTATCTTTTAACATGGGCTGGGGGGTGGTCCTAACGTAACAGAGATGCGAAAAAGTCTCACGCTAAAACTTGCAGCTGGGGTGGTCCTAGCGGTTAGCTGGTCACGTGGGTGTCCAGTCCATCCCTTATCGTAGGGCCTTCCAACTTAACACGGTTCTGCTCTCGGCTTCTGTTCTCGTTTCTCCCCTCGGAACTGCGTCTGTCTCACGGTGGGAAGGTATGGCATGCATTTAGGCATTCTTGTGTTAGTCTGTGGTATTCCATTTGCTCACTAGTTACTCGTATTCCTTTGGTTAATTTAATGTCACGATTTATTCGGAGCTATGTGACATACTACTGGATTTGCTTATCATGTCAGGGTTTTCATGGAAGGTGTTGGATTTGCCTGACACCTTACAACCCATGGCTCTGAAATATGCCATTTTTTGTTGGCAGGGGTGGGAAGATAAGTCACCAATACTGATATCTGTAGTGGTAGACTTTCTGTAAATACTAAATTGATTTTTATGGTTACTATTACAAATCTTCAGGTCAAGAAAGTTAATGCTTTTATTAGTTTCAAGTTCAACTCTGAATTTTTGTGCATTTTGCTTAGATTTGCTGCTAATGTATCAGTTTCATTGTTTGTACCATCAAAAGGCAAGAGTGTATCATCAACATATCTTTTGTAGTAGGTTATTTTGTTTGACATGTGCTGGTTGGTTGAGAAGAATTTTTGTTCTACTTGGTGGTCCATCTGAAGTTTCGGATGAGATTACCTCTAAAACTGTACATCAGGTAAAAATAGTGGGTAAGACAAGTTCGTAAGCTCAATGGGGGAGGGGGGGCATCAAATGATACTACACGTGACCCCCAGCCCCCGCCCCCTGGGGTGGGGCGTGGGCCACTTTTAAATCTTAAATGGAAACCCCATTTTTATTGCAGATTCGGATTCTCCATAAAAAAGTAATCAAGTTTTGTCTGAAACATTTTTAAACCATTGACAAATGGCACTGAAATCGACAAAAATTAAAATTGGGGAAGAACTCTGATTTATTTAGAATGATCCGAAGGATGGATGAAATCGATACAAAATGTGCAACAATTCTTTCATTACGCCAAATTAAGCTATTTTTTTACAAAATGTATCCTACCCACCACAGTTTTTGATGGGGGGAGGCTAAATTGTAATAAAATATCGTTAGGGAACACTTTACAATAGCATTGCTCACCCGACTATGGCGCTACCGTGGCCAAATTGCGAACTATGGCTCAGTATAAAAGTCGGTGCAATGCGATCAGACGTCACTTCGCTTTCAGATTGTGAACCATAAACATCAACTGACGAAAGTAAATTATTTTTTAGTGAAACATGGCTTACTATCCTCCTACAGGGATTGTTGATATGAGTTTAATTTTAGGTGATTGCCATAACAATTACGCTGCAGCTGTGCAATTGTATGTGGATCGTTTCCCAAACAGACGACATCCAAGCGAAAATATTATTCGAAATTGCACTCTATTAGCTCGAAATGGGTACATGCACCGTCCACCTCGTCATCGCGAATACAATGAAAATGACGCTCGTACCAATACCGTCCTCGCCTGTTTTCAACTCGAACGCAAATTAATAGTCGTCCGATTCAGAGACAAACTGGAATACCGAAATCAACTGTTTTGAAGATTATAAGGCACATAAATACCATGCGTATCATATCACACTGACACAGACATCAATGCCGAAAGATATGCAAATACGGTTGCATTTCTGGCAATGGGCCTTGGGAATGTTAAGAAGTGACAATGATTTTTTTTAGATACGTTATGTTCACCGATGAAGCCACATTCAAAAACAATGGCGAATTAAATCGTCGTGATTGTCATTATTGGTCCCTTGTCAGTCCACACTGGCACAGACCCGTTGACAAGCAACACAAATTGTCGTTAATGGTCTGGTGTGGAATTTTAAACGAGTACTTGATAGGACCGTATTTTTTTGACCGAAATGTTGCTGGGGAATCTTATTTACAACTTCTCCGTGATGATTTGTTGGAGCTAATGGAAGATGTTGATTTAGAAACTAGGTTCCAACAGGACTCAGCAGTTTCAGTTATGCTAAAAATATGCGGAACGTTTCAAATTTACAGTACCCTGGTAGGACGCGGCGGACCAATTCAGTGGCCTCCACGTTCACCAGACCTAACATCTCCTGATTTTTTCTTGTGGAGGTATTTAAAAAATATTGTTTATGAAAGACAACCCACAACCTGAAACGATATGGAGCAACGCATTCGAAGAGCGTGTGCAGCCATACCACGGGATGTGCTGCTCACAAATGTGGACAACTTTCGCAGACGATTGATTTTATGCACTGAAGCAAATGGGGATAATTTTGAACAATTTCTTCCTGGCTAATTTCATTAATTAAACACCCCTAATTGTGAAAGCCAAGAGGACTCACATTAATGAAGCATCCCAACATGTGAGAGGCAAGGGGACTCACGCTAATGAAACACCCCATGGGAACATCGTTCTACTACCATGTAGTTGTTCCTAGGTAACGCTAAAAGTAGGATATGGCGCATTTTGTAAAAAATAGCTTAATTTGGCGTAACGAAAGAATCGGTGCACGTTTTTTATCGATTTGATGCGTCTTTCTCGGGTGATTCTAAATAAATCAGAGTTCTTCCCCAATTTTAATTTTTCTAGATTTCAGCGCCATCTGTCTATGGTTTAAAAAATGTTTCAGATAAAACTTGATTACTTTTTTATGGAGAATCCGAATGTGCAATAAAAATGTGTGTTTCCATTTAAGATTTAAAAGTTGCCCCCGCCCCACCCAAGGGGGTGAGTCAAGTGTAGCATCATTGGATGTCCCCCTTTGAGCTTACGAACTTGCCTTACACACTATTTTTACCTGATGTATAGTTTCCGAGATAATCTCATCCGAAACTTCAGATAGATCACCCTGTATATGGTTGACGTAAATATCAGTGAATATCCGAGATAAGCTACTTTCCATTGCCAAACCACCATGTTGTCGGTACAGCTTTTTGTTGAAGCTAAAGTAATTATGCTCCAGAATAACTGTAAGTATTTCTATCAGTTCATAGATCTCTGCAATACTACTTTTCTTATATTTAAGCAAATTGTTTCTTATAATTTTAAAAAGGCTCTTTGACAGGGATGTTCGTGTATAAGTTCACTATGCCTAGTTATGTTAATTAAAGACATCCACGTCCCACCAACAGCTAAATTAACTTCATTAGACACAGTCAACAATTGGCTGATATTTACATCAACCATACAGAACAAAAATTCTTCTCAAATAACCAGCACATCTCAACAAAATAATCTAATACAGAAGATATGTTGATGATACAACCTTGCTTTTCGATGGTGCAAACAATTAAGTGGTTACAGAATACTGACACGAATTGCTTATAGACGAATGGACAAAGTGGTAGAAGATGACTTGAGGGATGATCAAGTTGGGTTTCTCAGAAATTTAACAACACATAAAGGAATACCTGATGCTTATCTTAATAAACTGGCTGAAGAAAGGCAAACTTATGTTTATAGCATTTTGGAGTTTACAGAGAGCTTTTTAAAAATTACAGCGAATATTCTATTTGAAATTCTGAAGGTAGCAAGGATAAAATGTAGGGGAGAAGAAACCAAACTGCAGTTACAAGAATTATACAACATCAAAGGAAAACAGTAGCAGAGAAGTCCGTTTGACAGGATTGTAGCCTGTCCACAATGTTATTCACTATGAGAAACCGGTAAAGGAAACTAAGGAGACACTCGGATAGGCAATTAAAGCTGTGTAATGGAAACTTCATGTATTGTATTACTTAAGGGACGAGACGTCAGGAGTGGGGGTTCAGGCACTGTTAATAAGGTTTGATTGTCCTCTGTTTCTCATTATCTTAAGATTAGCATTTGAGAGTACACTTATTTATTCTTACAAAGTTTTTGTATCAAGATGCCTGCCTGCGACTTAAATGTAGTCCTCAGACAGGGAGTAAATACAGTGGTTGGCTGTTTTGAGCAGTACAGTATTTGTTACTGACGTGTGCAGTACACACGAATTTAGTATCATGAGTTTTCACCAATCCACCACATAAAATTAAAGTTAATGAAGAGTGCTGAATTTATCTCAGTGTTTTATGATGTGTTCTCGTTACTTGATGAAGAATTTCATATTCTATTCAGATTATGTATGTGACAAAGTCTGACATATTTTTATTTCTTTTATTAATGCTGACTACTGCTGTGTTTTCAACACGTGAGTAGTTCTTAGGTTCATCTTGGTTATTAGCTTCAGCTGTATTTTGGTCCTTTATTACTGTATCACTACCGGTTTCGTGGCGTTAAGGCCACATCTTCAGGTGACATATGATTAAAACATTAGAGTGGAAAAGTTCAGAATCTTTTTCTCCCAACATTCGTTGTCCGTCAAATACAAAACACCCCTAAAAGACGGTATGTCATGGATTAAAAACTGCCAAATTCCAATATAGTGGATGGGTCCAAACAAATGATATCATAGTGGTCGCTCCTCCAATCTACGTGGAACCGCGTTCAGAGCACAGTACGACAGAGCGAACGGCCGCGTTGCTCTGTACGCGGTTCCATATAGATTACAGAAGCGACTACTATGATACGATTTGTTTTGGACCCTTCCACTATATTGGAATTTGACAATGTTAGAGAAGGAAAGTTGTTACTCATCACATAGCGAAGATGCTGAGTCGCGACAGGCACAACAAAAAGAGTCATACAATTATAGCTTTCGGCCATTAAGGCCGTCGTCAGCAATAGACACACATACACACACGTGCACACACACACTCACGCTAAAGAAACACGCACACACGTCTGCAGTCTCAGACAACTGAAACCACACAGTTTTAATATCAGAAGTTAGTAAGAATATAAGACAGAAAAATTGCCACAATAGATTCATATGTGACCAAGAATGGACGGCTATGGCCAATGCAGTGGGCTGAACAGGTAAGTATTGGTTTATTTTTTACTTTGTATGTGCGAATATCCCGATTTATGTCTTTACAGTGTGCAAAAGGGGTTGGTTTTATTGTTTACGATCATATATCAGTTATAAATCCAACTCTTTGCAGTTATTTTGTTTCTTTTCTGATTCCACTTTACAGTTGTCAAAAAGTGATTAAATATGTATGAGACTTTTTAAATATTTGATTATGACTACTGTTTAAGACGCATTTTACATTAATATGCGTAGTCTATTTTATTCACACAATACACATTAAAATAGACTTTAGGGAATTGTTTATCATTAAAATAAAACTTTTCTGAATATACGTTTGAAATGTAGACATTGCACTCAATATCAAATTTTTTTTCATTTTTACAAATCTATGACTCAAAAGATTTCTCTTCCTTTCATGTCACCTGCCGCGCTACGTTTGCTTTTCTTTTTCTGTATTTTGTAAATATAATGAAGGACTGCAATGATAAATTGTCTTGTCCTTAAATCTTCCTGAACATTCTGGTATAGTTTGCCATTTGTTGACTGTAATAGGCAGTCTCATTAATGTACATGTATTGAAATATCATTTTATTTTTTTCAAAAATGTGAAGAAGACTGTCATTATGCTACCTAGTATTAAATTGTTATGTTGTGCAGGTATGTTTTGAAATCCAAGTAATAGGCAGTAAATTTCCAAACGATATGTTGTGGTAGCTGCAGTGTATGGGGATTTCATTATTCACTGTTGCTTATGTTCTGGTTATAAATTTTGAAACTGTTATACGTGTTTAAGGCCTGAATACAGTTCTGGTAGGTGACTCTTATGTTGTACCATATTAATGTAAGTTAGAAGCCAAAGAATTAGCTGACTGCTTTAAAATGGTACTTAAATATTAAGTGGTATATAATTTGTAGAATCACAAGTTTCACTTTCTTCTTATGTATCATTTTTCCTCAAGTGGAAAAACTGAGGACATTTTCCTTTTATTTTGGCTAGTATTACCAGGTACGCTGCAGGTTTTTTCTACTTTCACCTTAGCATAATTAATTGGTCACAGAATAAATTTAAGGAAAAATATTAATGCACAATCACAAAAATAACTTTTATTACATAGTTGCTTATGTGGTTACAGAAGAAGATGCCAAAAAAAATGGAAATCCTTGAGGGACTGTTTCCGACATCATCAGGTGACGCAGCTAGTGCATGGAGTAGCAAGTGGTGTTATTTTCAGGAGTTAATGTTCCTGAAGAACATAATTACACCAAGAGAGCTTGGATCAAATATGGCACTTGATTGTCAACAATCGCTGTCATCAAATGGTGACAGTGACACTGAAGTACCAGAGACTGATCCCGGTAAAAGTGTAGTCTCCGATGGCACTGTTGATTGTCTTGTGACCAGGGAGTTCCTGCCTAGCCCAGAAGACTATAACTGTCTGGATGCCACATCACCACCTCCACCATTACTGACATGGCCAGCGAAGAAAAGTAAATCTGCTAGTTTTGAGAGAGAACTGCTTGAACTAGAAGCAAGAAAGATCAGAATGATGAAGTCGTAAGCTGAATGTTGGAACACAAAGTTTTTGTTATCAGTGGTACCTTATTTTAAGCAAATTGAGCCACTACAAAAATTGCCAGCAATGGGGCAAATAATTGATGAACTAAGAAGCAAAATTTCAAATAAAAAATAATACAAATAAGTGTCTTTTTTTATCTGTAACCATAACTTGTACCCTGCCATTCTGGTTTCATTGATTCAAGGCTGTGGATAGTAATTACCAGTACAGTTGTTATCAGTGACATGTATCTGCTTTTAAACTGTTGTGATTAATTTATACCACTTACCACAATGATCTTTTTGTTTGTATTTTTGTAGATTTGTACAAGCTCCTATTAGAAAGCATTCTCAGAATTTTGTTGTTAAGTGCTGTTAAAACAAGGAGACACAGATTAAGATTTATGTAACTTACGTGCAAGAAGTACAGTATGTTGTGGTTAAATGAAATCTGTTAAGTAAATTGATCTGCAGGCAGACCAAGTGGTGGTGTGGCAAAAAGGTTGTGGGAATTTTTACGTTACTATATTGGGATAAGTGTGTGTATATTTCAAGACTGCAGAATGTATTGGTACTGAGGCACAATATTAAACATGAAGACTGCAGTTTTCTGCAATAAATGTGGGGAAAATGCCACAGGTCTGAAATACCATAGGTAAATTGATCTGCAGGGAGACTAAGTAGTGGTGTGGCAAAAAGGTTGTGGGACGTTAAACGTAGGTGTACTGGGATAACTATTTGTACATTCCAAAAATAGTGAATGTTTTCGTACTGAGGTCAGATATTTCTACAAGAGGATTGCAGTTTTATGTAACTGAGGCATGGAATACGCCACATTTTTTACATTGTTCGAAATGTAGTAGGTGTAGATCTTCAGTGAGACAAACAGTTGGTGGTTTCCTGTCATTCATCATATTCCATAGATCACACCAGGGAGGTAAATCTTCAGAAATGCGGAGCAAAGCAAGATATACAGTGTTGTTGGTGCATGCACTGTCTGCAAAATGGTTCAAATGGCTCCGAGCACTATGGGACTTAACATCTGTGGTCATCAGTCCCCTAGAACTTAGAACTACTTAAACCTAACTAACCTAAGGACATCACACACATCCATGCCCGAGGCAGGATTCTAACCTGCGACCGTAGCGGTCACACGGTTCCAGACTGAAGCGCCTAGAACCGCACTGCCACACCGGCCGCACTGTCTGCACAAGGACTTTTAATCCTTTGCTTATTACTAGCTTCTGTGTTTATAGACACTGGATTACACAGCGTTTTCCTCTAAGCACAAGATACTTTAGTGCCAGGAGTTATCCAGTGTTTATCTTTTTGTTGAGTTTTGCCCTTGTTTTATATAGTTAAAAAATAAGATTGAAGTTGTTCCTGGAATATATTTAAGAAAGGGTTAAAGTTACAATTAACATACTTTATAAATTTCTGCCCTACACGCTTTTCGCAACTCCTCTCTAATTATGGTGATAGTTGTTTTTAACAGTACTGTGAAACAACAGTTCTGTTATGATCAGTGCCTAACTGACCAGTAAATTTTATTGATAATATTTGAATATCATATGAAGATGATATCTGTTCTTTCGTATATGTCCGCAAGAACAGATACCATTGGTGATCTTGCAGCTCTCGAAGAATGAAAGTACAGTGGAATCCAGACCATTAGCTGCTTACAGGCATTGATAAATATCAACAGGTACAGTTGAAAATGTGTGCCCTGATGGCTCAGTAGGACAGAGCATTTGTCCTGTAAGCAGGAGATCCCAGGTTCAAGTCCCTGGGGGCACACATTTTCAACTGTCCCTGTTGATATTTATCAATGCCTGTAAGCAGCAATAAAGGTCTGGATTTCATTGTACTTTCATTTGAATATCCTGGGCAGATAAATGATTGACTATAGGTTTTACAGCTAAATAACTGAATGAAGTTGGGTTTGAAACCAAATTGTTAGTAGCTGTTTCACTGTCTCATTCAGTCATCATAGGGAATGACACTGTGGAAAAAATACAAAGGTGGACATGAATAAAGCCAGGCACCCTTGGTCAATACTATGTGACTGAAAATAAATGTGCAGTTATCCACTAACAATGATTTTCCTGCTATGTTGGCACAATCTTATTAAAGTGGTTTCCAGCTGCTTTATGAAGCTTAAGATGCTTCCTGTTGAGGGTCTGTAAACTGTCAGTGCTCTTGCCAGAAGCATTAAGATGCAAACCATGTCGTCTATGCCTTCACCAAATGAGGGCAATGTATCACTCACACCCATATGTGAATGTCCCTCTCCTTCAAATTACCTTCCAATCTCTGCATTAACACAGTCCTTAGAATAACCCACCCACAGTTTATCATACTGCTCAAAGAGTGATGCAATCTTCGAACTAGTATGAGGAGTATTATCAGCAATGTGCAAACTGCATGTAATGTACTTCAAAATGTCATTGACATTGACTATTGATGAATAATGTGCTCAGCAATTATCAGCAACAGGTCTTGGTTGTTCGTCATGTTATGTTAGGAGGTACTTGTGGATATATATGTGTATACATTTCAAGATAATGTACTTCAGTAAGACCTTAAAAATATTTTTTGATTACAGTGTAAAGTGACTTGGTAAAACTTAATACACACGTCAGGTGATAGAACTGCAGCTTAAATATTTTGCCATCTCTGCTGAAACGTGTAATTTGATAGCAAATTCATGTGTTTCTAGTGACACAGGGGTTGACAGCTACCACAGTGTTTATGATATTCACTGCTGTGAGGCTAGCGGCGGCACAGTAGGGCCATCTATTGCAGTCATCAGTGACCATATAACAGTCAATGGATTAATCATTTGGTTAAGCCCATATTCATCAGATATTTTAGGCTTTGCTGCAGATGTAGGTGATCACTCAGTAGAAATGTTATACAGTACAGTAACCACCAGGCTTAAATAATTATGCTGATAAATGTTTACACAACAAAATTCCATGTCAGCTGTGGTTTGCAGTATTAAAATTTAGAGTTCTTGGATAATAAAATCTCTCTCATGAATATTAAACGAGTAATGTTAATAATCATGTTTCTTTTTCTTTTGTCTTGGTTCTCACGAATTAAAAGAGGTAACAGTTTTCTTCATTGATAAATATGTTTGTGAACATATACATTTATACCGTAGTTAGTAATGAAAACATTCAAGTACATATTTAAATGAACTTTATTCCAGATTTCCATTTAGAATTTGACAGGAATAATTCCCCAATCAAAATTATTTCATTTGATTCAATTTTCCTATGGAAGACTGAATTACTGAATACTCCAGCATCAATGTCTCCTCCATATGCACCAACATCAATTACAACAAATCTATATTTGCCATCTGTTACTGACAGCAAAACTACAGAAAAGTAATTTTTTGTAATTGAAATATTGACTTCCCAAATTAGGGGGGGCTGCGAATTTTGATGTGTTTCCCATCTGTACTGCCAGTGCAATTTGGGAACTGCCATTTTTGTTGTAAGTCCTTACGCACTAATGGCGAACTACTCTTCTGTTGGTTGTGGTATATGTAATGACTTGAAATATGACCACAGAGCTCTTGAGACTTCCTTTAAAATATTTGCCACTGTTGTTTTGTCAACCCTGAAGGAAAAGGAGAGCTGACGAAATGACACTCCTGTTGCATAATATCTGAAGGCAGAAAAATTTTTTTGTTTATATACAGTTTTTGCTTTGTAAAAGTAGTATGTCTTAAATTGGATGAGCTCATCTATAATAACAACTTTCTCTACAGACACGTAAATCCTGTCAGTAAAAGAGTAATAAACAAGTATTATAAAGAGAAAAAGACGGGTGACTGGTGAGGCAGACCATACAAGAAATAAAGTGAAAACATATTAAGACCTCATAAGCAAAGAAACACTGATGCATATTATACTTTTTACAAAATAAAAGACAGATGACTGCAGTTTCAACAGAGAAACAAAAACATTACTCGTTAACAGCGCAGTAGACAGTGAGACAGTGACAGTGACAGCGGCAAGTCAATACATAGTGTTTGGCAGTGATGAAGATGAAGAAAAAGAAAATGTGTAAGTGGATACAGATTAAAAACTGTGGAACAAAACAGTGTCTGTAGAAACACATCAGAGAAACCACACCATGTGATAAAAAGATGAAAAATAAAAGCCCACTGAAGATGCTGCAACTGCAGTGAGACATGTTTCGGTTAAAAAACAAAATTGTGTTTTGCTAAAGGCGGACCCTATCCAAAAACATACGTAGAATATTAGCTGTTACGGTGTGACAGAAAATGTGTAGTAATCTCATATGTGCCTATAAAGAATGATCCTCTTTTCTTTATTATATATAAATTGTAAAGTAACATAGTAAATGCAGCCAGAACAGAGATGTTCATCTGTCATAGTCTGTGTGCCTATAAATTTGTATAAAAAGTTCTATACTCTCAACTGAAAATGGTCAGCTAAAATCCACAGGCAAAGAATAAATAAACTTTTATGATATTCAAACTAGCAAAGAATAGTTTGGTCCTTTGCAGTATGAACTTATCAAAAATGTAACGATTTTGCCATAAATTGGTAGAACATTCTTTATTGTCGACATAATTTACACAACATAATCTCTAGCTCTGATTGGGATTTGTAAAAAAAAAAAAAAAAAAAAAAATAATCCAATGCTACACAGCTCATGTCACATTTTGAAAGCACATATTAGTATGTGGTAGTAACTTACCTTCGCACAATTATCAGCCTTTGTTCCATGCTTGCGGGACGATGTGGCCGAGCGGTTCTTGGCGCTTCGGCCCGGAACCGCGCTGCTGCTACGGTCGCAAGTTCGAATCCTGCCTCGGGCATGGATGTCTGTGATGTCCTTAGGTTAGTTAGGTTTCGGTAGTTCTAATTCTAGGGGACTGATGACCTCAGATGTTACGTCCCATAGTGCTTAGAGCTATATGAACCATATATATGTTCCATGCTTGTTGGCTGCTGAAAGTGGCTGCATACGAAATACACATCTTTAAACCACTGACGAGATAATCCAAGGTATTATGTTCATTCTCTTCATTCTTGTATATTCAAAAAAGTTGTTTGGTGATCGTTTTAACTCACGATATAAATGATGGAACTCGCCATGGAGACTCCTCGCTTTGTAGATTTCATGTACAGCGCTCCTTTGACGTCTTAATTCCCTAATTAAAATCATCAACAACATCATTCTACGATTTTTGGGCGTCATGTTTCGGAATCGGCTGATCGCAGCTTGCGGTAGTTTGTCGCTCGCACGCAGTACACCTTCGCATATCGCGCGAAGCTGCGAGTTGTAGCAGGAAATGTCGCGAATTCGGCCATCGCCCGCTGTCGGTCGCTTCTCCCGTTCACGTAGGACACGGACTTACTCCTCCTAACTTCAGGACTTCAGACAGTGTTGTTAAGTCAGCATTGTCTGCTTTTTCGAAATCTACAAATACTGTAAGCGTACCTTTGCCTGCCTTTAACCAGTCTTCCAAAATATGTCATAGGGTCACTACTGGCTCGAATGTTCCGACATTGCTTGAGAGTTGCTAAGGAACTGAGACATTGTTGGACAAGAATAATCACAGCCAAGAGCATCCCAGGCATGGCTATAGGGCTTAGATCCAGGGAGAAACCACGCCACTCATAGCGTTCAATATCTTAACTTTCCTCCTGTGTGGGCAGACATTGTCGTCCACAAACAGAAACTCGTTACGTATCGCACCCATAAATGATACAGAATTATCTCCCTGCAGTACCGCTATGCTGTAACGGTACCTCGCGCAAAGATATGCATCGGTGTTCGGCCATTTTGTGTAATGCCTACCAACACCACAACGTTTACGCCATACCAGTGATGTTCATGAACATTCTGTGATCTGTAGCGAGTTTCCCCCTCTCTCTCCACACTAACTGCTATCGAGAATCACTTTCCACAGTGAAGCGGACTTCGTCAGAGAACATCACTCTGGACCATTGTTGTTGACCGTTGTTCCCTACACCAACGAACTCTTGCTGGGCGATGGCGTGTTTGAAGTGAGCTGCATTTAACAGGCTACCAGGCACACAAACCAGCCTGCTTTAATCGCCGCGGAATGGTTCTGGCTGAGACACGTGTAGCAGTAGCGGTTTCAAGATTTGCTATGATTTGTCTAGGAGTGACATGTCGCTACTTGGGCTACGTATCGATGCTCTTGCGGTATGATGGTTCGTCTACGACCACCGACGTGTTTTCGCATAGCATTTACATCTTCAGCGACTTTTTTTAAATACAAGATGACGCTTTGGCAGAGACCCCCATTACTGAGGCCACAGTAGTAACACTTTGACCTGATACGATCCATCCAATCGCTTGTCCACAACAGTAACCACTTAAATGAAGTTCTGCAGATGTGTGGCCGTCCCACACGGAATGCTGCACTAATCAGTTTGAAAACAACCTTGGTCAAACACCGTACTGCATCAACTGTCGAATGCATATAGAGCGTTTCTTTCTTTTTTTTCATTTTGTCGATATAGTTCGTTGCGTTTGGCTTGGGCGGACGTCACAAGACATCCGTTCAAATTGATTGTTGATGCCTTGACTCAGTTTTTTTTAGTATTATTTTTATTACAGGGAGCACGCAGCCCTCTGACCGAACACGCTAAGCTACCGTGCCGGCAGGCGTTCGTGCACAGGCTACGCTGCAGTTAACACATCCCGCCTTCTACATTTCCTTTACTATTATTGGTAGGGTGTTCGTTGCGGTTGACGGTTGTTCTGTAGCAATTGACAGTTGTTCCTTAGCAAAAGTCAGTTTCCGCTAAGCAGTTGGCAAGCAGTGTGCATTTCTCCGAAACCCAAACTGATTTTCCCCATGGCCGGCAACTGCCAGCTTTTCCATTCTTCTGTAAATAATTCGTGTCAATATTTTCCAACCGTGCCTTAGTAAGCCGATGGTTCGGTAGTATTCACACCGGTCAGCATTTGCCTTCTTTGGAAATGGAATTATTACATTCTTCTCGCTGCCTCTTATATCCTAGCTTGCTGTTTAAATCTTGTAGTTTCTTTGACTGCAGCTTTCGCGCCATGCCGTTAACGTCAGGCAAGTGTCTGTGTGCCACATCAATAGTGCTCTCACTATGTGACTGTGCCATTGCCTGTATCGTAATAAACATGCTAAATAATACGTAACAGAAATTAATAAAGATTTGAGCACCCATTCACGAAATTTACATAGGTTCCTGCTGGAAAATGTCTTCAATGAGCGGCTCGACAATATGATCGGTTGAAATGTATATTAGATCGAAGAGGAATCTCAAATTTACAGTGTAAAAAGTTTTGAAACGCTTAGCTTTAATAGAGAAGCTAAAGAGAATTTGTTGTTTTAATCATCGTGCTACGACCCGTCATTTCATTAGGCTTTTTTTTTCAAACATTTTCTGTAGTTTCTATTAGTGATGCGTTTAATTTCCGTCATCACAGAGATCTACAAATCATCCAGTAATATCGTTTGTATGTCTCTTTGTTATTAATTCCATAATGCTGCAAAGGAAGACGGCACGGAAGTTTCCTTCAAGTCAGAACAGCTCCAGAGGCAAAGAGCAGAAAGCGAATCGATTTCTATTTTACGCGAAACCAACTTAAGAGGCACGCTATCTGCCACGTGGCCCGTAAGTCGCCAGCAGTGTCGAAAGTGTTTCTGGGAGATTTTCAAACAGACTGCGGAATATTTCCCACGGCACCGCGGCACAGCGCCATCGTGCCAGGTCAAACTGTCGGCTGTCGGGACCGTTTCAGGTATTCTAACAGCGGGAAGGCTACTAATTAAAAGAACTACTAGGAGTCGTTCCGCAAAACTGCCTCAGAATAAACGGAATCGAAAGTTCTCTTCAGTGGTATTGGTGTGTTTCTAGACATTCTTTTACGAGCCCGTAAAGACGTAAAAGCGAGGCGACCAACTCAAAGGCAGAATACGACACCGGCGTGGCCTCTGGTGGCTTCTTGACGTTCGGCAGGGAACGCTCCGTAAAAGCGTTACTGCGTCGTTACCGAGAAATTGCTGATAAAAGTGCCGTCGCGTTCCGTGCAGGTTAGGTCTGCTTTAAGTGGTCTCAACCGAGGGAAGCGCTGTTTCCGCCACGCGCTGAGTCTGTTTTCTCGCCTTTTACACACTCTGCCATTTCAGTAAAAAAATATATATATATATTCTGTGTTGTGGCAGCACACTGAAAACGCCCGCCTTAGCAAGTCAAGCAGGAAATGCATTAGCAGTTGCGAATATGAACCACCTTCGGCTATATTTGGTATGACTGGAATGACGACAACGAAAATTTTTGCCAAAGTGGGACTCAAACCAGGATTTCCTGCCTTATACGAGCGGCCGCGTTAACTGTGAAACATCCCCTTAGAAAAATCAATGAATTACTGTGCTGATTAACCTCTTACATTATTTGATTTTCAAACAGCTGAGCAGAACTGAACGTACTCAGACATTTCTATCTTTACTTGTTCTGATCAACACTAAACTGACACACAATGTTTTTAGCGCAACGCAATCTGACTTTCAATAATCCCTACAAGAGAATGGCCCTGACTAACAATAACCTATACCTTTCATGAATCACTTACCTCACAAAAATCTTCGTTACTCGAACTACTGCAATACAGCGAGCACCAATACCGCCAGCTAAATAAAAGATTCTAACTACTGAAGGCACTAACTACTGTTAGGCATACTTAGCAAATGAAAGATTTTGATAAAGAACAAACAATGTATTTACCTTAATAGTGTTCAAAAGTCATAATATATATATATATATCAGTTCATGACATCCAGTCTTACAAATTTACTGTCTCTGATGGACACACGTCCAGATCATCCGCTCTCAGAACTCCGCCATCTCTCTCCCCACATCCACCACTGCTGACGGCTCACCTCCAACTGCGCAACGCTACGCGCTGTTCACACCCAACTGCCCAACACTACAATAGCAAATTCCAACAATGCAAACCAGCCACAGACTTCACACAGCACAGTCAGTGATTTTCATATAGAGCGCTACGTGGCGTTATCAACATAAAAACCTAATCAGCCTACTTACAACTGCTTTCGCTATTCGTGCACGAATCACGGCCAGACCCTAATTTCCGTATGTCGTCCCCCATGAGTCACAAAACGCACTCGCACGTTAGGTATATTCCCGCGCAGGAGGGACATTTTTAAGGTATTGCAGTGCCTATCTCGTGAAGGAGAACGATGCAACGTGTTGTTAAGAAGGAGCATTCCTTCTTAACAACACGGGTACCGCAATATCGTATTTATCCGCCGATACCTGACAGCGACTTTCAGTTAAGTTTTCTTCCGCTGTACGGGAATTACATAATAGCTGTACGAGTACACGTTGTGATGGAGGAACGGCGATGTATGGAAGCTTGGGCCTAGCCAAATGTAATGTAATAAAATAAGAATTATTTGTGACTCTTTTTCTTTGCTATCAGTGTAATGTAACAGGAAAAACTGAGCCGTGACTTATATAAAAAAGAAACACACATTAATGCAATGGCTCAGCATAAAAGAGAAATTATTAATGTAGGAATATTATTAACAACGTAATATGTTGTTTAATTTAGCCCGACGTGTGTAAGCACTCAGTAAACTAGCTCAGTTCTCAGGGTAGTTACGTAATCGTCGATAATTAATTTACCTTTTCTTATTTACCCATCACTGCAGATATTATTCCAGGCTCGTGAGAAGTCGTGTGCTTATTGCACCAGAGAATATTTGCCAAGTCTGTTCGATGTACACTACTGTAATACGTAACTTAACACCGCGGTTTCGTCTCGATTCCCCAGTATAAGATAACAAGAGTAGCATCTACAAATGAAATCCTATAATGGAACTGGAATCCTGTGACCAGACCTTTCCTGCCTGGGATGTTATCTCGTTATATAAAGAAAATCTATAAGTAAAATTGTTAAATTATTAGTAGCTGCCTCCGGTCTCGTGGGATCTGAAATAAGGTTAGTTGCCCTAACCGACGGCACGTCTCGTAGATGAGCTAAAAGAAAAATGTTAAAGATTTTTCTAAGATGCCGCCTAACAATGAAAATTCTTTGTTAAGGCCTATATCTACTTAAGACAATTCAGGTGTCAGACTACCAATTGATTGACCACATACACAAATTCTTTTGACAAAATAACCATTATATTTTTCGGGTTTTAAGTACAAATTACATTATCAGCTGGTACAGGAAGATGAGCTTTACACAAGAACGTCCTCTTAGGTCTGTATCCAAGCAGATAAGATAAGTGAAAAACAAAGGAAAGATAGTTCATGCATATAAGCGCAAGAGGCCGTGGAATAACATGTCCATTGTAGTTCTATCTGTTCTTCTTTGGCGTACTTGTCGATTATTTACAAAATTTATCGTAATATTTAGTTTACATTCTTTTTAAACCCAAGCCCACCCAGGAGAAACAGTGCACAAAGCAGTTAACGCTACCGCTCGAGTAAGGCGGGAAATCCTGGTTCGTGCCCCGGTCCGGTACAGTTTTTCATCGTCGCCATTCCCTTATACGGATGATGGTTGTTTCTAATCGCAACTGCGATTAAATGTCGTGTATTTCATAACAGCTGTAGTCACCGCAGTGCTTGTTTCTTGGGACATGCACGCATGTCAGAAAGAACATTGGATCGTACTTCTTAATAACACAGTCACTGCTGTTTCTTACTTAGAAAGTAAATTTCAGAAAACAGTGAAAGGCTGAACCAAATACCGCCCCACTTATTTAAATGATAGGCAGTCATCCGTTGTTATCGATGAGGTAATGGAGCGAAAATTTGGTTGCAAGCAAGGCTCTCTTTGAGATACTGAAGGTAGCAAAGATAAAATACAGGAAGTGAAGCTTGTAAGAATAGAACTACGTGAAAAGAAAGGGAATGAGACAGGGCTGTAGCCTATCTCCCATTTTACTCATTACGTACATTGAACAAGTTGTAAAGAAAGGAAAGATAAATTTGTTTAGGGACATAAAAAACTTGAAGTTGTCGATTTCAGTGTAATTCTGTCAGAGACAAGAGATAGCCTAGGACTTGGACGATCAGTTGAACTCAAGTGATTGTTCCTTGAAAAGAGAATATACATTCATGCCCAGAAAAAAAACAGAACACCTTGAACGACTTGATAAAGGGCGTTTATATTCGCGGAACATGTACATTAGTATGTTCTGCAGAAATTATTGATTGGCGACTCCATAGAGTGCTGTGTGACCAACGACCATATACGTGAAATTTAAAGGAAGGTCAGCGTTGACCGCAATATTGATGGTTTATTGACAGCAAAATCGATTTGCAATCACATAGTGGTCATCTTCAGTGCTGTGGTGTACAAATTAAACTCATAGTCACTGGTGTCACGTTATTATCAGCAGCCAAAGCTAAGAAACGATCACAATAAACCGTCAATATTACGGCCGACGCTGATCTTCCTTCTAATTTCTGCAGAAATGATTAGCATTGAACCATGTCGCCAGGCAGGGTGTCCGCGCGGTTTGAGGAACCATGTCACGGATTCAAAAAAATGGTTCAAATGGCTCTAAGCACTATGGGACTTAACATCTGAGGTCAACAGTCCCCTAGACTTACAACTACTTAAACCTAACTAACTTAAGGACATCACACACATCCGTGCCCGAGGTACGATTCGAACCTGCGACCATAACAGCAGCGCGGTTCTGGACTGAAGCGCCAAGAACCGCTCGGCCACAACGGCCGGCCATGTCACGGATTGCGAGGCCCCTCCCTCCTGAGGTTCGAGTCCTCCCTCGGGCGTGGGTGTGTATGTTGTATTTAGCATAAGTTAGGTTAAGTTAGTTTAAGTAGTGTGTAAGTCTAGGGACCAATGACCTCAGCAGTTTCGTCCCTTAGAATTCACACACATTGGAACATTTTTTGAAGCATGTCGGCTAGCAGGTTGGAGGTCGATGTCGACTTCACGGCGCAACACCACCCACGGGTAAAACGTGCCTGGGGCTCTCGTTCTCGTTATTAAACGAAGGTAACGGGTCAGTGTGAATTGAGCTGACGTGCAGGATGCCTCGCAGACGTATGCGCGAACCGTACCTTCAGATCAATGAGTCTACATCTACATCTACATGATTACTCTGCAATTCACATTTAAGTGCTTGGCAGAGGGTTCATCGAACCACAATCATACTCTCTCTCTACCATTCCACTCCCGAACAGCGCGCGGGAAAAACGAACACCTAAACCTTTCTGTTCGAGCTCTCATTTCTATTATTTTATTTTGATGATCATTCCTACCTATGTAGGTTGGGCTCAACAAAATATTTTCGCATTCGGAAGAGAAAGTTGGTGACTGAAATTTCGCAAATAGATCTCGCCGCGACGAAAATCGTCTTTGCTTTAATGACTTCCATCCCAACTCGCGTATCATACCTGCCACACTCTCTCCCCTATTACGTGATAACACAAAACGAGCTGCCCTTTTTTGCACCCTTTCGATGTCCTCCATCAATCCCACCTGATAAGGATTCCACACCGCGCAGCAATATTCTAACAGAGGACGAACGAGTGTAGTGTAAGCTGTCTCTTTAGTGGACTTGTTGCATCTTCAAAGTGTCCTGCCAATGAAACGCAACCTTTGGCTTGCCTTCCCCACAATATTATCTATGTGGTCTTTCCAACTGAAGTTGTTCGTAATTTTAACACCCAGATACTTACTTGAATTGATAGCCTTGAGAATTGTACTATTTATCGAGTAATCGAATTCCAACGGATTTCTTTTGGAACTCATGTGGATCACCTCACACTTTTCGTTATTTAGCGTCAACTGTCACCTGCCACACCATACAGCAATCTTTTCTAAATCGCTTTGCAACTGATACTGGTCTTCGGATGACCTTACTAGACGGTAAATTACAGCATCATCTGCGAAAAACCCAAGAGAACTGCTCAGATTGTCACCCAGGTCGTTTACATAGATCAGGAACAGCAGAGGTCCCAGGACGCTTCCCTGGAGAACACCTGATATCACTTCAGTTTTACTCGATGATTTGCCGTCTATTACTACGAACTGCGACCTTCCTGACAGGAAATCACGAATCCAGTCGCACAACTGAGACGATACCCATTATTGGCATGAGAGAATGTGATATTCACATCCATCCGGGGAATTGCTACTCATGTGGGATGAAGTGTTTCGGCAGCGCAACGGGTGTGAGCAGAATTATTCACGGAAGGCCATAGAACACGACGAGATGGGTCAGGTCTCGCCACCCACACCACTTCCCGAGAAGCTCTACACCTCATCCTAATGGCATTGCAGAACAGATCTTCCTCCTCCTCGGCTCTGGCGCTACAGTGGAACGTATAGTATATTATCAGGGGTGACAGTCCGTCACGTTACGTGCGCAACGTCCACTTCTCCGCCTACCTATGACGAATGTGAAGAAACATGCTAGACGGCAATTGTGTATGAAATGACATCACTGTGGACAAGAATGGCACCAGATAGGGTTTTCGGACGAATCCAGGTTCTGTTTGAAAATGATGGCTGCATTTCGGTTCGCCGCAGACAGGGGAAGCGGCATCACAGTCACTGCTTTCGCACAAGACATATAGTGCCAACTCGAGGCCTTATGGTGTGGGGTACTATTGGGTACAACCACAAATCAGAGGAGGTGCGTGTCCGGCGCACTGTGACCAGTCTGACCTATGTGAATGACTTGTCGCCACTCGAAAAAGTGTAGACTGTGGTGAAGCAAGGGGTGCAGCACTGTGACCCAGTGCCGACCACCATAGATGGACCTTGGAACCAAGCGAATGCACTATGGATGGCTATACCACAGCCATACGCGCCTTATACGCGTCGATGCCATCAAGCATGGAATAAGTGATCGGGTTCCTTGGCGGACCCTGTGCCTACTAGGCAATAGGACACATACTGAACTGTGGTGACTGAAATACTAATCATTTCTGCAGAAGATACTAATGTACACTACTGGCCATTAAAATGCTACACCACGAGGATGACGTGCTACAGACGCGAAATTTGACCGACAGGAAGGAGATGCTGTGATATGCAAATGATAAGCTTTTCAGAGCATTCACACAAGGTTGGCGCCGGTGGTGGCGACACCTACAAAGTGCTGACATGACGAAAGTTTCCAACCGATTTCTCATACACAAACAGCAGTTGACCGGCGTTGCCTGGTGAAACGTTATTGTGATGCCTCGTGTAAGGAGGAGAAATGCGTACCATCACGTTTCCGACTTTGATAAAGGTCGGATTGTAGCCTATCGCGATTTATCGTATCGCGACATTGCTGCTAGCGTTGGTCAAGATCCAATGACTGTTAGCAGAATATGGAATCGGTGGGTTCAGGAGGGTAATACGGATCGCCGTACTGGTTCCCAACGGCCTTGTATCACTGGCAGTCGAGATGACAGGCATCTTATATGCATGGCTGTAACGGATCGTGCAGCCACGTCTCGATCCATGAGTCAACAGATGCGGACGTTTGCAAGACAACAACCATCTGCACGAACAGTTCGACGACGTCTGCAGCGGCATGGACTGTCAGCTCGGAGACCATGGCTGCGGTTACCCTTGACGCTGCATCACAGACAGGAGCGCCTGCGATGGTGTACTCAACGACCGACCTGGGTGCACGAATGGTAAAACGTCATTTTTTTCGGATGAATCCAGGTTCTGTTTACAGCATCATGATGGTCGTATCCGTGTTTGGCGACATCGCGGTGAACGCACATTGGAAGCGTGTATTCGTCATCGCCATACTGGGGTATCAACCGGCGTGATGGTATGGGGTGCCATTGGTTACACGTCTCGGTCACCTCTTGTTCGCATTGACGGCACTTTGAACAGTGTACGTTACATTTCAGATGTGTTACGACCCGTGGCTCTACCCTTCATTCGATCCCTGCGAAACCCTACATTTCAGCGGGATAATGCACGACTTCATGTTGCAAGTCCTGTACGGACCTTTCTGGATATAGAAAATGATCGGCTGCTGCCCTGGCCAGCACATTCTCCAGATCTCTCACCAATTGAAAACATCTGGTCAATAGTGGCCGAGCAAGTGGCTCGTCACAATACGCCAGTCACTACTCTTGGTGAACTGTGGAATCGTGTTGAAGCTGCACGGGCAGCTGTACCTGTACACTCCATCCAAGCTCTGTTTGACTCAATGCCCAGGCGTATCAAGGCTGTTATTACGGCCAGAGGTGGTTGTTGTGGGTACTGATTTCTCAGGATTTGTGCACCCAAATTCCGTGAAATTGTAATCACATGTCAGTTCTAGTATAATATATTTGTCTAATGAATACCCGTTTAACATCTGCATTTCTTCTTGGTGTAGCAATTTTAATGGCCAGGACATGTCCTGTGAACATGAATATCCTATCTCTAGTCGGTCAAGGTATTCTGTTTCTTCTGAACATGAGTGTAAAATGGACATCAGCAAATGTAAAATGAGGGAAATGAAGCGTAATATAAGGAGCAGCCATATGAAAACGAGATAGATGAAAAAACAGTAAGTGAACTGTTCATTATTTCATAAGTAAACGCCATAACAGTTAATACATTTATTCCGCTGTGAGACAAGACGATGAATGCCTACGTGGAAAAATGTTTGAGATTGCCTACAGAAACACGATTGTACACAGGCTCACAACTCTCCATCCGAAGCAAATCGACGGCCACGAACGTCTTCCTTCAGGGCTCCACTAAGTGTATGTAACTCAGATGGGGAGAGATCGGGGCTTTTGATGGAGAGACCCACAAGTTATCCTAGCTGGGAAGTATTTACTGATCTCTCTCCATGCGATTTCCATACTCTCGGAGCCCTGAAGAAAGACGTTCATGGCCTTCGACTTGCTTCGGACGAAGAAGTGTATGCTTGGGTACAATCGTGATTCTGTAGGCAACCCTAAAAATTTAGCCATGAAGGCATTGACAGTCTTGCCTCACAGTGGGATAAATGTATTAACAGTTATTGCCATTATTTTTAAAATAATAAACAGTTTACTCCCTTTTTTCCATCTGTCGCTTTTTCCTTTGATTGCCCCTTATACGATTAACTCAAGAAATGCTAAGGAATTTGGTTACGAAATGAGTCGTTAAAAAACAACCTTTGGTATATGGGCAAGAAAATAACTGATGATATTCCAAGTCGAGATCGATATAAAATGGAGACTTGCAATAGCAAGACAAGCTTTCCTCAAAAAAGACAAATACGTTAACATTAAATACCAACGCGAGTGTCAGGAAGTCTTTCCTGCAAGTATTTGTCTGGAGTGTAGCCTCATACAAAACATGGAGCTTAGGCAGATAAGAAGAGATTAGAAACTTTTGAAAAATGGCGCTGCAGAATAATGCTCAAGACTACAAAGATAGATCGAATAACTGATGGAGAGGTGCTAAATCGAGTTGGGGAGGAAAGAGATTCATGACAGAACACTGGAAGACAGGATCGGTTGACAGGACACATCCCGAGGCGTCAGGACATCATCAGTTCGGTAAGGGGGGAAAGTGTGGAGGTAAAAATTGTTTGGGGAGACCAAGGCTTGGTTATATTAAGCAGGTTTAAATAGTTGTACAGGGGTTAGACAAAAATACAGAAACGCCGCAAGAAGAGCATGCTTGAACATAAATGCAGATGCTATCCAAGACAACAGGTTGCATCAATGTATTTGACCACGTCTGGCACCTCTCCAATAATGTCAATACGTCGCAAGTGTTAGTCGTGGTCACAACACTGTTCTGTGTAGCTGTGAGTACATTATGTCGGAGCTCAGTGCATTCAAACGTGGGGAAATTGTTGGTGCTCGTATGGTGGGTGGCTCTGTTACCAAGGTGGCCGAAATGTTTGGTTTTTCAGGAGGCGCCGTATTGATGATTTACACCGCATACGGGGAAAGCGGAAAAACATCGTCCGCTAAGTCACAACGCGGAGAAAAGTGTGTACTGAGTGATTGTGACAGACGGTCGTTGAAGAGGATTGTGATACAAAAAATAGGAGAACGACAGCTTCACAGCTGGATCTCCCACTCGCGAACCCTGTCAGCACCAATGCGAATGGAGTTCCTTAAGCAGAAAATTGCAGAGCGAGACGGGATTCCAAAACCACTCATCAGTGATGCAAATTCCAGTAACAGGAAAACGAGGAGCCGAAACGATAACGCCTGGCCTATGGAGAGAAGAAATACGTAATTTGGCCAGACGAGTCCTGTTTCACACTGTTTCCGTCTTCTGGTCGGATCTACGACCCAAGAGCTAAACAGGCGGGCGTTCAATGACGATTTGGACAGCCATATAGTGGTATTCCACAGGCGCCATGGTTACTCTGCAAGGTCGCATTACTGTTACGAATGATGTGACCATTTTAGTTGATTACATTCTTCCCATGGCACAACGTTTTATCACCTATGGTAATGCAGTGTTTCTAGACGACAGGACCCCTATAGTAGCGAAGACTACTTGAAGCAATTTTCTTTATATACACACATCAAAAAATGTTTTGCATCACCCCTGTTCCAAGACCTCCTGAAGATAGACGTTGACTGTGGATATTGTATCACAGACACAGTCCCTTTGACTGTTCAGAGATGTCACTAAGCCCGCCCAAAGATGTAAACAACCATGCATGGTTCAAATGGCTCTGAGCACTATGGGACTTAACAGCTGAGGTCATCAGTCCCCTAGAACTTAGAACTACTTAAACATAACTAACCTAACGACATCACACAAATCCATGCCCGAGGCAGGATTCGAACCTGCGACCGTAGCGGTCGTGCGGTTCCAGACTGAAGCGCCTAGAACCGCTCGGCCCCTACGGCCGGCAACCATGCATGAGCAGCACAGCAGCACCTATTAGACTGAGGGGGTCCGACAGCCGATCAGTTCCAGTCATTCCACGACGAAGGAGGCACACGACTCGTGTAGTTCAACTATGCCCAGACGGTCAATACCGCGGTTCCATCGCGTCCGCATTGTTACTTTGTGCCAGGAAAGGCTCTCAGCAAGGAAAGTATCCAAGCATCTCGGAGTGAACCAAAGCGATGTTGTTCGGACATGGAGGTGATACAGAGAGAGACAGGAACTGTCGATGACATGCCTCGCTCAAGCTGCCCAAGGGCTACTACTGCAGTGGATGATCGCTACCTACGGATCATGGCTCGATGGAACCCTGACAGCAACGCCACCATGTTGAATAATGCGTTTCGTGCAGCCACAGGACGTCTTGTTGCGACTGAAACTGTGCGCAATGAGCTACATGATGCGCAACTTCACTCCCGACGTCCATGACGAGGTCCATCTTTGCAACCACGACACCATGCAGCGCAGTACAGATGGACCCAACAACATGCCGAATAGACCGCTCAGGATTGGCATCACGTTCTCTTCAGCAGTAAGTGTCGCATATGCCTTCAACCAGACAATCGTCGGAGACGTGTTTGGAGACAAGCCGGTCAGGCTGAAAGCCTTAGACACACTGTCTAGCGAGTGCAGCAAGGTGGAGGTTCCCTGCTGTTTCGGGGTGGCATTATGTGGGGCCGACGTACGCCGCTGGTGGTCATGGAAGGCGCCGAAACGGATGTACGACATGTGAATGCCATTCTCCGACCGACAGTGCAACCATATGGGCAGCATACTGGCGTCCCCATCGTGCAAAAAAATGGTTCAAATGGCACACATCCATGCCCGAGGCAGGATTCGAACCTGCGACCGTAGCGGTTACGCGGTTCCAGACTGAAGCGCCTAGAACCGCACGGCCACACCGGACGGCCTCCCCATCGTGCACATCTTGTGAATGACTTCCTTCAGGATAACGACATCGCTCGACTAGAGTGATCAGCATGTTCTCCAGACATGAATCCTATCGACCACGCATCGGATAGATTGAAAAGGCCTGTTTAAGGAGCCACCAACCACTCTGAGGGATCTATGCCGAATCGCCGTTGAGGAGTGGGACAATCTGCACCAACAGTGCATGCATCAATGCAAGACGACGTGCTGCTGGGTATTAGAGGTACCGGTGTGTACCGCAACTTGGACCACCACCTCTGAAGGCTTCGATGTATGGTGGTACAACATGCAATGTGTGGTTTTCATGAGCAATAAAAAGGGCAGAAATGATGTTTAGGTTGATCTCTATTCCAATTTTCTGTACAGGTTCCGGAACTCTCGGAACCGAGGTGATGCAAAACTTTCTTTGATGTGTTATCTACATACACGTACACACATAGTGTAAAGCACCGCTCATACACACCAAGAAATTTTTACACGCGTACAGTAAAAATTGAAACAGTCAGTGAACAGGGAACTATTGTCGATCGATTGGTCGATAATAACAGAACAAAATCTTGAAAATACCGTGGATTCAGGTTTTGCGTCAATACACTTTTCTCAGTAAAGTTAATGGTTCAAATGGCTCTGAGCACTATGGGACTTAACTTCTGAGGTCATCAGTCCCCTAGAACTTAGAACTACTTAAACCTAACTAACCTAAGCACATCACACACACCCATGCCCGAGGCAGGATTCGAACCTGCGACCGTAGCGGTCGCTCGGCTCCAGACTGTAGCGCCTAGAACCGCTCGGCCACCCCGGCGGGCTCTCAGTTAAGTCAAGACACACTCTCTGCTCTTCAAAATACGAAAACCACAAAGAAGATGTTTCAGTCGGTAATGCATTGTTTTTGCAATTAATTCAAAAATTTGATCAAACAGAGAAACAGACACAGCAACAAATGGAAAAAAATCAGGAACGAATACAGAAACAAATGTAACAAAATCAGAAACAAACGCAGCAACAACTTCAAAAGTTAGACAGAATTTAACAAACACTTGAACAAACACGTAAAGATTTAACCGCTGGGACTCAAAATCGAATCGAATTATGAAAAAATTTCTGCAGATGTAAAAAACACAAACTTGTGAGCATTGTCAGCCTTTTTTTTTTGCGACATGATAGCACATTCCAGAATCATGAAGCAGCCATAAAAGGACTGCAGACAATTGAACACGAAAATCACGACACCTTGCTGGCTAAAATTGACTGTGTTGCTTCTACCGATACGGTCGTGCAACTTGTAAAAAAATCAGGAAAGCTTTAAGGAAACAGTAGATACGATTACGACACAAATGGACACTCTAAAACTTGGCTTAGAAAAACGTACGGATGGAATCAGCACATTATGGGAAAAAGTAGTCGAACTTTCAGATAAGTTAACAAACTTATCTACGATCGTAGATGATGATTTGAATGATACAAAACCGGTAGCCTTTACTGACACAGAGAAGTACCAGGAAATTAGGAAATTCAAACGAAGTCAGAAACAAATCAATACGCAACACAAAAGAGAAACGCGGGAAGTACAAGATCAGTTGGCACAGGTGGTACAACAATTACGTATTTCAGAGGATCCTCGCGCTCCGACACGGGAAAAGGGATTTAGAAATACGGAAAAGTCACAAAGTAATAACACATGATATTTCGGTGATTTTGAAAGGATTCGGCAGGGTGCACCGAGCCTTGAGATGGAGCCGCCGACGCGACGTAAGAATGACCGATTTGCGACTCGGCGTCACGATGGCTTTGACTATAAGCTCTTCATCACAAGGCGTAAATTTAAAACATTCAAGAATTCTAGTAATGACACACATCCACAAGCTTGGCTTCATCAATTTTCTCATTGTTTTCCTCCTAATTGGTCATTAGAGCATTGATTAGAATTTACTTGTGGCTATTTAGAAAATGAACCAGTTGTAAGAATGCGATCGGTTATTCGCGACTGCCATAGTGAAGGAGATTTTTATCATGCCTTCCTTTCTGCATATTGGTCTCAGGCTACTCAAGATCGAGTAAAATACAGTATTATAATGATGAAACATTTCGGACAGTCTGAATTTTCCACCCCGGTAAAATATTTTGAAAATATGTTACACAAGAATCAGTATTTGTCAGACCTGTACAGCCCCTAGGAACTTATTCACGTTTGCTTAAAAAAGTTGCCTGAACACTTAAGACATATTATTTTGGCTGGACGCTGTAAAGATGATATCGAAGCTTTTCATGGACTTTTGCAAGAATTGGAAATCGGCACAGACAATCGCAATATACGAAAACAGGAAAACGACAACAATTACAGGTCACATCGATCACAATTTCGTGACGATAGAAATAATAACCGTACAAGACAAGGCTACTATTATAACGCAAATCGTGATCAAAACAGACATCACCCGTATGACAATCATTGGCACTGCTGATCTGGAAAGGGTTAAGCCGACAGGTGTGAGGAAATCGAGTGAATGCTTTGCAGACGCCGACATTGTCAAAAGACACGCCCGGAGGGGTCTGAAGTAGCGGTTGGGCTAGAGGTTCCGTTACTTCGCAGAAACTTAGCGAAAACACTTTCTGGCGGGCTACCAGCGAGGCGTGGGAATGACTTGTGTACCCAGGCAGTTGTGGCGGGAAAATTCCCGCGCTTTCTGCAAAAATAGTAACTGTGATTGGCTTGCTCAGGGCATAGCTCCGTGACGTAGCAAAATCAGCGCAGAAATTGGCGCCAAGAATCTCCATTGGTGGAATGGTGGTGCTCCGGCAATAGAGTGGAATTTTCCGCCGGTTTTCGAGTTGCTGATTGGAACGGTTAACCACGGCCACTGTCGTGGGGGCGGGAATGTTCTGTGTTCGGTTTTGTACGGGTGCTCTTGTGGGTAGTCGGCTCTCGCCTTTCAGTCAAGGACGTCGAAGCAACCAGCCACCGCCTCCGGTACGCCAAATCGTGTTCTTGCAGTTAAGAAGACAGACTGGTAATGTATTTCCGCAGCACTGGCAGACAGAGATTTTCCTAGGTGATAATCAGAGCTCAGCAGAGCACGCCTGTTCGTCTTTTTCTAACTTTGTTCTGTCTTGGGTAGCAGCAATTAATGTTTGGTTGGCTATGTGTTTTCTCTTAAGATTTGAGTTGCAAGGAATTGGCTCCACATACTACTTCGTCATAATCCTCACAATCTAGTTTAGAGACAACTTCACATTCACAGCGTTTGTTTGAGTATCCAATTTGAGCCAATTTGATGTATTGTAAATGTTTCATGTGTTTTTGTTTATTATTTTGTGTTTAGTCTTAATAAATCATATTGTTATTTTGGACAGAACTTTCATTCTATTAATCGGTAGAGCAACCCTATCATTCCTCACTATGTTAATGAAACCTTCGTTTATTTAACTTATTTATCAAATTTAATTATTGCAGGTGCCAAACTCTCTTCTACTCCACTGGCAGGGTTGATTAGAGTCAGTTCGCATTTTTTTTTTAATCCTTGTGCAACAGCAAAAGTCGGAGTTAGAATAGGGGGGGCTTAGAGCATCATTTACATATGTAGATTCTAGAAGAATTTAGTGTTAAATACACTGCTAGCCCCGGCACCTCGCAAGTAGGCTATGACTCACACCGCTGGCAGCCACTAAACCTATGAAGCTGACGACGAAGCTGCCATGACTATCAGTTACGCGAAAATGGAAGACATTAGGGACATTTTACCCCATTAACATGACATGAAACAGAACAATACTGCGTACCCTGTAATTCACACACAACAAATGACATAAAATTTACGGCAGTACTTGCCTCCGGTAGTCCTATTTCGATAAATAGTGAAACAGCTTTCAGTAAATCAACAAATCGAACGATTGCCCCATACTTACTTCATGTAAGATTAAATTACAGGGTGAAATTTTTGGAAAAAGTGTAGATGTAACCCCACAAACTTTTGTCAAAGCCACAGATTTATTATGAATTTTCTTACTGTTCCATTTTTGTCGACGGAGATTATATTAGTTGTAGACTTTTGAATGAGTATAAAGCAAAACTTTCACGACGCTGAAATAAGTTTAGAGAAAGAAGGTAAGCCAATAGCTTTGAAATTTGAAGATTGGCTTTCAAACCTTGATGAAGAAATTAATCGGCTTTACCTTTTGTCAGATCACAGTTTGGAACTTTCTACGGAATTTGACACTAATAATAAGATACTAACGTTTCAATTCGGAAAAAATTTCACACAATTGAAAACTGTAATGACACTGATAGGCATGACTTTTCTGACATTTTACAAGCACATTATACAGTTTTTCTCATAAAACAGGAACAATTAAAGGATTTCAATACAAATTTCGTGTTCGTGAGCATACTAAATTTTGCGTCAGATTATACGTAATTCCGGCACATTATAGGGACCGAGTTAGAACGGGTATACAATCTATGCTTGACGAGGGCATTATTGATGTAAGCTCACACAATAATCCACTACATGTTGTTGAGAAGAAAAAAGGATCAATCAGGCTTGTCTTAGATTCCAGACAGATAAATACCATAATCATTCCTGAAACAGACGGCCGCAAACGTTGAAAGAATGGCGTAAAATGGTTGTCTTCTGTAGATCTCAGATCCAGCTTTTATCAAATTGAACTTCATCCAGAATGTAGAAAATATACGGCTTTTCTTTATTTCAGCGTTTGTTATCAAATCCGGAAACTTCCTTTTGGTTTGAACATTTCTTCGGCAGCATTCATTCGTGGGCTAAATTCTACATTACCTGAGTTCTTAAAACGACACATCACCTCATACGTGGACGCTATTTTAGTAACAGAAGCCTCTTCCGAACAACATAATCGTATCCTCAGTTTGTTGCGTATATTTGCTGAATCTGGAATTACAGATAACTTCGAAAAAACTGAATTCGGTAAGACAAAGGTGAAGTTTTTGGGTCACATTATTTCTTCTGAGGGCATTCTGCCGGATCCTGAAAAGTTGGAAGCAATCAGAGCCATTCCTCTTCCACCCACAAAAAGACAAGTTCACAGTTTTCTAGTTCTCGTGAATTTTTACCGTCGTTTCCTGAATATGCAAATTCTAGTTACAATAGAACTTCGCTCTCTCACTAACAAAACCACTACTTGGAATTGGGACGAACAGGCACAGTTAGAATTTGATTCTTAGAAAGAAGCACTACTTACCGTGTCAGTCTTAGCTCACCCAGATCTGTCACAATATTTCTGCCTTAGCACGCATTCTGCTGAAGTTGGTCTTGATGCTCATTTATTTCAAGAAGCTATAGAAAATGATGTTACTGTTCAGAAAACCATCGCTTTTGCTAGCCGCGTGCTAACAAAATCTCAGAAAAATTGGAAGCTTTAGCTGTCGTTTAGGCACTTGACAAATTTCGTTTCTTTCTTTCTGGAAAACATGTAAAAGTATATAGTGATCATCGAGCATTACAATTTCTTATGTTATCAAAATTAAATCATGACAGGTTGGAACGTTGGGCAATGTTTCTGCAAGAATTCCGCTTCACAGTAATCTACATTCCTAGCACGGAAAACATTGTTGCGGGCGCACTGTCACGTGCACCGGCTGGCCTTGAGAAAAGCAACACAGAAGCTAAACTTGAGAAAAATTTCAGTGTCCTTTACATTCAAAAAGTAGCCTTTGAGAACTTCGTCACTTCATCTTTAAAGGACATTGCTCATGACCAAGACAAATATCCGAGTTGAAAAGACATTAAAAGTAAATGGCATGAAAAGACACACACGCAGATTCGTGATTATTATCTGGTTAGAAACAACATACTCCTCAAACGTTACACTGTTGAGGACAAGCTAAGGGTACTTTGATTGCTGACGATTTTGTCAATAAGCTCATCTGGTACATTCATTTCAGTTAGGCACAGTTTGGTCCACGAAAATGTTATCATATTTTTCGTACGACTTGTTGTTTTGACAACATGGAAAAGAGAATTAGGAGAGTCTTGTCTATTTGTAAACATTGTCAAAAAGCTAAACCATCTACCATCTCACATCGTGCTCCATTTTCTCCTATTATTCCTACTAAATTAAAAGAATTGGCTGCTGTTGGTCTTCTGGGACCCCTTGTTAAAACATTGAATGGATTTTGGTACGTTCTCGTCGCTGTTAAACGTACTTCAAAATTTGTTTCTTTCACACCATTACGAAAAGCCACTGGACGGTCTGTATCCAACACCTTTGTTAAAAATTTCTTACGTGAAGTTGGGCACGTTGCCACGTACATTTCACTTAACGGACCACACTTCAGATCTACTGTTTGGTCACGCATGCGTCGGAATAGTGTGTTTATTTCATTGTACTCTCCACATTGTAACCCGGCTGAACGCAATATGAAAGAAATTAGCAAGCTTTGCAAACTTTATTGTCACAGGAAGCATCAGTATTGGGACAGATACTTACTCCTATTTCAAAACGTACTGAATGAAATGCCTCATGTCTCCACTGCTTTACCACATATTCTTGTACTGAAGATTGAGGAACCACCGAACAGAATCAGAGAGCTTGTACCTTTTCCGAGTAGACGTAACTTCAACATAAAGACATAATTGATTTCGCTATTAAAAATATAAATTCCGCTGCAGACAAAAGGAGAAAGCTACACGGCAAGACAAATGCAAAGAAACTACACATTGGTCAAAAAGTTCTCATTAAAACCCATTCATTGTTAATATAAGAAAAAACATTTGAATCACAAATTCTTTCTGATTTGCAATGGACCTTACAGGATCCAATATATACTGCGTGATAATTGTGTTGAAGTTGAAAGTCTGTGTACTAAGAAAAGTAAAGGATTACACCACACTTCTCATGTAAAACGGTTTATTCAGAAATAATTTACTTTCTGACATAGTCTTTGCTATTAAATTTTCACTTCAAATTATTATTACACTTTGTCACGTTTAGCGTGCAGCGATGTTGCGAAGTTAACTATCTAGTCAAGAACCTATGGAACGTATCAAGACAGTAATTTCACGAGTTCACTTTCATAGGGAACAGACGACATAGTGTTATTGTGTGTACATTTTTGCTTGTTAGTTGCGCTATTACATCACGACTATAAGGTTCAACTTCTTGGAACATATACTACTAATGAGGTTTTACTGCAACATTTTGACTTACTTGAAAAAACATTTTTCATTTAAAGTACAGATGACACAGTATTTGGTTTGTTTGACAGATACACGTTTATATTACGACGTTACTAACAAGTGACACAATTTTGATTATTGCTTTTACACTGTATCTGTTTTATGTCTGCAGTCTCACATTAATATATTACAGTACAGTTCTTTCAAGGTCACGGCAATGAACGTAATAACTACGACATTTCTACGCATAGCACTTTACTTTTGTATATGACAAGGTAAGTACATCGAGTTTCGGAGAACGTTGCTTACGAACGACGATAGCTACGACACTTGGCACATTTATACCTCTAAGCAATGACAGAAATTTTCCTACAGTAAGAAGTATAGTTTAGCTCTACATGACACGCATGTGAGTGATTACTTTTTGTACTTGTAACATTTTTAGAAATATTTTTGAACTACAATGATACAGAGAAGGTTTTCGGTGATACATTTCATTCTGCAGTTTTAATCTGTAAGATCTGAGGTACAATTACATTATCCCTCATGGGGGTACGCCTACTCTGTGTACCATGCGTGTGGGAAGCGCAAGGAGCCCTAGCTAATATGGTATTTGGTTATACAGTTTTATACATCGGTACCATATTTCTCTAACACGAAATAACACAGCTATCTGGTCATTTAACAGAGAGAAATAAACATTTTTACTATGTCTCTGACATATGTCTAGGTAATTACACAGTGAGATTACTTCGCATTTAGGAAATTGTACTTTGTCAGCATTTTGTGAATTGTTCACATATACTTTAGGAACCATTGTGATATTGTGAGAGCTTTGAGTGATGTATTTTGTATGTGACCTTGATGTAATGCTCTGCTGCGCTGGGCTGCCCCATAGCCAACAGGTAATGCCCATTGTTGTGTTACCTGTCAGCTTTAATGGTGTCGCTTCAGCCGCTTTTAAGCTCACTGCGCTCCCGCAAGTTCTCCCCTAGCGGTAGAAAAGAGAGGCCGTTGACCTCGCTATTGACATTTCTTTGCAGAACACACCACGAATGCGACATACACTATTACTTGGAAACATATGATTACACTTTGGAGTTTGTATTTTGTGCTACATACTGAATTGCTTGTGAATTGATGAGAAATATTCTTATGTTTACATACCTGATTATGACAAGTTTTGAGAGAATTTCTGCTGACTTATGAAATGCCACATGGATGTTGAATGATGTTTTTATGTTTTGCTTTGTACATACTTGTTTATTTTATTTGATATCTGGTTTCTAGATGCGCTGCACCATTGGTTTTATAAAATAAAATTCAATACCTATGCAAATGTGAACACTTTCTGTCAACAGATCCATTAAATAATAATTTTATGATCCACATTCTTAAAAAAAGGAGCATTTGGAAAGGAAAGAACAATAAGAAGGAGAAGGGACTAGTAACAGGAACTGCATACATAATTTTCTTTTTGAGGACACGTTTGAAATGCCTGGTCTTTGGTAGAATAAGTTGTGGTGCACCACTTTAGTGTTAAGGGGAGACGGAAGGCAAGTGAGCTTCAAAAATTCGATTTTTAGATTTTAACACGTTTGAAATGCCTGTTCTTTCCTGCTTGAAACAGTTTTTGTTTTATATAAATACGACAATTTTTTTCGTGAGATGTGATGGTTTTCCTGACGCTCTGTGCAATCTGGGGACGGTGACAGCAAGGCTTATGGCCAGGTATGTGCAGAACAACCCTATGGTCCTAATGTCACAATTTCTAAATTAGAGTGCGCTGGGCATGTACAGAACAGAATGGGGTCCAGGTTGAGAAGATTATTGGAAGAAAAGTCAAAAATAGTACTGGAAGATGGTAAGAAGATAGGTGGTAAAGGTCGTCTGACAAATGTTGAAATAGATAGATTACAGAATTATTATGGCTTGGCCATAAGAAGAAATATAGGGAATTTAGAAAACATGAAAAAATCTGTATGGGCTCCCTTTTTCTATAAGCTTTCCATAAACGAAAATCCAGTGCACGGTCTTTGCCCGAATGGCCTGACACTTGGTGCAAGTGTACGAGAAGTGCCAGATATGACCATAAACATTCTTACCTGCATCTGTAATGAATGAAATTAAACCCATATTTAGAGACCTTTGTAAATATACCTTGTTACAGAAATGTCTTCATGAGAAAACCCAAAATTTAAATGAATGTGTGAATTCTGTCATTTGGAATCAGTTACCGATAACTGTATTTGTTCAGTTTAAAACCCTCAAATTTGGTGTTTATGGTGCTATTTTATGCTTCAATGATGGTGTAATTAGAAAACTGGATGTTTTGGAATTATTGGGCATAAAATCAAGTGCAAATGCTGCAAAATCCTTGGTTCAAATAGATAATGAGAGAATCCGCAAAGCGGATATTGCTAATTTAAAATGCACAAAAGAAGCCAGACAGAAAAGAAGAGGGACCAAGAGAAGAAAAGAAGATCAGTACGATTCAGATGATGTCCAGTATGGTGCAGGAAAATATTAGTGGTATGTAATTCTCATTAATAACTATACTAGAATTGCAATATTAAACTTTAAATGGATTTTTCTCAAAACTACATTCTTTTTTACTTTCAGGTACCATTATTTGATAAACTAATGGGGTTAGAAACATGAAATTTGGTCAATTAGTACTGCAGATAGTAATAAGTTATTACTAGTATGAACAATCTGAAACTGTTTTATAATAATTAATGTAAAAAAAGTTAAATTTTACTAGTGAAAGAATAAATTTTTTCTTCAAAACCATAAGAGGTATTATGTTAATTTTACTTGTAAATTGAGGCATGTATGTTATATATATGCAATAAAAATTTCATTGTTTTAACACTTATAGTGCACCTATTCAAAGGGTAAAATAGCATTGGCAGAATAGGGATAAAAATTGCCTTCCATCTCCCCTTAAGATGTGACTAAAATCATTGCATTTCACATGGGAGATAGAGCTTGTCCCTTGTGCTTGCGCTTTGCATAGTTTTGATGATCGCAGATGCACACATGCTGTTGTAAGCTTACACATATATTTCCCTTACCTGCATTGCTATCTTCACTGCAATATTTTTTCTGTTTGTGCTTCTCATGTTTAGGTATAAGTTATTGCATTTTCTGCTGCTATTTGTCAGGCAAGGTACTACTGAATTTTACTTTGTGTTACTATGATAACCCAGTTTTACCACTGATTTATTTTTCTTGTTTTCTGCATATTGCCTTAATTAGTCGTAATGTTACATTTGCTTTGCTAATTAAGATATGCTTCTGCTTACTTTGCCACTTTGCATTTTTTGTCATTGTTGTTTGTGCCAATTGTTTTGTGCTCTTGCATTGCCTCATTCTCTGCTTTATGTATCTGAGCTCAGTAGACTTAAGGTAGCTAAAGTGGGGTATGCTATATAAGGAAATGTGTCATGATGAGTTGGGAAGAAATGCATTGAGAAACTAAAAGGAAAAGGTTTGGCCAAAAGGTATAGTATAATGAGGAATAATTATTTTGAAACAGGAAATGAACAGATTCAAATGGTTCAAATGGCTCTGAGCACTATGGGACTTAGCATCTGTGGTCATCAGTCCCCTAGAATTTAGAACTACTTAAACCTAAATAACCTAAGGACATCACACACGTCCATGCCCGAGGCAGGATTCGAACCTGCGACCGTAGCGGTCACGCGGGTGCAGACTGAAGCGCCTAGAACCGCACGGCCACACCGGCCGGCCGGAAATGAACAGATATAAGTAGGGTGTAGTAACAACAGAGCTAGGTAGGATCTTTTTGGAAATGATTGATGAGGTAAGAAATATATGAAGGTATAAATGTAGACAGATGGCAGAGTTTTAATGGCTGCTTGGTTCAATCTAAATATTTAAATTCTGATGAACAAACTGCTAGAAGTGTTGAAACCTGGTCAAAAAGACTAAAAATTGTGACTGAGGGCTTATTTAGTTCAACTTTAACAGATAAGTAGGATTTCTTTTTTTTTTTTTTTTTGTGGAAACAAATGTTCATGTAAGAGAGACTGGCGAGAATTAACTGAAGTTTTAGTTGGAAATGAAGTAGTTTTGGTTGAAAGTATGAAGGTATGAGCATAAAGTAGGTATAAAATGCTCACTTCAAGTACTGCAGTACCAAATGTTACACTTACACTTTGACACATTTGCACTTGAAAACAGACCCTGACCTTTCATTTTATGTTATTCCGACATTTTTATGTGTTCCCTTGTGTGTCTGTGTTCTTCCTATCTCCCCTGTGTCCTCTGTGTGTTTACTTGGAAAGATAAATTTGGTAGACTTTTTTCCTTCTAATACTAAGCTGCATTCACTATGATGAGGAATACTGTTATCCCCAAACGTAACCTCTGTTTTTGTACCATGTTCTTTATGTTATGAAGACCGCCAATGAGAGTACACCGCGTGTTCCTGCTGCTAATAAGGCGAGTACACCGTTCGTTTATCACATATTTTTACGAGCTCCAAACAGGAGCGACCTATTTTCAGTTACCTGTGTAGTTACTAGTAAATTTCTGTAATTTCTTGCGTGTTTGAGTGCTTACTAGGAACAACCTTTTATTTTAAAAGCAGTGTAGCGTACAGTACCGCCGTTGCTATCGACCCTCGTATCGTACAGGCTTTTGTTTGTTTTGGTTACAACAGCTCAGTGTCGGTTAGACCGTCATTGACAGAGCCGCACGAGTTCCTGCTGCTAAAAAGGCGACCACACCATTCGTTTCTTACATATTTTTACGAGTTTCAAACGGGAGCGACTTCAGTAATGGATAGGCACTGTAATTGCTGTGTACAGATGTGAGCTGAGTTAGTGATCCTGGGCTCAGAGTTCCTGGCAATGTTGGCTTCCGTCACACAGTTTGAGGCAGCTGCCAAGGGGCATCACTGTCGGTGTTCACAAACGGGGATGCAAGGGACGTCGACCACGACCCACGTGTCCTCCCGTCAGTCCACTGCTGTGACCACCCCGGGTACTGCCTGCACTGAGGTTGACCCCTCACCCGTGGTCGATTGGGAGATCGTTTCAGGGTCTGGCAGGCAGCGAAAGACTTTGCGAGGGGCCGATCGTAGGGTCTCCCCGGTTCATTTGATGAACGGGTTTCGGGCATTATCTGTGTCTGACGAAGTCTCTGAGCCGGATGCAGTCGTCCACCCTGTTCCAGAGGAAGCTTCTCGGCCTGCAAGCTCTGGGCATTCACAGACGGTGGGTTTGCTGGTAGTTGGGAGCTCCAACATTAGGAGCGTAATGGGGCCTCTTAGGAACATGGCTGCCAAGGAGGGGAAAAAAGCCAGTGAGCACTCCATGTGCATACGGGGGGGAGTCATTCCGGATGTGGAAAGGGTGCTTCCGGATGCCATGAAGAGTACGGGGTGCAGCCAACTGCAGGTGGTGGCCAATGTCAGTGCCAATGACGTGTGTCGATTTCGATCAGAGGAGATTCTCTCTGGTTTCGGGTGGCTAGCGGAAATGGTAAATACTGCCAGTCCTGCTTGAGAGATTAAGGCGGAGCTCACCACCTGCAGTATCGTCGACAGAACCAGCTGCGGTCGTTTGGTACAGAGCCTAGTTGAGGGTCTGACTCAGAGGCTCAGGCGGTTCTGTGACCGTGTGGGTTGCAGATTCCTTGACTTGCGCCATCGGGTGATGGGTTTCCGGGTTCTGCTTAATAGGTCAGGAGTACATTGCACATAGGAAGTGGCTACACGGGTAGCGGGGGCTATGTGGAAGTGACGGCAGTTTTTTAGGTTAGAGGGCCTCCAAACCACAGAAAGGGCGTCCTTCTAAAGGAGGGCAGGTAGTACACTGTTCAGAAAATTATTTTGAACAATTAGTTCATGAGCCCACTCGAAGCGTAAATGGTTGCGAAAGCATACTTGACCTCTTAGCAACAAATAATCCTGGTCAAATAGGGAGTATCATGACGAATACAGGGATTAGCAACCGCAACGCACTTGCTTCTAGGCTGAATACCGTAACACCCCCAACCATCAAAAAGAAACGCAAAGTACATCTGTTTAAAAAATGCTCTTAACGCCTTTTTAAGAGATCCCCCCGATCTGATCACGTAAGCGTAGGAAAGATGTGGAATGATTTCATAGAGATAATATCGGCGGCTATTGATATTACCACATAAATTAATAAGCGATGGTACTGATCCCCCGTGGTACACGAAACGGGTCAGATCTGTGTTGCAAAAGCAACGAAAAAAGCATGCCAAATTTAAAAGAACGCAAAATCCCCAAGATTGGCAAAGTTTTGCAGACGTTCGAAATACAGCGCGTACTTCAATGCGAGATGCTTTTAATCATTTCCAAAACTAAACTCTGTCTCGGAACCTGTCAGAAAACCCAAAGAGATTCTTATCATACATAAAGCACACCAGTCGCAAGACGCAATCAATACCTTCACTGCGCGTTAACAACGGTGAAGTCACTGATGACAGTGCCACTAAATAATCAGGGATTATAATTACAAGTAACCTAAATTGGAACGATCACTTAGGTAATGTTGTGGGCAGAACAACTCAAAGAACACTTAGAAGGTGAAACACATCTACTAAAGAGACTGCTTACGCCACACTTGTCCGCCCTGTTCTGGAGTATTGTTGTGCGGTGTGGGATACGCATCAGGTGGGACTGACGGATAGTGCCACATACATGATATGTGAATTGGAATGGCAATCATTAAAACAAAGGCGTTCTTCGTTGCGACGGGATCTTCTCACAAAGTTCCAATCACCAGTTTTCTCCTCCGATTGCGAAAACATTCTGTTGGCACCTACCTACATAGGGAGAAATGATCATCACGATAAAATAAGATAAATCAAGGCTCGCGCAGAAAAATTTAAGTGCTCGTTTTTCCCGCGCGCCGTTCATGAATGGAGCGGTACAGACAGCTTGAAAGTGGTTCATTGAACCCTCTGCCAGACACTTTATTGTGAATAGCAGAGTAATCACGTAGATGTAGATGTAGACCTTTAAACATTATTTATTCTGTTATGCTTCTACTGATATTCTCAGTTTTCATTTATTTACTTATGTCATAAATCCTGTAATACTAGCATATACGCTTATTTTTATTCTTTTTGTAAAGCCTTTATTATTGCAAATGCTATTTGTATTATCATGTTCTTTATTATAATGATGTTTTCTTTAAATTTGTAATTGAATCCGTATGCTTTTAAATTGTAATTGTATAGACACCTATTCTTGAAGTTAGTGCATAGTAGGGATTCATTTTACTGCACACATTTGTCTGTTGGTCATACTGTTTCAAAGATTACATGACTGTTACTGCTTGCACGGGTGTTGATAATTCAGCAAGGGACTGGTTAACAGCATTGCTGGTTCTGAGGACATTGCAAAAAAAATTTGTGAGTGCGCAATTGGTGGCTCATGGACTTGCTACATTATCCTCAAGCCCATTCAAATGTGATTGTGCACCCACACAGTCGCAGCGGATGGCTGCTGGCCATCTCTACAAGGACTAAAGTGGGCCTGCACCTTTGGTGGCCCATTATTATCATAATCTCTACAAGGAATACTGTGGGTCTGCTCTGTGGCGACCCACCAATTCTACCAATATTCTTCACGACTTCAATTGATTCTGCTGTGGGTCTGCTATATTGCGCCTATTAGCAGTCTTCTCAACTGAAATCTTCATGTCAAGAGTTAGCACTGTATTTCTGTGGGGAGGACAACACTACTTTTTCAAGACTACGTGGTGGTCCACTACTTATGTGTGCATTTTCTTTTACTGCTCAGCCTTTGTGCATAGAACTGGCGTAGACTACTCTTCTGCTGAATTATAACTCTCTTTAGGGACTGTGAGCAGAATTTTTACTTTATTCACCAACAGCATATTACTTAACCATTGTGTGCGTTTGATCTATTTGATATTGTTAATATAAAAAATTTTAAGAACTTAGTCTTGGTCACTGCCCAATACACTTTGTAAAATTTCTTGAGGGGAGCAAGGGGGCTATGTAAGTTCAAATGGTTCAAATGGCTTTGAGCACTATGGAGGTCGTCAGTCCCCTAGAACTTAGAACTACTTAAACCTAACTAACCTAAGTACATCACACACATCCATGCCCGATGCAGGATTCGAACCTGCGACCGTAGCGGTAGCGCAGTTCCAGACTGAAGCGCCTAGAACCGCTCGGCCACTCCGACCGGCGGCTATGTAAGTACCCTGTTTGTATGTTCGTATGTTCGCAGCGCTACAGACTGTAATTAATATCGCTGACAGCGCTCTGCGCCCTCGGTAAGAGACACTGTGATTGGACGTACTGGCAGTTAGCAGTTAGCGAGCGGACCGCTCGGACATGAGTACTTCGTGGAGTCTCAGTGTTGGTAGGACATGCATTGTAAAATGAAGAAAGGATGTAGTTGATGTTTGGGTAGTGGAATTATTGACGATTATACAATTTTTGGATGTCATATGAATAAGGTAAAATCTGATAAATACATTGTTTGCTCTTCAACAAAAATGTGTCTTTTGCTAACCACATGCCATATGCCTCCTCGTAGTTAGAGCCTATTGTAATTAGAATCCTTTTATATAGCTGGCTATAGTTGCTGCTTGCTGTAATTGCTGTAGTTCGTGTTATGAAGATTTTCTGTGAGGTAAGTGACTTACGAAAAAGAGTGGCTTATTGTTAGGATTTCTTCCAATTCAGGGATATTCTTTTGGGTTAATTATTTGAAATCATATTATCATTGCAGAACAGTCAGATTGCGTTACGCTTGTATCTTGTGGGCAATAAATGAATAGGTTACGTTTGTGCTGTCTTTGTCGGGGAAAATTCCGTAGGTCAGTGTTGAAATGATAAAAATAAGGAATAAGATAGTAGATTCAGTTGCATTCAGCAGTTTAAGTAAACATGAAGGAGTTTCACCTACTCAGTTACTTCAGTGGACACAAACTAAGTAGTTTCAAAACCTGTTCGAGAAATTGTGGATGCATTGCCACAAGTCCCAACGATGGGGACAGGGTGCATGAAAACGAGTGAGTCTTGGTCGATCCATGGTGGGGGACCACGGCCTCGTCTACATGACAACTGACATCCTGGGCCACAATCGGCCTGAGAGTGCGACGGTTTGTCTCAGACAGTACTTTGAGTGGAGCCACAATGTACTGGGTGAGCGATGCCTTCTGATCCCCACAATGCCACCAACACAGCACGCGGCCATGGCTCACTGACGAGCAGTGGCAACGTCGCAACTCACCGATGAGGTCTCAGCACTCCTTCCCAGCAGGTGCTAGTGCCTGGCCGCTGGCTGCTGCCCTGAAGCCACTTGATAGCTATGTAAACCCAATCCATAAAATAAATTGTAATTGCAGATACCATTGTGTCACTGATGCCTCCGGGTGTAAACTGGACCACTCACACACACTCTGTGCCCAGCTCCCTGTACACAATGTCACACCTTCTCCCCAGCTCGCAACAATACGGAATGAAAATGTTTCGCCAGTAGGGTTCCGAACGACAGTGAGCTTTTGCACCTAAGTTCAACGAACAGTACTTGCTTCAAAAAAGTAAGTAATGCAGGAATGCAGACTACACCGAAACTTCATTACATTTATCTTGTGTAGAATTATCTCGAACGACCACATCAAATATTATCATTGTTATGTACGTCTGCAGGCTTGCGTGGCCGTTGTCACTGAAGTTAAAATCTTCTGGGTTATTAGGCTGCGTCATGTTTCTTCTAAAATGTTCGACGTTTCGACCCCTCTGCTGGGATCTTCTTCAGGATATTTTGGTGTTCACTACTGCTAGAACACTGTCAGAGACGAATGTCGCGTCCACTTATAAAGGGGGAGTTTTCTGGCGTTCGTGCTGGAGAAGTGAAAATATTGGTTAAAATTCAAATGGCTACCATTGGTGGGCCATCGTCATAGGCTAATATTCCCGTTCTGATGCAGAAGAAGGGGCGTTGGTAGCTCATCTGCTGTGGATACCATTGGCGATCCATCGTCATTGGTTAGAAAGGCACTTTTGCACATCTATGCTGGAGAAGGGTTATTGGTTGAAATGCCTGCTACCGCTATTGGGTGGTCGTCATCAGTGGCTAGATTCGAAACGGACAGAGCAAGAGAGGGGGAATGTTTACCCAAAATATTATTGTCCGCCGAGGTGACTAGCAGCGTGTTGTTTATGCCGCTCACACAAAAAAAAATGGTGCAAATGGCTCTGAGCACTATGGGACTAACATCTATGGTCATCAGTCCCCTAGAACTTGGAACTACTTAAACCTAACTAACCTAAGGACATCACACAACACCCTGACCTCGCCGGGAATCGAACCCGGGAAGCGAGAACGCAACCTCACGACCACGAGCTGCGGACCCGCTCAGACACCGCGGCCGCGTATTTACTTCCGTGATGGCGGTGAGCCACGATGCCGGAAGCCTGTAGACGTCCTCTCTATTGAAATTAGATGCGTTCTTAGAAATTTCAACCGCTTCTCGGACCTTTCTTCTACAAATGTTTGTTTCTTTAGCCAGTACACGTACGTTATTAAAATCGATGTCAGAGCCACAGTTCTCGTGATGTTCCGCTACTGCCGATTTTGCACTTTGTTTTAGCCGCATGTGCCGTTCGTGTTCCTTAATGTGTTCTTTAACAGTTCTTCCCGTTTCGCCTCTATACAAAAAATGGCTCTGAGCACTATGGAACTTAACTTCTGAGGTCATCAGTCCCCTAGAATTTAGAACTACTTAAACCTAACTAACCTAAGGACATCACACACATCCATGCCCGATGCAGGATTCGAGCCTGCGACCGTAGCGGTCGCGCGGTTCCAGACTGAAGCGCCTAGAACCGCTCGGTCACACCGGCCGGCGCCTGTATACACTTTGCCGCAGCCACATGACACTTGATAGACGCCTGCATTGTGGAGGTAATCAGGTGCATCCGTTTTCCGTCGGAAAAAGTCTTTTATTTTGTTTTGACTAAAGAAAGATGTCTGAATACCATTTTTCTTTAAAATTTTGCGTATGCGGTCAGTGACCCCAGAAACGAACGGTAACCTGACGGAGTGAGAAGGCGGTTCCTTGTCATTCTTATTAGCGGAATAAATATTCCGCCTAAAAGCCCTGTCGATTGAATAACTATCGTACCCATTTGCCTTCAATGTCCTCTTTAAAAAATTCAACTCCGATTCCAAGTTGTCGTCATCGCTGATACAGAAGGCACGTCGAACATTTTAGAAGAAACATGACGCGGCCTAATAACCCAGAAGATTTTAACTTCTCTATCATTGTTCTTTGCAAAGGCAAATTTGAATCTTCTTGTCCCTTAGGTTCTGGCATGTTACCCAGAGTTCTTCAAGCGTCCCGTTGGCAAAGTATTCGGCTCCTCTCACCCCCACCACCAAACCACAGTTCTTCCAGAAACTGCGAGAAAACAAGAGCCTGCGAAAGATATAATATGGTTTAGAAACAGACCGACTGAGTTGATACCACGTTAAATTACAGAATTCGGTGTCTTGGTCGCATATTAGTTTATTAAAATTGATTAACGTAAGCTATTGTGTAACCAAGACAGTGATATCTATATATAGTCATCCGTTGCAAAGGTCGCCATTCTCTTTCCATAGGTCCAAGCGGCCTCATTTCGCAGGGCTGGTAACAATATCCGAAAAAAGGAGAACTTTACTTCCAACACAGGTCTCCGTCTCCATTCCAGGGAAGTAATGATATTAAAAAAAAGTCACAGTGTAGCGCCTACACGCAAGCCACTCTTTGCGAAAGCGAAAGGAACAGAGATAGGAAACTGGTTGGCTGGACCCAGGGTTACTATACGGTAGGGTGAGAAGTTAAATGGAATTCCGGTCCGTCTCATCAGAGGGGATAGTCTGCAGCCGTTAATCAAGAGAGGAGCGCTAACACGGGGTCGTTTGGAACGGCGCCATTCCAATCTGTCTTCCTCCCACGCACTGCAGTGGACGAGAGCTGAAGCGTCGCGAAAATAGACGGTCGCAGTGGCCGGCGCGGACGTGGGACACGGTGCAGGTGGCGAAATACGACCCGCTGAAAGTCACGAGCCGGACGGACATTGACGCTGCGTTCAGACAAAGAGCAGGTGGACGTTGCCACTTGGAACATAACGCTAATGAAGGTCAGATGTGGAACTTGTCAGAGGCTGCCAGTACTGCTCTGCTACGGACAAACTGTTCTCATATGAATAAAGAAACAACAGGTAACACCAAATTTTAAGTTTTATTTTTATTTACTACGCTTTTAGGTTGCTTTACTCCATCATGAAAGGCAGTTACTATCTTAACTTACGTGCATCGCTCTGAGGAAAATCAACGCTATTTAAATTTCTAGAGTTTTTTTCAGGTCACCACTTTGTTTGCAAAAAGCTCACGGTAGGTTAGTTCATTATTTGGAAACTGTTGTCACATACAATGTAACATTTCCGGTTTTTGCAAACGTGACTACTTTAATATCATTCAAAGCATCCTCCATGTTGTACCAGGCAGCTGACATCATAACAACTTAATGATCGGCTAAAGTGACCAAGGCTGAAGTGTACGGCGGTCTCCATTTAGCTACGAGGGGCCCGCGGAACGATCCAAACGTTGACTGGCTACTGGGGTTCTGCACGAGCGCCAAAACTTATACCCCTATTACCTATTATTTCTCAAGTAAGACGTCAAATGAGAATTCCACAAGTGCAAAACGTCTCTCATCAACGTAGTCCTTAAGAAGTACTGATGGAAACACTATAACAATAATATTTGAAGCTCAAAAAGTTATATAGACAACAATCACTTTGTGTGTTCTTCTGTTGCAACGAACGATGTCCAAGGAGAGTGACTCGGATGGCTATGAGTAAAATTTCAGAATGTAATGTTTTCGTGCCGCGTCTCTGCAAAAAATGCAGACCAGTTGCATATTAGTAAAGTTTCGTTGTTCTTTCGTGTATGAAAAGTATATTAATTACATGCGTGGATTATTTTGCGCCTGGAGTTGTAGATCGCTTACTGAAGCGAGGACACGATTTTGGCATGACAGTGGTTTTGTTGTTTTTACTAACGCTAATGTCGTGGTAAAATAATTGGAATCTTTTTTGAAATTACGACTACTTAATGATCTGCCCGAGTTTGAATATCCGAGTCACACATTGTAGCAATCCATTTCACCGATATCCAGAGTCTTACCTTTCGCTGTGCTGGGGTCGTTACTTGTAGTGGAGACTCCAGGTCACTATAATGCGTGCACTCGTTGGGGGAACAGTTCACTGATATGTCGTGGAGGAATTTCTTAACGATAGTTCGAAAACGTTTTTACATGCAATGATTGTTTGTGCACTGCATTATTTCGGCTGTTTAAGTGTTGTGATCGTGTACTGCAGAGCGTTGTACATCTATTATTATGCAAATTTTTTGTATAGTGAACGTGTCTGTTGCATTATTTTGTGAACATGTCTGCAGGCTGTGCAATGCATTATTTCAACACTTTACAGTTAGTGAGCTTTACAGTTAGTGAACTTTACAGTTCAACACTTTACAGTTAGTTAGTGGATTTGCAGCTACTTGTGTTTACCGTGTTTGCAGTTAAAATTGTAGGATGTAAGGTCCGCCAGTTATGTAAAACATCGTTTTTTCCATGTTCCCAAACATGGTTCAGCACCACTGTGCCATCATCAGTGGGTTTCCGTTTTATTTAATCTGTAATGTGAACACCTTAATGAACCTTTAGAAGACAACCCTCAATAAACAGTTTAATAAAAATTGCTTAGCTCGTAATGTAATTCCAGACTATATAATAAACTCTGTGAATAGCATGTCATCTGCACCAAAGAAAGTGGAGATTTTGTGACTAAAGCAAGAAATTAGGGAATTATATGTTAAAAAGCAATCGCTCAACATTGAACTTTATCAAACACATGTAGAATTGGCCAACAAATTTACAATACCAGCTCACTTTGAAGAAATAACAGAGAGAGAGAAAGGCATAATACAGAAAGTAATGCAAGAAAAACAGGAGAAAGAAAACAGAAAACTCAACATAATAATTAACAGCACAAACACATCCACTGAAAACGATCACAGCCAACAATATAAATTCCATGACAGAATCATTAACCTACCTGACATAAATCTTACCAAACAAGAAAAGAGCCTACTAGAAAAAGAACCAAAACATAACATAAACACAAACACATCACACAAAACAATAAAAAAGTTCATAGCAGAATCGAAACACATTATAATGGAACAACAAAGACTGAGCACGCAAAATTTTAATGGAAACTTGACAAGAGAATTAGTAGCTGCAGAAATAACACAGATAATCAGAACACACAAATCCATAATTATTTCTAATCATAGAACCTCAGAGGAAATCACAGCCAACAAGCTAAAACACAAATTAAAACAGAGCAATGCCATAGTAACAAGAGCTGACAAAGGGAGGACTGTAATTATGGAGGAAAAAGAATACACAGAAAAACACTGGATTTTCTCAAAGACAACATCACGAAACTGACCAAGACCCAACAGCAAGGTACCAGAAAAACATTCAACAGGCACTGAAAAACATCAAAAATACATTCTCAAAAGGCCAGGTAAAAAGGATGACACAGAAAATTCCAAAAGCACCCATCCTAAATTCCCTACCAAAGGTCGCAAGGATAATATCCCATGAAGGCCCGTCATCAACTTCCAAAATGCTCCATCCTACCACCTATCCCAACAGACATACACACTACTAAAAAATTGTACACATTTGATAACAACAGGAACCTGGAAAACTCAAAGGAATTAATCAACAGAATCAAGAACATACACATATCAGACACAAACCATTTGAGGTCACATCAATGTACACTTGTATTCCAATAAATGAAACAATCAACATCATCACACAAAGATTAAAACAGTAAGGAAACACACCAGACACACACATCAATGAAATAACAATCCTACTCAAGACCATAACATCACAAAATTATTTTGTGTTCAACAAAGCATTTTATTCTCAACATGAAGGACTGCCAATGAAATCACCAATTAGTGGCCTCCTAGCAAACATATTTATGAACAACCTAGAGAACATGATCTTCAGACACATAATAAAACCAAAAAACTATTAAGTTAATATACTGGTACTTTTATATCAATGACATAATATGCCTGACTGATAAACCGCATACACACATAGAACAGCCACACAATGAAATAAACAACTTCCACCCAAAAATTAACTACACATTAGAAACAGAAACTGGCAACATACCACATTTTCTAGATCTCATCATACATAAAACAAATAACACACACAACTTTACAATATTCATTAAACCAGCAACCACAAGCACCACCATTCACAACCTATCCAAGCAACCTGTCACATAAGCAACCAAACTTCAGATTCATGGTCCATAGATTAAACAGAACCACCATGAACAAACATAACTACACACAAGAAGTAAACACAATAAAACAAATAGCAGTAGAAAACGGTTGTGATACCCATGTGACAGACAAGTTAAATCAAAAAATATGCATACAGTACAAAAATGAACACACCACACATACACACACACACACACACACACACACACACACACACACACAAATCCTCACTCAACACAGAACACAAACAATGCCCACACAGAAGAAACAGCAGAGCAACAACACACACACAAAATAAAATGGGACATACTCACCTATAATAACAAGAGTGTTCACAGAATAGGCAACATATTAAAGAAACAGGGACTCCAAATAGGATACAGGACAGAGAACACAACACAGAAAAAGATCAGAACACAAGAAACACATACAGATAAACTTAACAAGACAGGAATATATGAACTCACATGTAACACTTGCCAGTCAGTGTACACAGGACAAACATGCAGGAACTTCAAAACCAGATATTCAGAACATCTCAGAGCTTTAAAAAGGAACAGCTCCAATAGCACATTTTCTGACCACCTTATAGCCCACAATCACCACCCAGCTACAATAGAAAGAGACTTAAGAATACTGAAACCCAGCCACAGCCTATACAGAAGTCTGACCATTGAGGTAAACTTCCACATACAGGAGGCAATAGCAGAAGGAAAACCGGTTATAAATGAATACACTACACTCTGAAAGGGCACACTATTTATCACATTAAAGGAACTTTACAAAAAAAGACAACAAATAGATAAAGTCTACACACACACACACACACACACACACACACACACACACGCACCCGCGCGCGCGCATCTCAGGGCGAGTGTTTTGTATCAGCATAATAAATAAACTATATGATATCCATCCCTAAATAAGTTGTTTCAACTTCCGACTGAAAATAAATAAAGTACACTACTTCGTCTCCAGCAGCTGGACACAGACTGAGTCCTTTTCCTGCCATTTTTTCCCAGACTGCCATCTTGGATTACATCATGGGAGGCGCGACAACGCCCTCTGGTGGTGGTACTATGTGCTAGGTCAGTTGGACTCCAGACCTCATGGTGAACACATTGGTGGAGCTACTGCCTATGACAACTAAAATTGTTTATATAAAGAATGCATCAAAATAAAGACTTATATACACCCTTTCCATCAGCCTAGCACAGACTGAGTCCTTTTCCCACCAATTCCAAGAAAGAGGTGGTGGCTGGATGACTTAGGTTAATGGAGGTGGCTCAAGTGATTATTTTCCGAAAAATATTTTCCCATCATTTTCTTGGGGAGGGCGGAGGAGGGGAGGCGTTTAGGTCAGCCAAATTCACCTATTTTTCCCACCAAATTTGAATTCTTCGCCATTACGTCATCATGTCGTTACCACATCTATCGCCATCATGTTGGATCCGTCTTCTTCAGTAAATTTGGCAACAATGCGGAGTGGGACCACACTGTCCTTGTCCCACTACTGATGTCATGTTTCTGCACAGACAAACAAATGATTTCAGTTTCAGAAAAGTGAATAATTTATTCAAGAGAAAGAGCTTCACAAATAGAGCACATCAATAATGCGGTGCTCTACCTCTGGCCCTTATACAAGTACTTATTGGGCTTGCCATTCATTGAAATAATCATTGGATGTTCTCCTGACAGATGCTGCGCCAAATTCTGTCCAACTGGCGCAATAGATCGTCAAAATCCCGAGATGGTTGAAGGGCGATGCCCATTATGTTTCAGAGTTCTCAATTGGGGAGAGATCTGGTGTCTTTGCTGGCCAAGGTAGGGTTTGGTAAGCATGGGACGAACGTTAGAGACTCTCGCCATGTGCGGACATTCATTATCTTGTTGAAACCTAAGCACGGGATGGCATGTCATGTAGGTCAACAAAACAGGGTGTAGAATAATGTTGACGTAAGCTGCACTATAAGTGTTGCTGATGACAACCAGAAGGGGTTCTGCTATGAAAAAAAATGGCGCCCCTGACCATTACTCTTGGTTGTCGGACCACATGGCGGTAGATTGCCAGGTTGGTATCTCACCGCTGTCCAGAGCCCATAATCTCATTTACTGGAGTAGAATTTTCAGTGATTATTCACACTTCAAACTGAGCCCCGATGACAGCGAAGACGTGTCTGGAGATGCCCCAGACAGCAGTTGGATACCAACCGGACCATAACATTGAACAACCAGGAGTGATAGTCAGGGGTGCCGTTTCTTTTCATACCAGTACCCCTTTGGCTGTCGTCCACAACACCTACAGCACAGCTGTACGTCGACGATATTCTTTGCCCTGTTCGTTGGCCTTCATGACAAGTAATATTGGGCATTCATCTCAACAAGATAATGCCCATCTGCATACAGAGAGACTCTCTACTGCTCGTCTTCGTGCTTGCCAAACCCTACCTTTGATAGCAAGGTCACTGGATCTCTCCTGCATTGCAAACGTTTGGAGCATTATGGGCAGGACCCTCCACTTATCTCGGGATTTTGAAGATCTAAGGACCAATTTGACAGAATTTGGCACGATATGTGTCAAGAGGACACTCAACAATTATATCAATGAATGACAAGCCGTAGAACTTCTTTCTATAGTGGTCAGAGGTGCAACAATGCATTACTGACTTGCTCAGAATGTGAAACTCTTTCTCTTGAATAAACCATACAATTTTTCTGAAATTTTAATCTTTTTTTATCAATATTCGTGTATCAGATCCACCGATTTCCGTCGCATTCGGACAATTCGTTCTTGACGCATCGTTTTATTTTTGTCTTAGCGTATGTATTATATTAGAGGGCTGATTGGAGGTGAAAGTCTGACAAGCTTTCGTAGATGCAATACTAGATTGACATTTGTTTCAGGAGATGTTACACGTGCCGTCCCTCCACTTAGATGCAACACTGCACTCGTCTCTGCAGTGAGTCACGAATTCTTTCACATATCCCGGGGTTATCTCGTATGTGATGACAGGACTGTACAATTCACTGCTCCTATTCTTTAATCCACCGATGGGAGTGCTGTACAGCTCACTTCTGAGACGAACCAGCCAGAAAAGCTCAGGGGATTGAGGTCAGGTTTTTTTTAAGGCCAGTGTACAGATCCTGCTCGACCTATCCATCTTGAGCTATGCTGCTACATTGGATTTCGTCTTACAACAGCAGCAAAATGTGTTGTTGCCCCATAATCCACGTGCCACATTCTCCAATGAAGGGTGTGAATAGAATGTGAACTCAGTTAGATGAGGACTTAATTGAAAAGTTAACGTATGGAATACCTTTTTACTAACGGGTATAATGTTTCATAAAAAAGTCAGTGGCGGCTCCTAACTGCATAACCGTCGCAGTTGTCTCTCAAATGGCTAGTTTGTGGGCCCATGTTTACTGGAACGTTTGTGTATCTACACCACATATTTTCACCCTTTTAGGTTTTCGCTATTAATTATGTGACAACCTGTATACTTACTTAGTTAACCGAAATCAGGGATCTTGCAGATCACGCGCCGACCTTACACACTGCCTCCAGTAGATCCTTTCCTGTGGAGTTTCCATCCAGTTTCCATTGAAAACCAATGGCTGCGGGCCCACTCCACGGATAACGTCAATGCGTTTGAGAAACATACGATTGTGGCTCATACTGGTTTGCTAAATTTTCAATACTTTTCCCGTACCTGTTTCTTAGTAAACATATGGAGAATTGTAGATTTTCCTGACCTGAAACCTGCTTGGTAGTTCCTTACTATTTCCTCAAAGTATAGTTTCAGTTTTTCCATCGTAATTAAGGATAAGACCTGGCAACTCGCAGTCAGTGGTGAGATTCCTGTATAGTTATTACAGTCTACTTTGGTTTTCTTCTTATGATTATTACAGTGACAGCTAGTTTCCATTCTGTTGGTATCTCTTCCTTACTCCATGTGATTTTTACTGTCTTGTCAGTACTCTGTACACGACACATAATACATTACAAACAATGGTAGACATTTTGGGAGCAGTTTTTTTTAAATATGCGGGTCATAGTGAGAACTAACAATGGGAACTCCTGCAAGCGGGATCCACGTGCAGAGAGCACTGTGTCGCAGCGAAGTGTGCAATGGCCGCTATGGAGTGCTGACAGAAGTCTTCATATTTGTCCAGAGCCTTTCAGCACTCCCATCTAAACGTAATGTATTCATACATCTGGCAAAGGAGAGAGGAGTCCCTTGTGGCTGGCTGAAGCAAGACAGTCATCGTACATGAAGATTCTATATTGTTCCAACAAGCTACAACAGCCACAGGTGAGCGCCCTGCGCGCAGCCTGGCGTCGACACATACCGTCCACACGTGGGAAGTAGGCATACTTGATATCCCTGTTCCACAGCCGGGAAGCAGTGCACTTACTCAGCAGTGCACTTACTCGGCGATGCTGGTGCACCAGTCGCTGAGACGGGGCGATGGTCGTAGTCCGGTGGCTCAGCTGGTGGCTGGTGACGACCAGGCAAAGGCTTTTGGCGTGGTGGCCCAGTGCCCCATTGATGCACCAGTTGGCAGTGTTGCCCACTATGATGAACCCTGGACTGATGGCTGGAGATCAATGGCAGACATAGGCTCCAGCAGCGTGTAGCTGCTTGGACCATGAGGTCATACAACAGTCCCCAACAGGTGACAGCATACCCCCAGCAGGTGGCCTAATGGAGATGGCGGAGTCCATCTGATTGCGTAGGCCATGAGGCAGCAGTAGTTGTTTTCAACCCACAATGATGATAACTGCATCAGAAGAATGTGAGCCACACCATGACAGAGATCAATACACAATGGGAATCGATACATAGCCATACTGGCAAGGCTGGTCATCACCCAGAGAACTAGATTGCTATTGAGGACACTGCCAGTATAATGAAATGCTGTGTCGGCCAGCTGCAACTTATGCTCTGGATTGGCAGTGGGCTCCTTTCTTGACCCATGTCGTTACATTTTCGCCCCTAGGACCTAGCTCAGTTACAGGCAGATAACTTAGAACAGCTTAGGGAAATGGAAAGACTAAGGGAAGAATGGAGGGGACGGGTACATCCTAGTGTGCCCATATCTGTTCTTGATGCTAATATTGATTCTCTAGTCATTCATTTTTTCAGTAAATCAGGGGAAGATATCTTTGTTTTTATTGCTAATTTGAATGCAGCTGACTCATTGGGAAATTGGAGAAATGAAAAATCATTAAGTGTACCTAGATTTAAATTAGTGGGAGATGCTCAGAGTCATGTATAATAAGGACTTAAAAGAGGGGATTGTATAAAGATGTAGGAGAAAAAATAAATCAAAGTACTATGAAGAGCAGGTTAATGGTGTGTCTTAGAAGTATGAAGAATTAGCATAAAGTTTTGTAGACTACATTCAGAATCTTAACAGTAACAGAAATGAAATGATACACGTTGACTACACCAGTAAGCCCATATTACAGGAAGCCAAGCAGAGAGCACTTGATGCATTTTTGTGAAGTCTAGCATCAGAAATGTAACAATAGTATGGATGGAATTCCTGTAGATCTTAAAAATAGCAGTAGGCACTGTGGCTGCATTAGCCAAAATTGATATGGCCACCAAACCACAGGAGAGGAAAGTAATGTTTGGTACAGATATCATATGTTTTAAATATAGTTGTCCAAGTCATATTAAGCGTAGCTGTAGGAAACAGTAACGTCATATACGCAAGCAGTTTGTGCCATGTGAAAAAAATTGAACACAGAAAGATTCACAGAGGTGGATTCCGCACTCCTCTTTCAAACGGAGCTAGGGCTGGTGTGGCCACTGTACAGCGCTCATAGTAAGAGTAAGCATTGGATACCTCTGTGCAGAATTTGTGGCAGCCTTTTTTCCGACCGGTTACTTGAGAGGAAAATAGTGCAAGTTTTTATTAGATAAGAAATCACAAGTATCTGCGGAAAATGGGGCATAATTTATAAAGTAAAACTGAATCCACCACTTTGGAGTTTAAGCAACCTGGATGAGGATAATTTTCAATCACTAGGTTAGACATACTGGCTGCCAAGGAAGCATGTTGGAATGGTGCTGCCACCAAATGTCCCATCCCGTTGCACGCCATTATCTCATTTTCTGACAGATGCATCATGCGTCAGTGGGAGACTGACTGATTGCAGATGACAGACAACAAACTGCGGTCGCTCAAATCGACCACAAAGGCTTGGCAAACTTCATGTCATCCTCGCTGCTGGAAGGAGGTTTTGCTTACTAGACTGTGCACCGGGCATAGCCCTTTCACACATGGCTTCCTCCTCCAGCGGGAGTATCCTCCATTCTGTGAAGTTTGTGGTGTGCCACTTTCAGTTCAGCATATTGTACTACGTTTGTCCTATGTACTGATATTAAGGTAGCCCTCTGTCCCACTGGAGATCTGCCCCCCATCCTCGCAGATACCGATTCCAGTGTTACAAGAGTGGTGAAATTTTGTGAATGGTCAGGCCTCATCCCTAAACTGCACCACATGTGGGGACAGTCTTTGTCCCCATGAGATTTGCATGTTGACCTTTCGTCAGGGCGCTGATGACCATGATGTCGAGTGCCCCCTCAACCCAAATCTCCTTCTGGTGGGAAAGGGGAAAGGTTGCCTGTTCACGCGCATTTACCCCCTCAACCCAAATCATCATCATCATCTTTGACATACTGGGATTTCAAGTGGGAGAGAAGTAACTTCTGAGTTGGTGCAAAAGTACTACCTATAGTTGGCAGGAGCTACGAAGTCATGCTTGTTCTAGAGTTCGTGTCTACACATTACACCAAAGTCGATCTACGACAGCGCATAGTAGACAGGGTGGGACATTGCTCAATCTCAGTTTCACTGCTGGAAGAACCAAACTGTCACAAGCCACACCCGATATGTCATGAAAGAATGAACAGTGTGCAGGGTCTCTTAGATTCAACTCACGGAATATCTTTTGGTCAGTTGTATTGTTGAGCCCTTGTCAGAAAACGAAGAGTTTGATCAATCATTATATTTTATATAGTGTAGTTTGTCACACATACAAGAAGTCGACGGAGACCAGGTTGTGCCTGTCAGCATATGTAGCTTCGAAGAAGTAAAGTTATCACTTGATATTCTGATAACCACCTTATAGATACTGGATGGGGAAGAACTGAAGAGAGATTTCACAAGTCTAAATGACCATGACCCCTGGACAGTCTGTCATTTATCTGCACTTTGGGGGAAGGCCTCACATTTAGAGGGACATTATAAGGAAGATGTGGAGAGACTGTTGGAAGAACACACAGAGTTATTTGATCCTCCAGGACATTGCCTGCCACACTACTAACTGACTGTAATATTCTCACTGGAAATGAACTACCTGTGTATAAGAAAGCTCACCCAGTCTCACAGTATTTCATCCTGTAATTGGAGAGTTTGTAAATCAACTACTTCGTGATGAAATTATAGAAGCGGATACTAGCCCTTGTGGTGACACTGCTGTACTGATACGAAAGAAATCACCAGATGGCAAAAAATGCCATAGGTTTGGTTGCAACCACCACAATTTGAATCAATGGATGGTAACAGACATCTGTCTTATGCCTGATATAATAGAGAGGTTAGATAATCTTGTCAAAATCTGTTGTTTTACAACTATAGATCTACAAAGTGGTTCTCATCAATTAGTAGTAGCACCAGAAAATCGACAAAAAACCATATACACAGTTCAAAAGATGATACATCAACTAATATCCAATACCTAGTAGAGGAGCTATTAAGAGGGTTAAAACTAAAGCAGCTCGTGGTATACTTGGATAAAATCTTTGTGTTCTCCAAGGATATCCAGGGTATGTAGAGCATTTACACAATATCTTTAATCGTTTAGATGCACCGCCCCTAACATTCAGCATGGGAAAGTACCGTTTCGTATTACAGGAAGTCCATTATTTGGGTCATATGACGAGCAAGGTTGCTATAAGTACTGATCTCTGACTTGTTGAAGCGGTGAAAAGCTTCCTGACACCACTAGTGAAGAGGACTTTCAGTCATTTTTATTCCTGGATAATTTTTGTAGAAAATTTATTCCAAAATTCACTGAAGTCCCAAAAGCATTCATACAATTGTTCAAGACGTAAGTGGAATTTCAGTGGTTTCCAGATTGCAAAACAGTGTTTGTAAGATTTAAAGATTTGTTGTCCACTGGTCACTCACGTTCTGGCACTACCAAAAGCAGTTCCACTACTGAAAATTAAATGCTACGATTAATACATGGTGTCACTATTTCCACTGTTATTTTTATAAATAACACTATAAGGTAATAACAGGTCATGTGACATTAAAATGACCGGTAGACTTAAGACCCAAACAGTCGTTCAACTAGATGGACATTGAGACAAAGCAAATTTTATTTTGAGGTGGTAGACCTGACTGAAACCGAGTTGGAAAGTACACACCATGGAATACGCCAGAGCTGACACAGCACAAGGCACAGAGTCAGATTGTCAGCACTTGTGAAGCAACCACAATTCAGCAATGAAGACAGAAAGACAAGATGTGGTTTGCGCCTAGTGGTACCAGCAAAACATGAAACAAGGTGTTGAGAAGGCTTGTGATTCAATTTTAGCCAGACACAGAGTCTGTCAAGTCACAGAAAGCCAAACTGCACAAGACTACTGGTCGAAAACACATAAGCAAGAAGTGGATTAACATCTAGAAAAATTGTGTGCCATGTGCACGAATACTGGAACTCATCCATCAAAAAACTGTAATACAGAAATTACAAGAGCTGGATAAACTACTTCTGATGACTGGTGTGGACATACTTAGACATTTATTCAAACACTAGAAGGGATCCATTAGGTATTAACACTAACTGATACTTTTTGATGGTTTGTGTCCATGAGCCATACCTAACCAGTAGGCGAAAGCAGTAGTAATAGAAGTGGTTAATAAGTGGGTACTGAACTTTGGAACACATGGGACAAAGATAACAGAATATGGCACAGATTTTATATAAGACCTAACACAGCTATTGTGCCCACTGCTACACATTAAAAATCTCAGGATGAAAAACTGAGGGGGCCCACACACCATTGGAGAAATTTTAGGTTACTGTGACAAGCCCACACACCATTGGAGAAATTTTAGGTTACTGTGACAATAGCCTTTGTAGCTTCTAGGCCACTCAGAGGTTCGCAAGAGTACAAGCTTATCCCCATGAGGTTCTTTTCGCTTAAAAGATGCCGTTTCCTATTGATCTTTGCAACTTCTTCCAACTACAGGTATGTCACCAGTTCGAAATTTTTTTGGCACCAAGTTAACCTAACTTAAAAATATGATCACTAAGGCCTTGGAATGACAGGAAGGTACCCATGACGAAAAAGCAACATCACCAAAGAATCATGTCAGGCAATGGGTAAATCTAACCACCAATATGTTTCAAAGGGGAAAACTAGAAAGGTTGTTTCGTGGTACCAAGGACCCTACAGAGTAATAGAAATGATATAAACTTTTGAAGTACAATTTACAACATGTACTGCAGAGGAGCACACCAGGTTCTCCCATTTAATGGAACTTCAGAGGTGCTGCCTCGATTACTGGCAGCACCTTTTGGAAATGGAAGGGGAGCAGCAGAGGAGAAAGAAAAGAAAGGTAGAGTCAAGCAAATGAAACAGGATAACCCCCATAGTTGTTCCGACCAATCCCGACGTACTTAGGTCGTGAGCAGGATGATGAGCTAACAGAGAATTTCCTCTTCCTTAAGGCACTGTCTAGACTCAACCCAGGACGAGAGGAAGCAGTTTCAGCTCCAGGCATCAAGCTCAAGACGGAAGGGAAAATTTTTAGTGGAAGTTTCATCATAGTGGTAAGCCTGCTGTGTGCTGTGGAGTGGCGGAAGTCCTCTAGGTATGTCCCATAAGTAGTGGGGTACTATTCATCCAACATCTAGATGTAGTGATGTCAGATTATTAACGGACCCTAAGGATGGATTGTAATTCATGGACGATGGAAAACGAAATTCAACAATCTACCTTTAGCAAAATAAACTTGTGATAAAAACCCTAACAAAGTTCAACAATACACAAGGTGAGTACCAGTTGGTGCAGTCTGCTTTTGCACAGTTACAGAGACAACTACACCAAACTACGTAGTTAGTCCAGTGAGTCTGACAGAGGGGGGACTGGCTAGACACAGGTGATAGAAACTTGAAAACAAGTTTTGGTACAGCCGACATAAAGGACTTGAAAAATATCAATAAGGCACTACAGAAAGTACAAGCTGATGTAGCAGACAAACGAGGAACTGTAGATTCACACACCACACCACTCACCAATCTTGAAAAAGAAATACCTTAATTTTCCTGCCATGAGCCTGGGTGGTCAGAAACCATTTGAAGGTATGAAGCCCAGTGACCGATGTGGCAATAGTTTCTTAGGTACGTCATTGTCTTCAAAGCTGTGTCCCAACGAGCTGGATATGCAGTTGATCAGACATAAGAAGTAGTACTGCCACATTTCTCTATCAGGTAGGAACATCTCAAAGGGTGGTAGTGTTCAAGGACCAGGCCATTGCATCGCAGAAGTGAATTGAAGTGCAGAAGTGGCCCATTGCTGCTGCAGGTGCTCTATCAACATGGGGTCATTGACTGTGGCGACCAGTACCTGGGTCATGGCGAGGTGGTTATGGTCTCTGTTTGAATAATTACTGATGGTTAACCTATACCTTTTCGTGACTTTTCTTTCCACACTGAGGTGACAAAAGTCATGGGATGCCTCCTAATATAGTGTTGCCCCTGCTTTTGGGCAGCATAGTAGAACAGCTCGAAGCGCTACTGACTCTACAAGTCATTGTAACTTCCCTGCAGAAATATTGATCCATGTTGCCTCCATAGCCGTCCATAATTGTGAAGTGTTGCTGGTGAAGGACTTCGTGCACGAACTGACATCTCGGTTATATCCTGTAAATGTGAGATGGGACTCGTTCGAATTATCCACAATGTTCTTCAAACCAATAACGAACACCTGTGACCTGATAACACGGCGCATTGTCATCCAAAACATGAAGTCTATGAATGGGTGCAAATGGTCTCCAAGTAGCTGAACATAACCACTTCCAGTCAATGATCGGTTCCGATGGGCCAGAGGATCCAGTCCATGCCATGTAGAGCCTGACTACACCATTATGGGGTCACTATGGTACAAGCTTGCACAATGCCTTGTTGAAAACTTGGCTCCACGGTTTCGTAGGGTCTGCTCCACACTTGAACCCTACCATCATCTCTATCCAACTGAAATCGGGACTCATCTGACCAGGCCACGGTTTCCCAGTTGTCTAAGGTCCAACCGACATGATCGTGAGCGTAGGAGAGGTGCTGCAGGCGATGTCGTGCAGTTAGCAAAGGCACTAACATCGGTCGTCTGCTGCCATAGCCCATTAAAGCCAAATTATGCCACACTGTCCTAAGGGATAAGTTCGTTGTAAGTCCCACATTGATTTTTGCGGTTAATTCACGCAGTGTTGCTTGTCTGTTAGCACTGACAACTCTATGCAAGCGCTGCTGCTCTCGGTCGTTAAGTGAAGGTAGTTGGCCACTGTGCTGTTTATGGTGATGCCTGCAATTTGGTATTCTCGGCACACTTTTGACACTGTAATCGCGGAATATTGCATTCCCTAACGATTTCCGTCTAGCTCCAACCCATCATTCTGCCTTCGAAGTCTGCTAACTCCTGTTGTCAGACCATAATCGCGTAGGAAACCTTTTCACATTAATCACCTGAGTACAAATGACAGCTCTGCAAATTCGCTGCCCTTTTATGCCCTGTGTACACGATAACACCGCCATCTGTATATATGCACATCCCTACCCCCTGACTTCTGCGAACTCAGTGTATATTTACACTATTTTCATTGTCTTACTCCTTTGAGTCACAAACACGGAAGCTTGCGGGGACTGATGACCTCAGATGTTAAGTCACATAGCGCTCAGAGCCATTTGAGCCAGCTTTATGTACTGTTTTTCATTAACTTGCTTAAATTCTCTCTTTTTAGCTTGATAAGCAGCTGTGGTGACCTCATAATTTCCCACAATACAACATAATCATCACCCTAACACAACGTCGTAGTAGTACCATCTCGTATTGCAATTCATAGTTGCCTCTCATACCAAGAGACTTGCCCAGCGCATCATGCTGCATGAGCTCCTCGATATCACTGACTTACTTCCTGGGTCACTACCTTCCTCTGCTCTTATACACCAAAGATGCTCCATAATATTTCCCCTACACCCGATAATGTCATATTTCTAGTTTTGACAGATATCATAGGTGCATTTTCTGCTAACTTGCTCCCTCTTTTTGAGACAACTGAAGCTATTTAATAGAGGACGTCAAGTCCATGACTTGTCTTGCATCCGTACTTATCTCAGCACCTTGCTGCTTTTGGTCATTGTCACACTATTCAAAGACAGGAAATCCCAGTCATTCCAAACTTTTGTGTCGACTACGTTCTTGGCCAACACTGTACAGCTGTTTACATCTGCTTTGTCATCTGGGAACTAAACAGTATTCACTAACTGTTGCCCTGGTGGCCATTACACTACGTTCTGCGTCAGCTATCCAATTTCCAAGTACACACTTTATCTATATGTAACATTCTCTCTACTCTGGATAGACATAGTATTTCCACTGACCTAAATTTTCTCGATCCCATTTCCTTCCTCACCTTTTTCTATTGCCGGTAGTAATTCCCTTTCCATCAGCATACTCAGCATAATATACCTTGCTATTCGGCGCACAGGACTGCGCGTCACGTAAATTACACTGAGCACTCTCAACCATTGTCATCGGTTGATTCATGCCGCTCCCAGGTACCATGACTGAGGCTGCCCCTGACATAATGGGAACAGAATGGCAGGATTAGGTGAAATCCAAGGTTACAAGGGTCCTAGGTGTAGCATAAGAGATGCAATTACTGGTACTTACATTCGCTACTTTCACACATGCAGAATCACCACTGCAGTTTCCAACAGCATTCTGTGTCCTTCCGTGGTATTCCGCATCTGCCACAGAATTTAGCGGCTGTGTGTGCAGTGACCATTATAGGGGAGTGTGAGCCGTTCTTTGGTTTTGTCAGGAGGCGTTCGGCTCTCTCGGGATCGTAAGGCTAGCGAGGGAGACAGGAGCCCGTTGTGGCTGGCTGCTGCAAGAGTCGTGTGAAGTTAGCACCCCTTTTTCGAGAAATATACATTTTTTTCACAGTTCTTGTTAGATGTGCCATAGTTCTAGAGTTCTTTGCACAAAATTTCAATAGTTCTGCAGAATGTAACGAAGAAAACAACAATACTCGAAAAAAATTTCGTATCGAAAACATTCTTTGTCGATTTCCGCATAATGTAAATAAGTAATAAATACAAGAGTTCTGAGCACAGTTCTGAACAGAACTCCAAGAGTTCTATCGAAAATCCCAGTAACATTTTTTTTGTGCAGCTAATAGTTTACGAGATAATTGGAATTTAAGGAGAAAATCTTTTCACTTAGTGTGAAGTTGGCACCCTTTTTTGCAGAAATGTATATTTTTTTCAGAGTTCTTGATAGATATGAAATAGTTCTAGAGTTCTTTGTACAAAATTTGAATAGTTCTGCAGAATTTAGCGAAGAAAACAACAATATTCGAAAAAATTTTCATATCGAAAACATTCTTTGTCAATTTTCGCAAATTGTAAATAAGTACAACAGTTCTGAGCACAGTTCAACTCCAAGAGATCTATCGAAAATCCCAGTAACATTTTTTTGTGCACCTAATAGTTTACGAGATAATTGCAATTTAAGGAGAAAATCTTTTCACTTACTGTGAAGTTGGCACCCTTTTTTTCAGAAATGTGTATTTTTTTCAGAGTTCTTGATAGATATGCTATAGATCTAGAGTTCTTTGTACAAAATTTCAATAGTTCCGCAGAATTTAGCAAAGAAAGCAAGAATACTCGAAAAAATTTTCGTATCGAAAACATTCTCTATCAATTTTCGCAAAAATTAAACTCGTAGAACAGTTCTGAGGACAGTTCTGAACAGAGCCCCAAGAGCTCTATCGAAAATCCCAACAACATTTCTCTATGGCGATAATAGTTTATGAGATAAATTGATTTAATGTGGAACACACTTTCTCTACAGAAAATATAAATATATTCGTACAACAGTTCTGATGACAGTTCTGGACAACACGTGAAGAGTTCTATCGAAAATCCTAGTAGCATTTTTTTGTGCAGGTAATAGTTTAAGAGGTAATTTCAACTTAATTAAGAACGCTATAAGAGCTCGTACTGTGAAGCTGGCACCCTTTTTTTCAGAAATATATATTTTTTTCAGGGTTCTTGATAGATAAGTAATAGTTCTAGAGTTCTTTGTACAAAATTTCAATAGTTCTGCAGAATTTAGCGAAGAAAACAACAGTATTCGTAAAAATTGTGGTGTAGATACCATTTTTTGTCGATTTTCGCGAAAAGTAAATTCGTACAACAGTTCTGAGGACAGTTCTGAACAGAGCCCCGATAGTTCTATCGAAAATCCAAATAACATTTTTTTGTGCAGCTAATAGTTTGCGAGATAATTGTAATTTAAGGAGAAAATCTTTCCACTTACTGTGAAGTTGGCACCCTTTTTTTCAGAAATGTATATTTTTTTCAGGGGAACCCTTTCCTTCTGATACAATTTTTACTGTTGCCAACAAAAAATGACTTGTGCATAGATTCCAACCGTATTGATCATTACAAAAATATAACCATTGACCAGCGGCGCACATTTCTTGCAGCGTTGTGCAAAGCATTCAGCTTATCCGCTGTGAAAATACGACACTTAACGCTATTGTAACATTTTCGATGGATGGCTTCCATTTATCTACAGTGTCACCATCTATCGAATTATCTTCATGCAAACGTGATGCCAGGATCACACACTTCCCCTTTTTAGGTACGGACGAAACTAGAGCTCAGTCTTATGGAAGCCAAAAAAGGAACTGTGGACAGCCCTTCTTTTACTGATAGCAGACTCTAGAGAAACCTCACAGTTGTTTTTCTTCATCGTGCCAACCAAAGAAAAATTCTCCCTTCATAGCTTTATTATCATTCCAGTACTAGTAAACCAGTTGTCCGCTTTCACATTTCGACCTGACTGATATGTAGGTTTACACAGTCACAGAACAACATCAAAATGTTTATTGCTCAGTTGGTAAATCCTTCTGGTTGCAACACAGCGTATACTTCCAAATTGTACAGGTAAAAGTCTTAAGAATCCACAAAAGCATAGATTTTAAATCCATACTTGTTTGTTTTCATAGGTACACATTGGCAAAAACTGTACCTTCCACAGAATCCTTCCAGCTTCTTGTCTACTGTAACATTTTCTCCAAGGGTATAAGATTTCTGGTAGTTGCGTACAAACACAGTAAATATTTCCCGAATTGCTGTTAGCTTGTCTAATTGTCTCCTTTCATCACGAATAGCGCGACTGTAAAATCTAAGGCACTCCACAATAAATCTGAAACGTTTTATGTTCATTTGCGAGGTGAAATTTTTCAGTGCCATCCCCATCAGTTCCACACAGATCTTCCAGGCTTTATCTGTTGCTTTTGTTAACAACAATTAAATACAAGAGACTGATTAAGGCTTTCAGTTCAATAACATCTATTCATTTTACCCGTCTCTTACGCTGAAATGAAGCTTTAATGCTCTCAAAATGCTGATTGAAATACAAAACTACAATAGACAAATATCATCTATGAGGCAATTACAGCATCACAAAGGCTACTTTGGCTGCGCCTATCGGTCCAGGTAAATTTCGAATAATATTATCCTCTTCGAACTATATGCTTTGGATTTCTTGAGCGTGATCAAGTACATTCCACTTAAATTAATAAAATTCCTATAAAATAACGCAACCTGGCACAGTGTATTAATTTGATATTTGACGTTCAGACAGCGGACACTGACGGTTAAACAGTTCAAACAGAATTTAAGTGCATTTTACGTTCTGGATTAGCTTTCTACTACTTACTACGTTGATAAACAAATAAATTAATTGCTGACATGAAATACGAAAGGGCACAGTGGATAAAAACGAGCAATCGGCTCATATCTCATCAAGAGAGGATTAGCGTCGATACTGAATCATACAACAGTGAAAGGCATACAGAGAAAGGAAGCTGTAACGAGAGGGCGCCAGTGTTACCAGTTGTTGACAAGTAATTTACAGAATCACACAACAATGAAAAGCATACGCAGAAGGGAAGCTATTAACGATAAGGCGCCAATACTGCAAATTGTTGAAAAGTAATTTACAGAAAATTTCTACATGTATCAATTTGAACAGATGGGGCCGTTGGAAGGATAATGAAAACTATGATACGTCCCTGAGACCTCTCAAGACCAAAAAATAATAAACAAAGCACAGCAACAATGCAAAAGTCGTGGCACTACATCTGGAAACAATGAACACTTGAACTGCGTCTTTTAAACAATCGGCAAGTGACGTCAGCGTAGCAGTTACAATAGAGGTAGCATCAAAGCTTCTCGCGGTAGCATCAAAGCCAATGACAACAACAGCTGCACATTTTGGGTGGCACGCGCCGCGTCGTGTGAAGCCGCCCGCCAGCGCTGCATTTCGCTCCTTGATCTGCCCCTAATGACTAAACGTAACAATACTACTCACACTGATGGGAATAATAATTATGCTTGTTCAGTCAGAGCTCTTGTGCAGTCGGTGCTTGTTGTGCAGTCGGTGCTGTTGTGTAAGTGATATTTATGAACCGTAATACTCATAAAAATGTACAATCTACCAGAATTGAAATGTCTTCTCAGCATGGAGGAATTTAAAGTAATCGATGATAGAGGCATTCAGTTAACTCCGACTCATCCGGCTTTCCAAAAACTGTCCGATGCCATGGCCGACATCGGCTCGAAAATATCTTCAAACATATTTACACAACAATTAAAGAAGGTCGTCATGATCTGCTTACTTTTGTTAGAAATACTTTCAGGCTGGAATGTTTCGTTGAAGAAAAAGACGACGACAGCAAAGATGAGTCGTGGAATGTTTTTGGTTTTTCGTGCTACAAGGACATGACAAAGCAATTCGACTTACTACTGTCAGCAGAAAAATGGTCTACCATAAAACCAACAAAGAGGAAACTCGGAAAGCCTTCAAAACTGGAAATAGGGAAATGGACCGATTTGATGGCTGATAAAATTTATGAACATCACAAAATTCCATGTGCCTTTTCTTTCAAATACGCGAAAGTGTGTGAAAGTTCAAGTTCAAAGTACTTCTTGAAGATCAAAGGAAGATGTACAGAATGCGGAGCCACTTTCGAAGGGATTGCTCTGAAGATGCAAAACAAGGACAATGACATTACTCTGAACTGCAGACTTTCAAACTTTTCAGACGATAGAAATCACCTGAAAAGAAGACAACTTCGTGGCACGAGAAGACAACAGGTAGCTGCTAAATTGGTTGATAACAGGATTCCTGCAGCTCTTTGGCGAAATTATGAAGCGAAAAATATGTCTTTCGGAGACATGATTCCTCCAAATTTACCAAATGCTGATGTCTTGAGAAAGGCTAAAGAAGAGGAAAGGGACAAACGATTTGGTATAATAACTAGTATGCCTGTTGAAAACCTGCAAATCGCAAAACATACAACCCATCGGTACGAAATTTACGCAATCGGATTGGACCCATTCTTCTGTATATATTGGCTGAAAGATCAAAGTCAGTTGCACAAATACTGTCATCAAATCAATAGCAGTGTATACGATTCAGTAGATACTACAGGTGGCGTTGCATTTCGAGTTATTTCACGATTTGAGGATCTGTCAAACAGGGCTGACTGTGTGGAAATTAAGTCAAACTACATATTCCTGTATCAGTACATGTGCATCCGCGAAGTAAACGTCACTAGTAAAGATCCAAATATCGCCAATGGATCATCAATCAGTTGCCCAATTTATCAGATGGTATCCTCTAGGCATGACGCATCATTCTTGTCATTTTTCTTTATGCAAATCGTCAGATCTGGAGCTCCCAGACCAAAAATCATGTAAACTGATTTTGGTAAGGCTTTGTTGGTTGCCGTTTCTAGAGCAATAGCCAATTGCTCGGACTTAACAGATTGTTTGAATAGGTGTTATAGTCATATTGTTTTGCATGAAAGAGTAATTCTACCCTCGTGTTGTTTTGAGGATAGGTTTAAACCATTTTATGGTCATGATTTCGAGGTGGAAATGCTTCTCAAGAGGTAAATCACAAGTCAAACAATTTTATCTTTGAGTTTTGGCCCATATTTACATGATGACAGATTTTCGTGATATTGAAAGTGCTTTGCGCTCACTTTTGGCTGTTGCGTTGAGTGAACATACTGGTACTGATGAGTGCAGTCAAGAATATTCATCAATGGAACATCAGTACCGCCTTGATAACATTATCAGAGGTGGTCCACGTCATTCATATATTGAAGAAAAGAAAGATGATGACCAGAAAACTGATGATGTTGAAAACAATGATGACTGTCTTTTGGAATCAGTTTTGAACTCTAAGGAATCTACTGCAAACGCGTGGATTGATAGGGCAAAACGTATCTACAATGAAGCTGAAGTCATCGCGAATCAGACTAAGGATGACAATCTCTTTGATGTGAATCTATACAACATTCCTAATGCTGCAGAGATGCTGAAAGAGTTGATGTACTATATACCACTATGGACAGCTGTGATGTATCCTTCTTTCCATATTCCTCTATCTATTCGTTCGTCAGCAGCGACTCAAGGATAATTTTCAAAATTAAAGACAATGGGCTTTGACAAGGTGCCTTTACGAGTAGACAAATTCATTTTTCAACATTTGAAGTGGCTGCGTAAGGAAACAAATCTGTTAGCGCCACTTATGATGGGAAAACAAGATTTAAAGCAAGCTGTGAAGCACAAATCAACTGAAGCATCATTGCCTTACCATGAAGAAGATAACTGGAGAGGAAAAAATAAGAAGCTGAAGATAACAAACCCCAAAAGCAATCATATCCTCTGAGAGCACGCTGAACAACACCATACGAAGTGAGACAAAACACGATGATGGCAATGAGATAGAGTTAAACAAAATTTTTAATAGTTTTGAATACACATTTTCTCCTACTTCGAGCTCAGTTGTTATGAATGCGGAGAACAACAGTCTCTCAGTCAAGAGTGATACTGTGTGTTTTCAGCGCTCTTTAGATAATAATTTACTGCCGAATTTGGGCTCTAAAGAGATATTTCATTCCATAAAAGACTATCGAGAACCATACTTCACCAGGGATGTCACTGAAATTTCATCCTGTGGTTCGAAAACAGAAGAAAACCGAGAGACCTGTAACAATTAAATGGAGGAGAGTGCAATGGTGAAAAAGGTTCAAAATGAAATCAATGTCACATCGAGCATGCAAACTAAGAGCAAGAAAAACTACTTAGATGATTTCCCAAACTGGAATTCGACTAAGAAATTCATAGACATTAATTTGCCACTTTTCCCAAAAGAGTCCTCAAGCAAATTCAAATCTGCTACCTACAACTTGAAGGGAACGGGCGGTTTCGATTCTTCGATGATCTTATTCATGCAAGCAATATCACTCAGTGATGTTTCAAAAGTACCATTCAAATGGTGAGCCCTCCAGTTTTGGATGTGGCTTTGGATGTTTTGGACAAAAATAATTATAAACTCCCAGCATTTTAAGCAGTGATTTGATATTTTGTATGTGATACCATTCCTAAAAAAAGGAGTAATCTCTCGAAATATATTGTCTCTGAATGCAGAGCCGTATGTTGGGGAATTATACGAGACAATATTAAAAGATATCCCGATTTGCAACAAAAAGATATCGTGTCTGACGTGCCTAAATTCACGCTGTGTGAAACTACATTATATTTCCGTTGATACATATGTGCTTTTCAGACTTGGTTATAATTTCATGCAAGAGGCTGTAGATGCAACAAATGGAGGTCTAAAGACTATCATAAAATGCAAGAAATGTAAAGGAGAAGCAGTCGAAGAAAAGAGATTTGGATGCTACTTGATGATGGATACTAGTACAACAACTTGCCCACTAACTGAAGATCAGTTTCCTCCAAATCAAAGGAAGAAATGTGTGTTGCCAACGATCACGAAAGAAATCTTGTTGGCGCCATTCATTATAATAGCTCCATCAAACACTACACGGCATATGTCTTTGATGCAACCTACTGGAAGCAATAAGATGACTTGTATAAAGATGTACAGAGAGTTTCAAAAGAAACGATAATTTCTCCACACCTGTTCATGTATGTCAAGACAGGAAAGTTTTCAAATGGCAGCTACAAGACCGACGAGACGAAACAAGTAGTTCCTACATAGGAACTTTGCTTTATAAGTTAAGCAATTGCTAAAAGTTGATATCTAAATATTACAAATACAGCTCTTATGTTAATTCTTAGTATCTTTGTTTCTGGAACCACAGCCCTCCTGTTTTAGTTACTAGAATAAGAGCATTTGATGCCCTAAATTTCACGTATATATTTTTCTGTACTTCTTTTTCTTAGTTGTTTCACACCTCATAAATTCTATGCTTATTTATTACTGAATTCCCTACATATGTATTTCCTTCTGGGTTTTAGTGTATTCTGAAGAAGAGCTGTTAAGGGGACCTGTACATCGCGGCCTGTAGTTTTTACTGGTACTTTGAAATTTAATAATGCAAGACTGTCAATAGATTCAGGAATGAAACTTTTATCAAAGAATAGGTATATAGTGAGCTCTAGGTGCAATACATTGTAAATCTGTGGAATACATTGTGCAGTGAATATTGATGTTTTTCTTACATACTGAATTACATATAATTGTTATTTTAGGTTCAATGTACTTACACACTATTTCAAATAAAAGATAAAAAATAAATTTTATTCTTTGAATTATTACCTTGTGGAAACAGCAAACCAGTAATATTTACCAGTTTCATGTTTTGATTATTTTAAAAACAATGTATTTTTAGAGTCAATTTTTTCTCCTAATAATTTAAGAACATAATATGACATACTGCAGCTTAACATATTTAATCCATTGTTGAATAATGTGGTTCAGTGTGTAGGCAAGCACTTTATTATTATTCATCCATAGCTTTGTTTATGTAGCTTTAATAGTGGATGAGATACTGGTAACAGTATCTCTGTATGCAAACACGTTGATTACAGAAAATTGAAACTAAAGATTTGTATGTCTTTTCTTCTCAATGACGACATTGCAAACCATTTCTGCTCCATAATCTTGTTGTTATCTTTCATGTCCTTTTCATTTTCTTTAGTTTTGCTTCTTTTCTTTGTTATTCTGGCCTCCTTTTTCATGCTTTCAGCAGCTTTTTCAGCTTATGTGACATGTTGCCTGTCCGCCCATACCAGCACAATTTTCATGTTGTTCCTAGTTTTGATGCCTCTTCTGCTCATTGTTTTAAATCTTTACTCCATCAGGCCCGCCGGAGTGGCCGAGCGGTTCTAGGCGCTACATTCTGGAACCGCGCGACGGCTTCGGTCGCAGGTCCGAATCCTGCTTCGGTCATGGATGAGTGTGGTGTCCTTAGGTTAGTTAGGTTTAAGTAGTTCTAAGTTCTTGGGGACTGATGGCCTCAGAAGTTAAGTCCCATAGTACTCAGATGCATTTGAACCATTTTTACTCCACCATTAAAACATATTGCAACTGTTGACACGCATTCTGATTTTGTTTTATGCCATGTAAACATTTTTCCTGCACATACGACAGTCGACAGGTTCTTAAAAGATATTACACGAACGAGGTCCTACGGAAACTGCGGCGCCCAAATTAAATGTTCAAATGTTCAAAAGTGTGTGAAATCTTATGGGACTTAACTGCTAAGGTCATCAGTCCCTAAGCTTACACACTACTTAACCTAAATTATCCTACAGACAAACACACACACCCATGCCCGAGGGAGGACTCGAACCTCCGCCGGGACCAGCTGCACCGTCCATGACTGCAGCGCCTAAGACCGCTCGGCTAATCCCACGCGGCGCGCCCAAATTAAACAAAGTGACATTTAAGCACGAGAATGACGAGGTACTGTACATGAAGTGTATATTTTTAGAATCAGGAAGAACCAGATGAATTTTATTACGTAAAACAGTAATTGTTTTGAGCTCTCGTGACATCCAGGATTCACTAACAGCTAAAAATTGCCTAGGACCCTCATGGATGAAAGTTAGGTGGAAACATCACCAGACGCTAGGACACATAAAAACATGTGCTGTGTGTAACGAATAAATTTGAAATTTCTGTAGTTAATATTGTTGCAAACATTTGTTCTAGTTAGAAAGGAAGTGTGGAAGTTCGATGAGTTACACTACAGCGAGAGTCAAAAGTCTTTACAATGTATAGAAATGTAAGTATATTTAAATGAGTATATTGTACAAACGAACTAAGTAATATGTTTAAATTCTAATTCAGTATATGACTGACAGAGGTGTTATTATGTTGAGGGGATACAGTATTAACGTTAATAAGGAGTTCGAAATTTGTAAACAAGAATCTTGTTTATTTGGTCCTCACTGGTCCGGATTTCCGGTTTATCCGGATTCATATTTTGTGTCCCTTGGTATTTTTCTCTTTTTTTCTTATAACACGAAGATATGTAGTCGGTGAGGTACATAGGCTGCTTATCACTAGGCCGGCAATTTAGTCTAGTACTGAGTGATAAGGACCTCAGTGTGTGTGAATGACATTGTTTCTCAAGTATTGTACCTTAATATAACGGTGTATTGGTGCCCATCAAGTAAGGTGCATAGTAACTACGCCAACGGCACTCCACCACAGCTCATTGTACCTCTGGTGCGCTTCTCGACAGGTGTGACACCATCTGGTTAGTGGCGCGTGTGAATGTATCTGCTCTCTCAGCCATCTGTTTGTTTTGCACTGACGAGCCTTCTCTCTTTGAATCATCTAAGCGTGCAGATCCCACGCTTCCACCTACAGTTACTACAGTCAGTCTTAAGAAGGTGTACTGGCATTTGTACAGTGCTGAACATTTAGACTTTTTGTATTTAGTAGAATATAAATCCGGATTTTCGGTTTTCGGTTTTCCAAAATAAAAGAGAGAATTTACGATCCTCCTCATAGCTGTACTTCCAGCAGTACCTCATCTCCTGCGTTCCAAATTTCGCAGAAGTGGTCCTATGAAAATTGGAGAAGTAGCACTCCTGGAAGAAAGGATATTATGACAATATTCCTTCGTCACAGCCTGGGGTTAGAGACCCGGTCGGGCACACAGTTTTTATCTGACAGTAAGTTTCACATCGGCGCACACCCACTGCAGAGTGAACACACAATCTATTTCATAATCTATTGGCTCCATAAAAATGTTATGAGGTATAATGTAGACCAAGTGGGTCTCTCGTAAATGATATTATCTCATTAACTGTTATCCCCACAAAAAATGTTATTACAGTTTTCCGTAGAACTCTTAGGGTCCCATTAAGAAATGCCATAAGACCTTTTGTACGAATTTAGTACTTTTACATGACAAAAGTGAGTCCCACATTAATTATCTCATATAATGTTATCGTCACAAAAAATGTTATTATAGTTTTTGGTAGAACTCTGTGGGTGTTATTCAGAACTGTCATCAGAACTATTCTACGAATTTTGCTTTCATAGAGAAAGTGAGTATCAGATTAAAACAATTATCGTATAAACTATTATCGCAACAAAAATGTTCTTATCATGTTCAATATAACTCTTCGGCTGCTATCCAGAACTGCCAACAGAACAGTTACACAAATTTATTTTTCCCAAACTGACAAATAATTTTTTACCATACCAAAATTTTGCCGAGTTATTGTTTTCTTCCCGAAATTCTAGAGAACTATTCGTGTTTTGAGCACGGAAATCTAGAACTATTGCATACGTATCAAGAACTATGAAAAAAATGTATATTTCTCGTAAAAGGGGTGCAAACTTCACGGGAAAGGCTCATAAGCATTCCTTATTAAATGCAGTTACTACGTAAACAATTACCTGCACAGAATATGTTACTTGTATTTTCGATAGAACTCTTACAATGCTATCCAGAGCTGTCACCAGAACGTACGAATAGACATAATTTTTTTGTAGAGTAAGTTAGCCCCACAATTAATCAATTGTCTTACAAACTATTATAACCACAAAAATTGTTATTATGATTATCGATAGAAGTCTTGGGGTGTTATCCAGAACTGTTCATCAAATCTGTTGTACGAATTTATTTTTTTCTGTGGAGACAGTGGGTCTAACATTAAAGCAGTTACCGTATAAACTATCATCGCCACAAAAAGATGTTATTAGGATTTTCGATAGAGCTCTTGGTGTTCTGTTCAGAACTGTTATACGAATTTACTTTTTGCCAACATTGACAAAGAATGTTTACGATACGAAAATTTTTTCGAGTACTGTTGTTTTCTTCGCTAAATTCAGCAGAACTATTAAAATTTTGTGCAAAGAACTCTAGAACTATGGCATTTCTATCAAGAACTCTGAAAAAATATATATTTCTGAGAAAAAAGGGTGCCAACTTCACAGTAAGTGAAGAGGTTTCCTCCTTAAATTTCAATTATCTCGTAACCTATTAGCTGCACAAAAAACTATTATTAGGATATTCGATAGAACTATTGGGATTCTGTTCAGAACTTCCCTCGGAACTGTTGTACGAATTTAGTTTTTGGGAAAATTAATAAAGAATGTTTGCTGTACGAAATTTTTTTCGAGTATTGTTGTTTTCTTCTTTAAATTCTGCAGAACTATTCAAATTTTGTGCAAAGAACTCTAGAACTATGCCATATCTATCAAGAACTCTAAGAAAAATATACATTTCTGAGAAAAAAGGTGCCAACTTCACAGTAAGTGAAAAGATTTTCTCCTTAAATTGCAATTATCTCGTAAACTATTAGCTGCACAAAAAAATGTTATTTGGATTTTCGATAGAACTATCGGCGCTCTGTTCAGAACTGTCCTCAGAACTGTTGTACGAATTTACTTTTCGCGAAAATCGACAAAAAATTGTTTCTACACCACAATTTTTACGAATACTGTTGTTTTCTTCGCTAAATTCTGCAGAACTATTGAAATTTTGTACAAAGAACTCTAGAACTATGATTTATCTATCAAGAACCCTGAAAAAAATATATATTTCTGAAAAAAAGGGTGCCAGCTTCACAGTACGAGCTCTTATAGCGTTCTTAATTAAGTTGCAATTACCTCTTAAACTATTACCTGCACAAAAAAATGCTACTAGGATTTTCGATAGAACTCTTCACGTGTTGTCCAGAACTGTCATCAGAACTGTTGTACGAATATATTTATATTTTCTGTAGAGAAAGTTTGTTCCACATTAAATCAATTTATCTCATAAACTATTATCGCCATAGAGAAATGTTGTTGGGATTTTCGATAGAGCTCTTGGGGCTCTGTTCAGAACTGTCCTCAGAACTGTTCTACGAGTTTAATTTTTGCGAAAATTGACAGAGAATGTTTTCGACACGAAAATTTTTTCGAGTATTGTTGCTTTCTTTGCTAAATTCTGCGGAACTATTGAAATTTTGTACAAAGAACTCTAGATCTATAGCATATCTATCAAGAACTCTGAAAAAAATACACATTTCTGAAAAAAAGGGTGCCAACTTCACAGGAAGTGAAAAGATTTTCTCATTAAAACGCAATTATCTCGTAAACTATTAGCTGCACAAAAAAATGTTACTTAGATTTTCGATAGAACTCTTGGAGCTCTGTTCAGAACTGTGCTCAGAACTCTAGTACTTATTTATATTTTGCGGAAATCGACAAAGAATTTTTTCGATACTATAATTTTTTCGAATATTGTTTTTTTTCGCTAGATTCTGTAGAACTATTGAAATTTTGTACAAAGAACTCTAGAACTATGGCACATCTATCAAGAACTATGAAAAAATGTATATTTCTCGAAAAAGGGGTGCTAACTTCACACGACTTGCTGCAAGACAGTCGGTGTGCATGAAGATCGTGTATTATTCTAGTAAGCTTGAGAAGCTACAGGCGCACGCTCTCGACCTGGACCCAGACTGTTGTCACCCATGCTGGCCGAAACAGTAGGCGCAGAGGACTTCTTGAAGTTTACAGTTTATGCCCGCCAATGGGAAATAGTACGCTTACTCGACAATGCTGATGGAGTGGCATTCGTAGCCCTGAGGCCTGGTTGATAGCCAGCGGCTGGCGGTGGTCAGGAGAAGCCTTCAGACGAGGTGGCCTTTGTAACTTGACACAGTCGAGTCTGGAGAGTAACTCTTGATTGAACTGAACATAACAAGTATTTAACGTTTGTTGAGCGGTCGAGGACGCACTTACAACAGACTACTATAACTTAACGAGCTTTGGGAGAACCCTGAGACTGCAGTGAAACATGACAGAGACTTAAGTGGGTTTTGAGTCTGAGTAAATATGAAAAGAAAGTTAGAAGGTTGAAAATAGTTTCCGCTAAGCGGGTATGTAGAGAGCCAACAGACAATAACATGATTAGCGCTAGTGAGCGACTGGGTTTCACCGGCGGGGACATTAAGGGCGGCCACAGGACAGCTGCTGTAGACTGCAGGTAGTTGGACCCTGAAGTATACTGCTGGTAATGGTAACTATAGTACAAACTTTAATAACATGCAATGAGTGTAGGAAAACTGGCACAGAAAATAGAAGAGCGTCATGTCAATCAACGGAGTGTAAGACATCCTATAAAAATTGCCATCTGCAATCCCAAAAATATTTACAATTAAACCATTCATTCTGCCACTAATGTTTACATTTATTGAGTGATAAATAATTATTATACACAGTAAACCATATGGCAAGTAATGGCATTGCACAGTAGTCATCATCGAGATAAACAACGAATCTCACAATGTTGTTGTTAAATATTCTATAATATTAAGTTTATATGTCTAGGAGTATCGAACCAGATCGTAATCCACAGTTACACTGATAAAAATAAGCTGTATATACTTATTAATGAATCGGTTTATTAATCTGAGATCAGTGCGAATTACGAAATGAATGAGGGTGCACTAGAAACTCAAATAGCTCGATGTTAATAAGATATTTAATCATAATTGACAAGAATTGGTATCAGCAGACACATCATGACCTAACCTTTCAAATAGAATATTTATTTTAGTTACAGAATCATTAGTTTAGGAATGGTGGTCCATTAGTATGTCAAAGTGCTGTATTAAGCGTGTAAATGGTGGAGAGCTGGTTGAGCTCTCATTGGCTGAAGTGTCGTAACGATGGTGGATCTCGGTGGTGAAAGAAGTGCTCCTGAAAGCAGGATGAACGAAGAGAAAGAAGAACGATTCGGGACATCAATCGAGGAGATACTAGTCCTCTGCTATCAGAGATTATGGCAGAGTGGTATGATTGAATTTATGTAGATACAAAATTGTTAAGGCTTTTGTGGCCTCTTGATGACAGACAGCTGGCTGGCTTCTATCTCGGTGTCTTCGGCCGACGTTCGTTTGATTTTTATTACGTTTCGCAGCACGAGTGGCTGGCATTGTTAAAGCTTCTCCGTCCATTGCTGGTGGCGGACCGCAGTCGAGGTCGCGGCGCAGATTATACAGGGTGGTCAATTGACAGTGACCGGACCAAATATCTCACAAAATAAGAATCAAACGAAAAAACTACAAAGAACGAAACTCGTCTAGCTTGAAGGGGGAAACCAGATGGCGCTATGGTTGGACCGCTAGATGGCGCTGCCATAGGTCAAACGGATATCAACTGCGTTTTTTAAATAGGAACCCCCATTTTTTATTACATATTCGTTAGTACGTAAAGAAATATGAATGTTTTAGTTGGACCACTTTTTTCGCTTTGTGATAGATGGCGCTGTAATAGTCACAAACGTATAAGTAGGTGGTATCACGTAACATTCCGCCAGTGCGGACGGTATTTGCTTGGTGATACATTACCCATGTTAAAATGGAGCGTTTACCAATTGTGGAAAAGGTCGATATCGTGTTGATGTATGGCTATTATGCTACGTATGCTGCTCGGTATCCTGGACGACATCATCCAAGTTTCGGGATCGTTTGCCGGATAGTTACGTTATTTAAGGAAACAGGAAGCGTTCAGCCACATGTGAAACGTCAACCACGACCTGCAACAAATGATGATGCCCAAGTAGGTGTTTGAGCTGCTGTCGTGGCTAATCCGCAAATCAGTAGCAGACGAATTGCGCGAGAATCGGGAATCTCAAAAACGTCGGTGTTGAGAAAGCTACATCAACATCGATTGCACCCGTACCATATTTCTATGCACAAGGAATTGCATTGCGACGACTTTGAACGTCGTGTACAGTTCTGCCACTGGGCACAAGAGAAATTACGGGATGATGACAAGATTTTTTGCCCGCGCTCTATTTAGCGACGAAGCGTCATTCACCACAGCGGTAACGTAAACCGGTATAATATGCACTATTCCGCAACGGAAAATCCACGACGGCTGCGACAAGTGGAAAATCAGCGACCTTGGCAGGTAAATGTATGGTGCGGCATTAGGGGAGGAATGATAATTGGCCCCCATTTTATCGATGGCACTCTAAATGGTGCAATGTATGCTGATTTCCTACGTAATGTTCTACCGATGTTACTACAAAATGTTTCACTGCGTGACAGAATGGCGATGTACTTCCAACATGATGGATGTCCGGCACATAGCTCGCGTGCGGTTGAAGAGGTATTGAATAGCACATTTCATGACAGGTGGATTGGTCGTCGAAGCACGGTACCATGGCCCTCACGTTTGCCGGATCTGACGTCCACGGATTTCTTTCTGTGGGGAAAGTTGAAGGATATTTCCTATCATGATCCACCGACAACGCCTGACAACATGCGTCAGCGCATTGTCAATGCATGTGCGAACATTACGGAAGGCGAACTATTCGCTGTTGAGAGGAATGTCGTTACACGTATTGCCAAATGCATTTAATTTGACGGACATCATTTTGAGAATTTATTGCATTAATGTGGTATTTACAGGTAATCACGCTGTAACAGCATGCGTTCTCAGAAATGATAATTTCACAAAGGTACATGTATCACATTGGAACAACCGAAATAAAATGTTCAAACGTACCTACGTTCTGTATTGCAATTTTAAAAACCTACCTGTTACCAACTGTTCGTCTAAAATTGTGAGCCATATGTTTGTGACTATTACAGCGCCATCTATCACAAAGCGAAAAAAAGTGGTCCAACTAAAACATTCATATTTCTTTACTTGCTACACGAATATGTAATAAAAAATGGGAGTTTCTATTTAAAAAAAAACGCAGTTGATATCCATTTGACCTATGGCAACGCCATCTAGCGGGCCAACCATAGCGCCATCTGGTTTCCCCCTTCAACTAGACAAGTTCGTTCTTTGTGGTTTTTTCGTTTGACGCTTATTTAGTGAGACATTTGGCCCGGTCACGATCATTGGGCCACCCTGTATATACGTGGCGTGCCAACGTCCAAAGGCTTTTCCGTTGTCACTTTTGCTACTTTTCTGCCCAAGCTACCTGCAATGGTCGTTCGCTACTGCACGGGATCCGTTCACCTTGAGGCATTCTTCTTTCTTGTTCAAGCTATTTTTATGTTTGCTTATTTCTATAGTTTCTCTGAAGACGTAGGTGTGATAGTTCTTCTCTACAGCAAGAATTTTACTATGTGGTCGGTCTCATGCAGTGTGTGCTCCCTCACGACCGATGTTTCCACCTGCCCCAACCTGCAGCGCGCTTATGTTCGGTGATCCTGATGTTCGCTGATCGTCCAGTCACTCCAACATAGACTTTCAATAATGTACAGGACGCAGTGTATTCCAGGAATTGCAGGTATGTCTCTTTTTTTCGTAGCCGATGTGAGACACTATTTGATCTTCTTTGTTTATTTATAACACGCTGTGTTTGCCCAGCATGCAGCCGATTTCGGCCGCCACTGTGGGAATATGCAGAGAGGCCATACCCAACACTTCTTATCCGATGTGTCACTTTGCCAAGCGTTTGATTCTGTTACACTTCTTATGTAATTGGTGAAGTACCTTTTGCTCCTCACAACGTTTTCCAGGTATTGGATCTCGCGCCTGACATGCCGCAGCTCACATATTCGTCTTGCTCGCGTTAAGAGCGTTTTAGTCATGCCTTTTTTCTGATTGGGTGGTGATTTAACAGATTGTATAAGTATGGTCCGTGTGTGTTGGTTTTCGATACACGCAGTATCCAGGTTTTCACCATCCCTCGTGACCAGCACATCTAGGAAGGGTAGCTGTTGTCCTTTTCTACCTCCATGGTAAATTTTATAGTGCCGTGGAGGCTGTTCAGGTGCCTCAGGAAGTCGCCAAGGTGTAGCTCACCATGGCTTCACCCAACGGAGGTATTATTGACGTATATGTACCGCACCTTAGATTTACAAGGTGCCAAATCCAGCGCCTGTGCTTCGAAATGTTCCATGAGGAAGTTGAGTATCACTGGATTAAGTGATGGGAGTTTCTAGTACGTGGGTTCCATTTTCCTGCAAGACACCATCAAGCTCTTCCATGCATGTCTCACCAAGAGCTATTTCATGTGGAATGGCGACACCTTCCAGCTCTTTGTAAAAGGTGAGATTCCACATAAAATAGCTCGTGGCGAGACAAGAATGAAAGAAATTGATGGTGTCTTGCAGAAAAATTGAACCGACATACTCCAGAGAGTCTTTGAGTGATACTTTGGCAAACAAAGAAAAAAACATCAAAGCTGACCAGGACGTCGTATGGCCCAAGTTTTAGTTTCCTCAGCTTCTCGATTAAATGTGTTGAGTATTTTATGTATGTGTCAGTCTCTCCCATATGTGGCTGGAGCAGAGAGGCCAAGTGTTTCGCCAGTTTATACGTCGGTGAGCCAGGAGCGCTGACAATCGGTCTTAATGGAACATTATTGGTATAGAACGTTGTAACATCCATACAGCCGAGGTGGCAGGGCTTCTGTGTTGCGCATGTTCCGTTGTTGTATGTCACCCGAGAAAGAAAACGCCTTGATTAACAGATTTGTATTCCATGTGTCCCGCTGCGTCGGAACTGCCCTTAGTTTTCGGTAAGTCGTCGGATCTAATAGGCCTCGGATCTTCTGCTCATAATCTTCGGTCTTTATTCCGACGGTCAAATTTCTCTTGTCAGCATGCAGTACCAACATACATTTGTCGGCGTCAAGATTCTTGATAGCCTGTAACTCTTCTTTCTTCAGATTGAAAGCTGATGGTTTTGCTCGGTACAGTATTCTGGCGGTTTCAATGCATATTTTCTCAGTTGCTTCACGAGGAAGGGGCCGAATGGCCACTTCGGTATTAGCACTAATGTCCTTCATAGGTACAGTTATTGTGAAATCACTTGTAATACCGATGCGGCCATTGGGATCCTTCCTTGTGAGGCAGCTGAGAAAATATGGACTCCAGCAAGCAAAACCAACAGCTTGCAACCTGAAGAAAGAAGAGTTACAAGCTATCAAGAGTCTTGACGCCGACAAAAGTATATTGTTACTGCCTGCTGATAAGGAAAATGCGACCGTCATAATGAAAACCGAAGGTTATGAGCAGAAGATCCGGGACCTATTAGATCTGACGACTTACCAAAAACTAAGCACAGATCCGATGCTGCGGGTCACACGGAATATGAATCAGTTAATCAAGGCGTTCTCTCTCTCCGGTGACATACAGAGGAACCTGAGTTACACAGAAGCCATATCACCTCACCTGTATGGATTACCAAGGGTCCATCACAGTAATGTTCCATTAAGATCGATTGTTGGCGCTCATGGCTCACCGATGTATAAACTGGCAAAACACTTGGCCTCTCTGCTCCAGCCGCGCGTCGGGAAGACTGACACATACATAAAAGTCTCAGGACATTTCACTGAGAAGCTGAAGAAATCGAAACCTGGCCCAAACGACATCCTGGTCAGCTTTGATGTTTTTTTCTTATTTTACCAAAGTGCCACCTACAGACTGTCTGGAGTACGTGGGTTCCATTTTCCTGCAAGACACCATCAAGCTCTTCCATGCATGCATGTCTCACCAAGAGCTATTTCATGTGGAATGGCAACTATTAAGTGTAACTGGAAGGCGTTGCCGTGAGTGGTCCACTTAGTCCATTGGTGGCCAACTTCTTCATGGAACATTTCGAACCATAGGCGCTGGCTGGGCAATTTGTAAATCTAAGGTGTGGTACAAATACGTCGACGGTACCTCTGTTGTATGGAAAAATGGTGCTGAAGACCTCTGTGACTTCCTAAGACACCTGAAAAGCCTCCATGCCAACATAAAATTTACCATGGAGGTAGAAAAGGACCAACAGCACCCTTTCTAGGTGTGCTGGTCGGGAGAGTTGGAGAAACAGTGGGACACAGCGTGCATCGAAAACCGACACACACGGACCGATACTTGCACAAACTGTCAAATTACCACGTGCGCCAGAAAAGAGGCATTATTAATACGCTCGTAACGCGAGCAAGATGAATATGTGAGCCGCAGCTCCTCAGACGTAGATTCAACACCTGGAAAGCTTTCTGAGGAGCAATGGGTACTCTTCGGAAGTATACCGCGTACCATGCACACGCGAAAAACTCCATGTTGGAATGACTGGACGGCCTATCAACACCAGGGTCACCTAACAAAGGCAGCATTACGAGTTGAGACAGATGAATAATTCGGCCGTACGGAGCGCGCATTGCATGAAACCGACCGCATAGTAAAATTCCCCGACACGAAGTTCTTGCTGTAGAGAAGAGCTATCACATCTACATCTTCAGAGAAACTATTGAAATACGCAAACATGACAGTAGCTTCAACAAGAGAGAAGAAAGCCTCAAGGTGAACGGGTCCTTGATTCCCGAGCAGCAGCAAACGACCGTTGCAGGTGAGAACCGCAGCGAAAATGACAACGGAAGAGCCTTGAACGTTGCTACGCCAGGGACATATAATTTGCAGCCACGAGCTCGACTCCAGTCCACCACCAGCGGCGGAGGGCGAAGCTTTGACAATGCCAGCCACTCGTGCTGGCGAAACGTCTGAAAAATCATCAAACGAACATCGGCCGAAGAACCAGAGACACAAGCCAACAGGCAGTATGTAGAGACACCTCGCATCGCTTATCGGATGTAAGCTACGGGCATCTAAGAATATAGGTGAAGGAACTAACGTGTTTAGTACACATTTGGCTTGAAATGTGTGGAGATTCTTTCATTTTTCGTGACACATTATTTAATTCAAATGCTACGATATATTTCAATAATTAACTTTACTTTCGTGCAAAACTTCTTGTAGGTTCACCATTTAGTAGGAGTTCGTACATTAGTGAATAAACCATCTGTTCTTAAAAGCTGAATCTGAAGTGTATGTTTATTACAAATGCTTCCCTGCTTATTTATGTTCATTAATTTATACTTCGCATAACATGTCGGCCGTTAATTATTCATCCGCAGGATCAACTTTTAATAAAATATTTTGCTGATATAGTGACAGGGCGTGAAGCAGACAGTGTACGGCTCGTCCCTAGGGTATTTAGGAGCCAAGATTTATTCAGAACCACTCATTTGCCCCTTTGTCTCATTAAATGTAGAGCAGTAACGTTGCACCTACTGCCCGAGTGGTGCGACAGGCGGTGCTGTTGCCCAAGGTGACGAAACCAGAACCAGCGGCTGGAGAGCGGTGGCAGTCGTCGGGTCAAAAGGCGCGGAGCTGAATGTACCTCAGTTCATACGTCGGACGTGGCGTCGTGGTTGGTGGCAGGCGGCTTCTAGGAGATGGCGGTAGAGCGAAGACGACCTGGTGGGTATAATCCGTTCGTCATAAAAATAAACCTGATGTAAACAAACACAAACGCAATGATTGATCAGAAACCATGGCACACGTGCACTGGTGTTGTTACGCTCTTGAAAGTAGGTCCTACTTACGTATTAGATACCGGTACCTTATTACTAAGTTACATTAAATGAAACTTTAAGATATTAAAATGTATTATGAGCCATCAACGTCTTTCTTAATCACGCTGCAGCTATGTAGTTTTTAAGTCAAAAGTCGTGTACAGTCACAGCCTCTGCAGCGCTGTGCTCTGACTGTCGCGCTGTTAAGGAGCAGTATGAAAATGGCTGAGGCTGCTTTCTGTTCCGTAGTGAAACACGTGCGTGCAACACAGTTTAAAACCGCTGATAAATAGGCAGTTCTTAATGTTATTCATAAATTTACGGGGATAATCGCCTTTGAAGTTTTCCTAGTGTTGTGTATAATGCAGCTGAGATTAGCTGTCTGGAACCGCGCGACCGCTACGGTCGCAGGTTCGAATCCTGCCTCGGGCATGGATGTGTGTGATGTCCTTAGGTTAGTTAGGTTTAAGTAGTTCTAAGTTCTAGGGGATTGATGACCTTAGAAGTTAAGTCCCATAGTGCTCAGAGCCATTTTTTTTTAGATTAGCTCCACATCGAACGTATAGCACAGTTGGTAGCGTAATGGAATGTGAACCACATGCTGTTATTCGTGCGGTAGTTAAAACCTCTCCAGTGTCACTTATTTTCGTCTCGTTCAATTTGAAATACCTACATCTTGTAATTATAAAATTAATTATAAAACTTATCATCATTTTTTATGAATAATGCATGTCTTGTTGTTTATAATTACATATCGGACGCGAAATTCCTGTTTCCATTTCAAATACAAATTATCGATGTTTTATGCAAGGCAGTTCATAAAAGTTGTTTAAATTAAGAAAATATAACAATTTAATTTTTAAGGCAAAAATGAAAAACCATGTCCTCTTTATTTGGACTATGTCCATCGTTTTATATCACAGAGGTAGATAAGTATCGTAGAAACATGAAAACCAATAATTTTCACAGCATCGAGCTCGTCATAGAAATGCTGCATTTCTACATTTGCTACTGTATCATTACAGTATGAACCCAACAGAACTGATGTGAAACCAAGCTGTGCGATTTGGCCCGAGAAGTAACAAGACTGTTAACCTGACAGACGTACTGGAACTAATGCACGCAGCTTTTTCACACGTCACTGCCAAACGATGGCGGCTCGTCATAAAAGAAGAAGAGAAAATGCTGCGCCTGGCCACAGTCTGGAACTGCGCGACCGCTACGGTCGCAGGTTTGAATCCTGCCTCGGGCATGGATGTGTGTGATGTCCTTAGGTTGGTTAGGTTTAAGTAGTTCTAAGTTCTAGGGGACTGATGACCTCAGACGTTAAGTCCCATAGTGCTCAGAGCAATTTGAACCATTTGCTGCGCCTGGTAGGCTTCGTGAAATCTATTCTTGATAGGCTCATTATCAACGTAGCAGGTGACACTTACAGAACATATTTTTTTTTATCTTATATCATTCTCTGAGACAAATGTATTTCTTGGATTCGGATAAGGAAGGAGCTAAGAGATTACCAGACGACTGACTGTAAATAATACCGTCAGTGGCTTCATTATTTAACTATAAGGTGAAATCCTTCAATACTCTCTTACGTTGCACACAGATTATGAAGAAAATTACCCTGTGGTTAAATCAGGAATTTTCATAATTCTTGTTTTTAATTACAATAGTACGTTAGCTGAAAACGATAATGTGTTGTGGTTTTCGTCTAGTCGTCTAAGGAGCATATTGTAGGAGATTTACAGTGTATTATTTCATTCTGCTTAAAAATTAAATGACATTCAAAGAGGTATTGCTCCTCTGCTCATCTCTTTTTATGTGTGAACTGCGGCTGGCCACGTCACTGCAGGCTAGCTGTACCAGCTGAACGGCAAGTGCTGTCCAAGTTAAATGCACCGGTAAAGCTGTTGTCCCCTATTATCGCTAAATTGTGCTCGTAACACACAGCACAAAACGTGCCCTTATTATCGTACTTGACAGTACTCGAGACAGCTTGGCTGCGGTCCCACGTGAAACGGAAGTCCAATGAGGTTCTAGCATATGCGGAAGAATACATAGAGCAATGCTTACATCAGGTTTATTCTTATGATGAACGGATTATAGACCACTAGGCAGCATTTTTTGGTTTGCACTCCGGATGCGATGACAGCTTTATCAGAAAATATCGGTGACTCCTTGGCAGAGATCGACACACAGCGGGCGTCGGTACCTAGCCCTGCAGGGCGAATAACCTGCTTGGCTGGCGGAGGGCTTACATACGGCCAATGTGTGCCTGTTGCGCCTGTTATTGTGGAAGAAGAGTACTGCCACATACTTTAGTGCTATCGAAAATTCATGAAGAATGGTCATTGATTGGAGAACTGGGTAGCTATTGAGGAAGTGGCCAGTATGGCGAGATGCTGCGTCGGCTGGTTGCATCTCAAGCACTGGACTCCTGTCTTCTTACGTTACATTACAGTAGTGAACATAGTCTATATACACTGAAGAGCCAAAGGAACTAATACAGACATGCGTATTCAAATACAGAGGTATGTAAACAGGCAGAATACGGCGCTGCGGTCGGTAACGCCTACATAAAACAAGTGTCTGACGCAATTGTTAGATCGGGTACTGCTGCTACAATGGCAGGTTATCAAGATTTAAGTGAGTTAGAACGTGGTGTTATAGTCGACACACGAGCGATGGGACACAACATCTCTTAGGTAGCGATGAAGTGGGGATTTTCCCGTACGACCATTTCACGAGTGAACCGTGAATCTCAGGAATCCGATAAAACGTCAAATCTCCGAAATCGCTGCGGCCGCAAAAGGATCCAGCAAGAACGGGACCAACGAAGAGACTCGTTCAAGGCGACAGAAGTGCAACCCTTCCGCAAATTGCTGCAGATTTCAATGCTGGGCCATCAACAAGTGTCAGCGTGCGAACCATTCAACGAAACCCATGATGACTGCACGACACAAAGCTTTACGCCTCGTCTGGGCCGGTCGACACCGACATAGGACTGTTGATGACTGGAAACATGTTGCCTGGTTGCAAATTATATTGAGCGAATCGACGTGTACGGGATGGAGATAACCTCATGAATCCATGGACCCTGCATGTCAGCAGGGGACTGTTCAAGCTGGTGGAGGCTCTGTAATGGTGCGGGGCGTGTGCTGTTGGGGTGATATGGGACCGCTGATACGTCTAGATATGACTGTGACAGGTAACACGTATGTAACCATCCTGTCTGATCACCTGCATCCATTCATGTCCATTGTGGATTCCGACGAACTTAGGCATTCCAGCAGGAGAATGCGACGCTGCAAACGTCCAGAATTGTTACAGAGTGGCTCCAGGAACGCTCTTATGAGTTTAAACACTTCCGCTGGCCACCAAACTCAACAGACAAGAACATTATTGAGCTGATCTGGAATGCTTTGCAACGTGTTTTTTTAGAATACATCTCCATCCGCTCGTACTCTTACCAACTTATGGACAGCCCTGCAGGATTCATGGTGTCACTTCCTTCCAGAACTACTTCAGACATTAGTCGAGTCCATGCCACGTTGTGTTGCGGCACTTCTGCGGGCTCTACACGATATTAGGCAGGTGTACCAGTTTCTTTGACTCTTCAGTGTATGAAGTAAGTCTCCGTTAGAATTAGAAGCATGATTTACTATAAGGTCGCTAGTTGTTCTGGAATTTAAAACAGTGTAAGGCGTTCAATGGCTGTGGGTACTGATGACTACCATATACTTCAATATGTGTGTTAATAATTCACGCAGTGTACAAAAGTTTTCAATAGCAGCTGCACACTCCTAACTTTGCTTTTCTCCATCACCAGTATCGATGGACCTTTGACAACAAACTCCTGTGAGCTCTGAGATATCGAAACGTTCTACGTGTTCAGCGTAATGACTGTCAGTGGCGAATGCAGTGAGGAATGCTTTGCACTGACTAAGTTGCTTTATGGTGCGGAGAACATGCGGCTCAGAATGCAGTCATTATTTTTTCAGCCCTACAGCAGTGTTAGTCTCAATATCCGAATGCTGACACTCAGTGGCCCAGCAGTGCAGCACACTCGAGCTGAACAGAGCAGCGCCTTGCCTCACAGCTGGGCGTTATCGAGACCGTTATCGGCAAGTCGTCTGGTTATCATCAGACGCACTTGAGTCTTACGTGCTCCGCCCTGCATCACTGGCGGAATGTTTGGCCCTCGCATCGTTTCAAGCGGCTGTGCATCTTGTAAACAAGACCCAGGAAAGCGTCAGCTGCAGCGAGCTGAGCAGTCTAATTCGTGACACCTCTAAAGAGTCGTACCGAGGTGATCTTAAGCCCCTGACAGAAAAGCAAGGGCTGCAATCTGTCTGCCCGCCGCCGCCTCCTCCCACAATACTCTCTTGGTGCATTTTTTCTACGCAACTTGTTAATTTTGTAAGTAGGTTTAATAAAGATGAAGCGTTATTGAAAAATGTAACTTAAATTAGCTATACCGATGAAAAATTTTGACTCCAATATAGTCGATGGGTCCGCTTCCCCGATCTATATGGAACCACGTACACGGGACTGGAATCTAGCTGTTTTTATTCTATGACATACGGTCTTTTGGCGGTGTTTTGTTTTGACGGAGAACGAATGATGGGTAAAAAGATTCCGAGCTTTTCCGCTCTGATGTGTTAGTGATATGTTCACCTGAAGGTGTGGCCTTTAGTGCCACGAAACCGGTAGTGATCCAATAACAAAGGACTAAATACAGCTTAAGCGGTTGCTAATACCCAAGATGAATACTCATAGCTGTGGTTGCCCCACCTATAGGGCTGTCTGCAAATTACAAATTGCACTTTCTGAAAAAACTGAAAGTAAATAAAAATCTATATCTTATTATAGAAATATTTTTAAAAATTTTAAAGATCTATGAAGTTTTTCTAAAAACCGTTTGATGCCACATTATCTGTTAGTAGTTACTTGTTACAGGACCATACACAACCCGTTACGTGATGATTTCATGGCATTCTCGAATATTTACATACAACTAACTTAACATTGGTTCCTTAAAAATACGCGGTCTCCCAGCGTTCGTGTGGCGTTCGAGTTGTTAGAACCGCCAAAGTAGGATGGATACAATATGAAACATCAAAAATTCCAATGTGTAGCAGGCGCAGGCAGTTTACATGAACAATGTGAGCCGCGATTTTTGGACAGTGATGGAAAATAGAGACGCACGCAAAAGCCACATGGCGGAGTCGTGACTATGCCTGAAGCAGGAAGGCCAGATCACCAAACAGCCCAGCCGACGTAGTGTTACTGAAACTGCCGGCAACTCGAACGCCACCCGAACATCGTGTATTTTTTGCGAAACACTGTTAAACTAGTCGTATGTATGTATCTGGATGTTATTAAATCATCACATAACCGGTTGTGTATGTTACCGTAATAAAGAAACTACTAAAAGGTAATGCGGCCACCAAAAAGTTTTATAGAAGATTTTAGTAGTTTTTTAAAAAAGTTTTAAAATATTTCTATCATGTGTGTAGACAGTGGATGCCCAAACCGTAAAAACATTTGTTCCTATATCTTACTACACCTCGCAGCTACTGTACATTAGTATGGTGAAAAATAAGGAACACAAATAGGTGTGAAATCGGTATGAAATCTTATGGGACTTAACTGCTAAGGTCATTAGTCTCTAAGCTTGCACACTACTTAGCCTAAACTATCCTAAGGACAAAAACACACACCCATGCCCGAGGGAGGACTCGAACCTCCGCCGGGACCAGCCGCACAGTCCGTGACTGCAGCGCCTGAGACCTCTCGGCTAATCCCGCGCGGCTAAGGATCACATTTCCTCCCGATAAAGTAGTAATAGTCTCAAGTTGTCAGAATTCGTCAAACACTGGAACTGTTGAAACAGCGTATGTGCTTCAGCATTCGCTCTTCGACCTATGAGACCCTACGTTACCGTAGCGTAGACACCAGGAACTCGAGCAGCAGCTGTGTGAACCTAGCGCAGTGTTGTCACGTAAACTATATTAGTGATAGATATCAGATTCTGTTCGGTAGTAGTTGTTTCCTTATGATGCTACTTGCACGAAATGACACTGTGCCAACAGCGTGAGTGTAATGTCGCGGACCGAGGGAAGGCTTGTCCTCGTAAGCAGAAGATGGGACACGAGGGCTAGGAGAACTCTGGTTATTCTTAAACTATTAGCTTATCACCACCACCACCACTCCAACCCTCTCCGTGTTAGCGCCTCTGGGAGGGGGCGATTGCGCTATGTCTCCGGTACGACCCTGCACCAACAGTGTTCTCTAAAGAAGGTATCCATCGTACCAAATAACATTAATCAAAGAGACGATAACTGGTTGCACTGAAGCAACTAGTAACACATTGAAGTTAAATTTTTTATAACACGTTCGACGATTGCAGGGTTCTAAAAAAACATCGATGCCTACATGTGCTTCCTCCATTTGCTATTTCGTTTTACCGTTTCCCACGGGCGAGACGTGGGCTGGCAGCGCAATAGTGATTTGCTTATCACATCTTATGAGACTTAAATTATTCAACGTGTATCATATATGCTGAGCAATATTCAGGAATCTACGAGGAGCGTTCAGTGAGTAATGCAACACATCTTTCCCTGCGAGGATTTTGGTTTTATTTAGGATTCCAATAAACCATATTATTCCCCACTGTTTTGGCTGCAAAACATTATTTTTCAACATAATCTCCGTAAAATGCCACGCCCTTAAGCCAGATTACTAGAAGGGCCAGTAACCCCACATCGTAACACCCTACTAATCGAAGAAGGAACATGCTGCTTCCCTGGAGTGCGAAATAGATGGAAGTCGGAAGGTGGATGAGGAAGAACAATCCAATGAAATTTTGTGAACTCCACTCGAGGGCGCAGAATTGTGTGAGGCCTTACATCTTCATGGAAAAGGAGAAGTTCGTTTGCACTTTTGTGGCGACGAACACGTTGAAGTCGTTTCTTCAATTTTTTTGGGTAGCACAATGCATTTCACAGTTGGTCGTTGCACAGTGATGGAGGACATCAAACAGAATGACCCCTTCAGAAGACCTGTGGGTAGCACAGTAAGCTTCAAAGTTGATCGTTGCACCATGAGGGAGAATGTCAAACAGAGCAACCCCTTCAGAGACCCAAAAGACCGTCGCCATGTCTTTACCGGCTGCGGATGCGGTTTTGAACTTTATCTTCAGAGGAGAGGTGGTTTGGCGCCACTCCGTAGATTAGCGTTTCATGTAACGAACCCATGTGTCACGCACAGATGGTCCGTCGTTGCACTTTACGGTCTTCTGTTAGGCGGCGAGGAACACTGGGCACTCATCTTCAAGTACCCCAACTGGTGGACCAGTGTGTCAGCACTACCAACAGAAACACTCAATTGTGCAGCGAGGTGTTTCATTGTGATCGGTAGCTCACCTCGAAAGAGAGTGTCTGCACGTCCCAACATCGCAGCTGTCAAAGCTGCGTGCGGCCCGCCGGCCGGCCGGCACGCGGGAGATCGGACAGGTTTTCGAGACCTCGTTACGATGGTAACAGACGCCACGCCTAACGATTCATCGCGCTTTTGTTCACTGCCAGGTCTCCGTAGACATTCTGCAGACGCCTATGAATATCTGTGATGCCCTGGGTCTCCGTCATAAGAAACTCAGCGACAGCTCTCTGCTTGGATAGCACCTTCGTTACGGACGCCATTTTAAAGGCTACGTACAGGGGCGTCACCTATCGATACTGTCCTACGAACGCCGCTCGTATTTCCCCTCGTAAAACTAAGGATTCATAAACTTTTATAGGGAATGCTTGTGTGTGTGAATTCCTAAGGGACAAAACTGCTGAGGTAATCAGTCCCTTGACTTACACACTACTTAAACTAACTTATGCTAAGAACAACACACACACCCATGCCCGAGGGAGGACTCGAACCTCCGGCGAGAGGAGCCGTGCAATCCGTTACATGGCGCCTCAAACCGCGTGGCCTCTCCGTGCAGCTAGGGAATGTTTAGATTTTCATTTAGGAGAATGGAAACGCGAGAGCTAGGAGAACACAATGACTACGATCGTACTAGAGATCGAACTATCGTTCCTCCTTCCAATCATCCGACAAAAGCCGAAATGACAGATGCGCGTGGAACAGAAAATCAGCTAAAGTCGCT